>NW_027509204.1:3142500-3502500 GCF_051911475.1 Siphateles boraxobius
CACTGGTTTCCAAAAGAGAGCTCATATCTTTATATTTCATCCTGTGCCGAAGCCAAAAGTATGCCCCACAAATGCCAGAAATACACTAGGGGCTTGACATTTCCTGTTTCCCTGGATTTAAACAAAGCCTTCTTCCAGAAGAGGGCATTCCCGTTTAACTTGTCAGTCACTCCCCTCCGTCCGGGACTCTCAGCACATGCCAAGTTTCATTCATTATTAACATACTAACATTTCTGGCCCTTGCTCCTCTTTTAAACACCTAACGGAAACTCCTAAGGCAGAAGGAAGCTAAAATGTTTTTTTAAAGTGACTAACTTAATAATTAAGCAAATTTGCATAAAGGCAGAACAAAGCAGAACAAGGCTATACAGAGGAGAAATGACAATGCACAGTTGGGAAACTACTTTTTTCACACGGATGGTAAAAGCGTTCACAGGCTGTTACAGTGACACACTTGGCCACACCGGACTCCTGTCTGAAGTTTAACGGGACTTTCGCCCTGTGTAGCAGACATTATATGTTAGTGAGTTTCTCTGACAGCATATACATCACAGTTTTCAGTCCGGGTGTCCTGTACGGAGCATATTCAGGGCTTTCCAGAGACAACACATGTTTGGAGGTTTCGCCATGAAAACTCCCTCTCCTTTTTCTTTAAATATGACTGATATTAATTTAGTGATCAAATGTAACACTCTTATATGATAATATTTTTTAATTATCATTTAAATCTGACTAATTTTCTAATTATTTGTCATAAATCAACATCTCAGGAAAATGTCATGCTGTTTGTTTCTAATCAAAACATGACTTTTTCTTTTACAGAACAGGGCGTACATGTGCACCGTAGACACCAGGACTTACAGCGTGCCTATCAGGCATTGATAAAGTGAAATTATATATCAATATTCCTAAATATTAGATTATATTAGGAAAATGTTGCCAACTATAACTCCCATTATTACACCTCTTTTTTCTCCATTACATTGATATGCAAATTAGATACAGTGAATATATACATTGTATTGAATGGCACTATTGCATAAATAAAATGGTATGTCAATTCATTTCGTTATATCTTTCAAAAAATATAGTTGATCATCTTTATACAAAGTTTGGTTAAAAAAATCCTGAAACCTAAAAATGTATTGGCGAATGAAAAAAAAACATTGTTTTTGCCTATACATGTCATTTCATGTTTGTTTTTTTAACAACTGCATGCTGATGTACAGAGGAAATAGCTTGACATAAATGCATAAAATATATATTCTTTTCAAAAAACTTTCTTTAGGGTCTCAGGAGGATATTCACAAATCAGCTTTGCAATGCATCCAGTTTGATCTCTATGTTCAGTACTACTAACAATTATAGTTTTACACTCTCACTCATTTTAATTAATTTATTTTTTTAACGTTATACACATCTTTACATGAATAGATTAAGTCATGGCTTAAAAAACAACAACTTTACATTAATATCTTTATTACAACAAAAATGAACCATCACTGAACTTACTGGACTATGACGCTATTAAACTTTGTTGCATTATTTTCCAGTTATCTCTGTAAAGCTGCTTTGAAATAATCTGTTTTGCAAAAAGCGCTATACCTAAATAAAGGTGACTTGACATGACTAAAAATATACAGTTATATATTTCATGTCATCTGTAATTATTCATGTGTTAATGAAAAGCATGGCGTAACAACGTCTGTTAATGTAGCCGGTTGTTAATGTTTGATATACTGCATTATTTAAGATTTGAATAAAGCTAATTAAAAGTTCTTCGCGAAATTACATTTACGAATGCTGCTGGCTTGTAGTAGGCTAGGCTATTAATATTTATAATTCAGTTTTTCCGTGAGAGTTCATAAAACAACGTCAGCATGTCCTAATGAAAATTCATGACTGAATCATGCTGTCACAGGTCTGTCATCTCGCTGCCGGGAAGGAGCGTCTGTGGGCGGGGCTTTGCCCAAACTGCGCGCGTCCGAGCCAACGCACCCGGAAAGGAATAACCTTTATGCTATAATATATAGCACAATTCATAGTTTCACTGGAATACAATCTATAAGCAAAGTTGATCGGTCCAAAAAGATAAACGCGAAATTAACTCAGTGTGTTATGTTCTCTAGGCTAAATGGACATCATACATGATGCTTGACAGAATGTCTGACAGAATTAACGTGCTTTCTAAACACAAACACCGATCGCTGATTCATTACATTAAACACGAAAACAATTAGGCTATTTATGATCATCATCAATGGAGAAATTTGAGTAGGCTAGCCTATAAAAACACAGACCAGCCTAAATAATAATCACACAGCAGATTTCACAAGTATTCAGATATTATTCTTATATAAATGTTGCCTTACCTATACCAGGAGCTGAATAGATGAAGTACAATGCAGAAGTGGAGAGCGAGAAGAGAAATAAAAGCCCGAGAAACGGCCTTCGAAATCTTATATGTGTCGGCATTATAGACAGATGTTCTTCTGTAGATACGTGGGCTATAGGCAGATATGATCCGTTAATAGACCCAGATGGAGAGTCCTAGCGCAAACACGCTGATTCAGGTGCGATCCCGAAAGGTATCCAATCTAGAAGGTTCACTCGTGTTAGCAGAGTCTCATCATCTTCATGTATAGATATCAGTATGTAGGGACAGCGTGCGCGCGAACACACAAACACACACACACACACATACACACACAGTCGCTCACACCCGCGCGCTGCTATGAATGGGAGCGCATGGGACTCATACGCACAGATATCACGGCAGTGAAAGGGACTGTAAGCAAAGGAGGAGTGTGTGAACATCGCAATGCATGACTTTACGTGATTACGTAACGCTGCACTCATGGTCCGGTTTTCATCAAAGGCTTTAAAACACACAGGGCGGTACAGTAGGCTACAGTAGCCAATAAGTGCGCGTATTGATCGCCAAGGGACAATTCATTTTTTAAGCCTACAGTATGAGCTACAAAAATCACATTAGCAATTAATCCATCTGTCTTAATGAACACCACGAGTCGACACCACGAATCGAATAAAACAAGCTTGAAAAGAACACCAAATAAAATGGAATGAAGTAAAACAAAAATGTGTTAATATAACAGTGATTGTATTGCAAACTTAGGTGTTTGAGATCCAGTTTATAGTTAGGCTACACACACACACACACACACACACAGAGAGAGAGAGAGAGAGAGAGAGAGAGAGAGAGAGAGAGAGAGAGAGAGAGAGAGAGAGAGAGAGAGAGAGAGCAAGAGAGAGAGAGAAAATGACATTCATTGTAGGTCGATCGTAAATTTAAACTCTAATGGCATGAAACCTTTCATTACAGACTGATGCATCACAGATATGCAGATTGTAGACACGCCCATCTTTTATGAATAACTCCCCGCAACCATCGCTGCATCAGCTCCGTTTTTTGAACTAGTCAAAAAATGTTTCTATACAACGATAAGTCATTCATTTTGTGGATGTTATCATGTATATCTGAATATCAATACAGGATATATACGTTTTATGACATTGTGTATGCTTAAAAATACCCGGAGGTTCAAACTACAAATTAAAACTACATTTCCCAGAGCTTCCGGGTAAATAATGATGACGATATATTTACTCTGCGAAACATGGATTGTGGCGACATGAGTTTAATTTTGCGTTTTTTCCCTTACGTCTAATGATCATCTATGTTTATAAGCACGATGAGTGTCAGTAATCGAGCTGCTGTAATCGGCGTGTTATTGATAATATTGACGGCTGATCTCGCGCGGTTTGTTGCGGCAGATGATCAGACACACAGTGAAGAACATGTCCATAATAATCCAGCTAACAGTGATTCACAGGATCAGAAAACTGCTGATGGACACACAGAACAGCTGACCAGGTATTACTGTATCTCATCTTCTGTATCTGTGAGTGATTGACTGCTGTGATGTGGCGTACAGCTACGAATAATATTCAGTAACATTATAATCATCACTAAGTTCGTCATAGAATGTCATAGTACACACACACACACACACACACACACACACACACACACACACACACACACACACACACGTGCAAGGAATGTAATGGAATATCCTGTACAATGATAGCCTAGATCTACCTGCAGTTATAGGCTGTACATGTCATGTACATATAAGTTATTTTTTCTGTCTTTCTGTTTAGTTAGTTTTGTAGGAGCGTTTAGAAAATACATCCATCCACTTTCAATGACAATAGAGATGTGAATGACATACATCTTTGAATAATATATTTTCATGAGGTAAAAACTTTTTGTCATTTAGATATATCTTAGGAGATAATATGTAGGCCGACATTAAATAAAATGTAAATTATGTAAATATATTCATCTGGTTAAATGTGACCCTGGACCACAAAACCAGTCACATGGGTAAATTTTTTTTTAACATTTTTTGAGATTTTTACATCACCTGAAAGCTGAATACGCTTTCCATTGATGTATAGTTTGTTAGGATTGGATAATACTTGGCCGAGATAACAACTATTAGAAAATCTGGAATCTGAGGGTGCAAAATAATCAAAACATTGAGAAAAAATGCCTTTAAAATTGTCCATTTATTTCCGCGCTTTTGTTGCATTCACTCACAAAAATAAAAGTTTTATATATTTACGGTAGGAAATTTACAAAATATCTTCATGGAACATGATCTTTACTTAATATCCTAATGATTTTTGGCATAAAAGAAAAATCTATAATTTTGACTGATACAATGTTGGCTATTGCCACAAATATGCGATTTGTGACTGGTTTTGTTATCCAGGGTCACAAATGACACAGAAAGCTCCAGCAATGACACTGTTCAAAGCACCACAGCTGTGCCCAAGCCTGCGACCCCTGAGCCTCCTAAAAATGAGCCCATCCTGCCGGAGCAGACGGGGGTCAAGGCCCAGGAAGAGGAGCAGTCCAGCGGGATGACCATTTTCTTCAGCCTGCTGGTCATTGGTGGGTAGCAGCAGTTGTTTTAAAGGCAGAAATGATCTCAATGTAAGAATGATGCATATTTCTTTTCTTTTAATAACTAAACTGCATCAGAACTGTATCCAAAGCTTTCCAGTTCTCAAGTTGTCTATCAGTGACGAGCAATAAGGAAATGCAGATACAGCATTTCCTTATAGTTTTATCACATTTTATCACTTAAAACTAATCTTTGATCACCAAAATTACATATTTAAAGTTTTTTTCCTTGGACAAAAAATGTCTTCATGTCTTAAAATAGCTTGAATGTAACTAAACTCTTGCCTACAAGGTTCTATGAATATGCAAATGAGCCCCGCCTCCACTCACTCACTCAGCTCAGAGATCCATTCGTTGACGATCACACGTTGATCTGATTGGTTACAAGGTAGTTTGTGACGTCAGAAACACCAGCGATTTCAAAGCGTGTTTTTGAGACTGCAGTTTTAAGGAGAAAATACTCAGCAATGCTGTCGACTTATGAATTTACACATGGTTTGTCTTAAAGCAAATTGAAAACACCACATAGACATATAAACACCATTAAAAGCTGGATTTTCACCTCAGGGGGACTTTAAGATAGTGGATGGTCAACTGCTAGGATTTCCTGAGTGGTTCCCAGTCTTGAAGATAATACATGTCACGTTCTCCGCTAGCTGGATCCCGAATGCAGAGATCTGCAGTGCTGGGCACATTTACTTCAAATTGTAGTCTTAACTGATTACAAGTTACTTTATAAAAATGTCTAGATTTACATATTTTAGGTTATGTATTCTGACTACTTTTTAAGTACTTTTAGATTACTCTTTTGACCTATCTCATTTATCACTTAGATTTGAATATATATATATATATATATATATAAAATTATAAAGAAAATATTTTCCATTCTTTCTTATAAACAACATGAAACGCATATTATGCCAGGCTTTCCCAAACTACGATTAATGAAAAAACAGCAGGGGGATTGTGAGTTGATGAAAAGCTAATGATTGATTAAATCATAAAAATGTGAAATTAAAATGAATAAATTATTTGAAAATAAAAACAATAAAAATACTATAAAATGATAAAATTAGAAATAATATATATATTTTATATTTTATTAAATTTGTGCTCTAAAATAAATGCTGTTCTTTTGAACTTTCTTTTCATAAAAAAAAAATCCTGAAATAAACTAAATATAGACATGTTTCTTGGGCATCAAATCATTTAGACTGATTTCTGAAGGATCTTGTGACACTGAAGACTGGAGTAATTTTACTGTTTTACTTTATTTTAATATAAATATAAATTGAAATAAATTCAGCATTAGTGATCATAAAATACTTCTAGCAACATTTTTTTAGTATATTTTATTGACCCCTGCCGAAGATACATTTTGTGTGACTTGAATTGACACATTTGATGGCAAGTGTTAATGGACTCTGAATGCTGATTTATGCATAGCACAATGTGTTAAGGAGAAGTTATAGATGTCAATGAAAAAATTGGGCTGGCCGATATATAAGTTAAGTCACCTTCATTTATATAGCGCTTTTAACAATATGGACTGTTTCAAAGCAGCTTTACAGTGATGATAGGTAATGAAAGTAACAGAGATTATTTTGGCTTTTACAAGTATACTAATAACTCTTTTTTCTATGTATCTTTTGTCATTTTTGTGACTTTCCTTCATGTTCAGCTGTTCCTCTATACATGAAGGTGTCTGTTGAGTCATCAGACAGTGTTTCCTCCTCGGTTGCTAAGGGCTACGCCTGGCCGAACGATGAAGTCACAGTGAGACTCACATGTGTTTTGTGTCATTTAAAAGCTCCGAGGTTTCAGGTTACGTTATGTGTTGATGTTTTGGAATTGGCCCTCTCCCTGGGATGTCATGTGTTAATGTGTGTGTTCGGATCATTGTGCCGAGTGTAGTCTTACATAATGACCAGCTCTGCGTATGATGAGGAATCATGCCTTAAATTCATTCATAATGTCTTCATAATGTGATCCTGGAGGCGTAATCTAGGTTAAAGTGTAATTATAAACCTGCACAACGCATCACTATGGGTAACAGTGACACTCTCACAATTCATCTTCTCTTGTCTCTTTATACCTAGTCTGACTGACAGGTAAAGCGACCAATCACAGTTAGTTTTGCTCCGCGTCATGTTTAGGGGCGTGGAAATGTAACTTCAATGTCCCTACAACAACAGTTGGACGTTTTAAAGAGTCTATGCCATGAACTTCACCTACTTTTGAAAACCCAGCGTTTAGTTGATCCTGATAAGTGTGCATTGTCACAGTTGTTTTTTCCATGAGGGGGTTTGGCATCACAGCATCTTTGTTTCCAGAGGAACTGTTATAGAACCGTTATAATTCCTGCAGAATTCAACCAATCAGACGGCGACTTTAAAAATCCTGAAGTGTTTCCAGTTTTGTGTGCCATATCAAAGACTAAAGAATAACAAATATCATATGATATTGCATATTAAATAGTGATGTTCTTGTTGGGTGTATCATTTATTGCAACATCCAATTACAAAAGGAACAAGCACATATACAAAAGTTTTAATAATTATTGATAACAAAAAAATATATATTTTAACTCTTTTTTTACCCTTTATTAAACACACATGGACTACCGTTAAAAGGTTTGGTCAGTAAAATGTTTCAACATTTTTAAAAGAAGTCTCTTCTGCTCACCAAGGCTGAATTTATTTGATCCAAAATACAGTAAAAACAGTAAAATTGTGAAATATTATTACAAATTATGTTTCTATGTGAATATATAGTAAAGAGTAATTTATTCCTGTGATCAAAGCTGAATTTTCAGCATCATTACTCCAGTCTTCAGTGTCACATGATCCTTCAGAAATCAGTATAATGATTTGATGTGTTAAAAACAGTTGTGCTGATGAATATCTTTGTAGAAACACAATGTATTCTCTGATGAATATAACAGCATCTTTGCTCAATAAAAGTCTTACGGGAACTTTTTATTGATCCCAAAATTTTGCACTGTTGAATATTTTTCCTGCTTATTTCTATATATGTACCTAAATTTACTTATAATTCTAAGATTATTAGTGCCCTAAATACTTGTTATTGCAAAACAAGGATAAATGAATTTGATGTCTTAAACATGTATTTTATTTTCTCAGCTTGATGACTGTGGTGCTGATACCAAGATATCACTGTGTTATTGCAGTAACTATAACTGTAGTAACAATTTTTGTGTGTGTGTGTGAGTTTTATTTATTGGTGTTTCCCCCTCAGGTATTTGTATCATACTCGTGCACCTGCTGATCAAATTCAAGCTGCACTTTTTGCCGGAGAGTGTGGCTGTGGTCTCGCTGGGTACGTCTTCATGATCTCATTCTTTTACCTCACAGTTCTTCATTCTTTTCTCTTCAATGTCGGTCGAGCAATTGAGTCTGTCATAATGACAGAAACACAAAACAGAGGCAAATATGTCCCTGCTGCATGTGACTAAGCAAAGTGTCTTAGATATCAGATCACTCTGCTTTAAGAACAATCAGTTAACTGATCAATAATGAATGTCAGGAGTAGGTGTGTGTGTTTACGGTATGAAACGGTTGTCCTGTTTCACAATGTGAGTGAATTAACACAAATGTAGTTCCTGTAAGATTACATGGGGATTGATCAGTTCCTCTTAGCATGCAAAAGTATTAAAGACAGTGGCTCAGTAAAAATTTAAAGCAATAGTTCACCCAAAAATGTAAATTCCCTCATCGTTTGTTTGCTGAAAGCTTGTGGAACGATGTTTCGATAGAGCTGAACATTTGGCATCTTTATAAACCACAGTGTAGTCTTGAACACACTGAACTTCTGTCAGTCACAGCCTTGTCTTCAATTCTGACAAAAATGTAATCTGGCACTTGCCTGACTAAGATCTGCTGTATGGAAAGAAAAAACTCTGCTGTTTTATTAGCGTTAATAGTGCGAGTAATAGTGTGTTCACTGAAGACAAAATAACCTTATAAAGTTCATACTAGAGCCCGACCGATATATAGGCGAGCCGATATTATCGGCCGATATTAGGCATTTTCATAACTATGGGTATCGGCATTTATAATGGCCGATAAATTAATATTAAAAAAATGCGGCCTGCGGTGATTCATGTAAGGGTGGCGCTGCCAATGAAGCACATAAAAGCTGTCACAATGAACTGGCAAAAGCAATGATATGAATACATCAAATATAGCAAGGAGACATTTTAATTGTTTATTAATAACAAGTGTTTTCAGTCATTGTGGGCTGCAAAGATGAAGTTGAGGAAGCGGACTCGCGATCTTTGAACTCGCCAGAGAGAAATGTACATTTCAGAAGGATTAGGCCTACATAAGCAGAGAGCAGTTTGTCTTTCGTTTTGATTTGTTCTGTTTAAAAGTAGACCTTTCAATAGATATATTTCTCAGGTCTATACGCTGAGTTTCGGTTCATTTATGAGACAAGTTGCAGTTCACTCGCCGGCGCCTCAGTTTCAAGATTATCTATTGTCTGAAATCAAAACATTCTTCTTATGATGTAACGAGTACATCAGGATTTGAGAGATGTGTTCCCAGTTCCGGCTGACCTAATCTGAGCAGCCTAATATTGAATTATAGAAGTATATAGAGTGTTATGTGAATGCTAGGTCAAAGAGATGTGTTTTTAGTCTAGCTTTGAACTGACAGACTGTGTCTGCTTCCCGGACAATGTTAGGAAGATTGTTCCAAAGTTTTGGTGCTAAATAGGAAAAGGATCTACCGCCAGCAGTCGATTTAGATATTCTAGGTATTATCAACTGGCCAGAACTTTGAGATCGCAATAGACGTGAAGGACTATAATAGGTTAAGAGCTCGCTCAAGTACTGCGGAGCTAAACCATTTAGTGCTTTGTAAGTAATCAGCAATATTTTAAAATGTATACGATGTTTAATAGGGAGCCAATGCAGTGTTGACAGAACCGGGCTAATATGGTCATACTTCCTGGTTCTGGTAAGAACTCTAGCGGCTGCGTTTTGAACTAGCTGTAGTTTGTTTATTAAGTGTGCAGGGCAACCACCCAGTAGAGCATTACAATAATCTAGCCTTGATGTCATGAACACATGGACTAATTGTTCTGCATTTGTCAATGAGAGCATATGACGTAATTTAGATATATTTTTAAGATGGAAAAATGCGGTTTTACAGACTCTAGACACGTGACTTTCAAATGAGAGATTGGTATCAAAGAGCACACCCAGGTTCCTAACTGACGACGAAGACTTAACAGAGCAGCCATCAAGTGTTAGACGGTATTCTAGGTTATTATGTGTGGAAGTTTTTTGTCCAATAATTAGAATCTCTGTTTTTTCAGAATTTAGTAGTAGGAAATTACAAGTCATTCCAATTTTTGATATCAACTATGCATTCCGATAATTTTGTGAATTGGTGAGTTTCGTTAGGTTTGGAAGAAATATAGAGCTGAGTATCATCAGCATAACAGTGAAAGCTATTCCATGTTTCCTAATGATATCTCCTAAAGGTAGCATGTACAGAGTGAACAGTTTCGAGATTATCTATTGTCTGAAATCCAGGCATTTGGTTGATGAAACATTGATTAAAATTAAGATATAATTAATAAAAAACGAAATTGACTTTAATGAAAGGCATTGTGCCTTCTGTTCGAGGTCTATGTGAAAGTTTTAAAGCACTTTAGTGCCGCTTTCAGAGCTTGTCACGTCCGTTTTTTCCTCATAAATGTGAACACGAAAAATAAAATAAAATGATTATTATATGTTCTGTTGAGAGCCAACCCTTCTTCATCCAGTGGGTAGTAGCCTAGGCCAGACTATTACTTTTGATTTGCGCAGTGTAATTCACTGAATTGATTTATCTGCTGCCAGCCTCCGTCACGTATTGTGTGAGCTTGTGACTATTGCAAGCGCGCAGCTGAGAAGTCCTGATTATATTGTCTGCTATATTTACTTCTTATTTATTAAATCCAGGCAATTGGTTGATTAAACATTGATTAAAATGCGTGGCGCAAGCCCGCGAGTGACACATCTCCGACAGTAAACACAATATATTTGGTGTTTCTTTTCCAGGGATTCTGATGGGAGCGTTTATCAAGATCATTGAGTCTCTGCAGTTGGCCAACTGGAAGGTACGATTCTCTCGCCATCACTTTGGTTTGCAACTGTTACTAACATCAGTGTTTAATAATCCAGTATTACGTTGTCAGTCAGGTCTTCTGACCAATTGGGAATTTCATTAAGCGGCGTCATTACAGCTTCATTAAGCTGTCTCATTACTCGACCGCACTGTACTTTTCTTACTGAGATTTGGTTGAAATATGTACACTACTTTTGGTTGAAATGTGTACACTGCTCAAGTACACTACTTTTCAAAACTTGGTCAGTAAGATTTTCATTTTTTACTTTCTGAAATAAATTGATACTTTAGGATGCAATAAATTGATTAAAATGAACGGTAAAGGCGTTCACATTGTTACAGAAAATTCTGTTTCAAGTAATGTTATTTAAAATTTACGATTCCTCACAATATCCTGAAAAAAAAGGGATCACGGTTTCCGCAAAAACATTAAAGGAATAGTTCACCCAAAATTGAAAATGTCCCGATTACTTACTCAATATTCACTCTTTTTCTGATTATTCACACACTCCTTGTAAACAATTCTTCGCAGAGCTAGACTAAGCAAGCATTTGTGGTTAAAAAGTATATATATATATTTTTCTTTTTCTATAAATGACTGACAGTTTTGCTAGACCCTTATGTGTCGGCTGGGGTCATGTGGAGCTCTTTGAAGCTAACTAAATATGAATTTTTGGCCGTCAAAAATGGTCTATATTGGGCAACATTCACTTGCTTTAGATGGAGAAAAGTCCTGTAATGTTTTCCTCCAACGCTTACATTTCTCTGCGGCTGAGGAAAGGAAGTCAAGTACATATTGGATGGTCTGGGTTTGAGTAAATAATCAGGACACTTTCAGTTTTGGCTGTACTATTCCTTTAATCAGCACACCTGTTTTCAACAGTCATAATAATCACAAATGTTTCTTGAGCAGCAAATTAGTATATAGGGCTGCACGATATTGAAGAAAAATGCGATGTGTGATAAGATGCGATATGTGATACGATAATGCTTAAAGTGTGTAAAGTAAACTTAATTGATCTATTATATAACCTACATACGTGTTTCACATTCTTTTTGTGACAAGAACACATCCCTACAGCTTCTGAAAGTGAACCCTCAGTGTTTTACTGAAGCAAGTGTTATTTTTAATCAGTGTAAACCACAGGGTTCAGGGTTTCAGGTTATCCTACATAGGTTTATTTAACAACAGAAACTGAATAATCAAATGTAAATATAAAAAACGGCTTAGTTTTCAGTCTATGAATTAAACATATTTACTGATTCTTATTAAAGCTTACAAAAGTTATTCAGCCAAGAGCAGCGAGGGACTTTCTCTTTGTCTTTTGTTCCGTCGCAATATGCATATCGCAATATATACATTTGCGATATTTCGATAATTTCGATATATTGTGCAGCCCTATTAGTATATAGAATGATTTCTTAAGGATCATGTGACTCTGAAGAGTAATGATGACAGGAATAATGAAAAGGTTAGTTGAAGCGTTCATTGTAAAAGATTCTGAGAGCAGAGGAAACCATTCCACACACCATATATCTTTCTCTCCTGCGCTTCTCTCTTTTCCTTCCTCTTCTCATATTTTGACTGTTCCTGTCTCCTGTTTCATTCTCTCGCGCTTCACATAGTCTCTCTCTCTCTCTCTCTCTCTCTCTCTCTCTCTCTCTCTCTCTCTCTCTCTCTCTCTCTCTCTCTCACGCATTTGCTTCTCATGCCTGCCTCTCTTTTCTCTTCCTGTCTCCAGCTTTTCATCTCTGTCTCTGGCCTTAATTAACATTTTTGTCTGGGATGTGAGGTGATGCCAGGCTCTGTGAGTACAGAGCTTCCTTTTGTTTGAGGAAGTAAAGGTCAGGAGGGCCTCAGTTCCCGCTGTGTGTTGGTAACCCAAGAGCCTCTGGATGAACGGTTCAACTGGAGCGTGTCTCTGCTTCATTCCTTCCACTCTTTTCTGCTTTTTTAGATCACATATTCTTGAGATGTGACATAGATCATGTTTCTAGAAGGCACATAATATACAAAACATATTTTCAAAATTGATTATTCATGTAACCGTCTTGTTGATTTTGAAAATATGTAGTTTTGGAAGACATTTTTGTTTGGTCATCTGACCACAGTAAGGCACTTTTCTTAGGGCACCTTCACACAGTTGTGCTTTAAATGTACAGACTCTTCTCTGGCTGGGTTTTTATCATGAAACTGTTTTCAAAATGGATAATAATCAGAAATGTTTATTGATTATCATGAGTAGTGATGCAGAAAATATTGCTTTGCATCACAGGCTATAGAAAACTTTAAATGTAATATTTCACAATATATTTTTTAATCAAATAAATGCAGCCTCGGTGAGCAGAAGTGATTAATTCCAAAAACATTTAAAAATCTTACCGACCCTTAACTATTGAATGGTAAAATGAGGGAAATTATTTAACAAGCTGTTTGAACAATGGTGTTGCCATGTTTCAGTTGTGACGCAGACACGACACATTTTTCAACTTATTCATAAATATCTGATGGTGTTGACTAGGGGTGTAATGAGACACTTATGAGATGAGACAAGATTGGGTTCACGAGAACGAGACGGGGCAAGATTTTTGCACAATCATTTATAGAAATCCTCAATGTCAGCAGGTGCATTTGCAGGTGAAATGTTTTAACTAATAATCTTGTCATTTCAGATCTACTTTCTGAGTATTAATGATCATATGCATTGAAAGACAACAATATACAAGCACTGTAAAAGGTTTTGCCACAAACTCAACTGACTGAAAGTATGATTTCACACGAGTCTCTTCAGACCTTACTGTACATTTATGAGCTTCCAGAACTTCTGATTGAGCATGGAAATAAAAACAGCATAAATAAGAAAAATAATGTCTAATTAATTGCAAAAACCATAATCAAAGTACAACCATTAAGTGCGACCATAATCAAAGTACTCGAGCAATATTCAAAGTGCAAACAGACACAAGAGCTAAGAGCTACATACGTCTACAATAGTTTACAATGGTTTTTATTCTTATAAAAACAGCTAAAGGTGCCGCGGTGTACACCACAATGGCCCTCATTTATCATTCTTGCGTAGAAACGGGCGTATATGTTGGCGTAAGATTATGCTTACACTCCTCTAACCGCCTGATTTATGAAGCTGTGCGTACCTTTGAAATCCAGGTGTACGCAATACCTGCCCTTGATAAATGCCGCGGCTGAAAACGATCGTCATTAGAATAACACGCCCCTATATATTCAAGTATCCGCTTCCCCCACGCCCTCATTTTACGCCATGGACACACGGAAGACGGCAAAGAGGAGATACTTCTCTGGAGATCGAGACCATCACCATCATGAAAAATTATTATTAAATCAAACAACAATATTGTCACGTTCCAATATTGTCCACCACATAAAACAAATAATTAAAAAATAACACACAAATACAGTCCTTAAATACAACAATGTTAAAAATACATTCAAATGATTTAGTAACACATTTAGGCTAATAGTAATTCGTGCCGAACTTGAAAAAAGTAATGATAACAATATTCAGGCCTACTATTAGGCTACGTGTTGTAGCCATTAACTAAGTGCATTTAGTTTCATATTTGTTAAAAAATAATAATGTTATTTTTTCCCCATCTATATTGATTATGAAAAGTGAACATAGGCTAAGATAGGATGCGCAAAGACACTAAATAAACAAAGACACTAAAATTAGCGTAGATGCCATTCTTCTTATGATGTAACGAGTACATCATTATTATTTAAGGGAAGTGTTCCCAGTTCCGGCTGACCTAATCTAAGCAGCCTAATATTGAATTATAGAAGTCTATAGAGTGTTATGTGAATGCTAGGTCAAAGAGATGTGTTTTTAGTCTAGATTTGAGCTGACAGACTGTGTCTGCTTCCCGGACAATGTTAGGAAGATTGTTCCAAAGTTTTGGTGCTAAATACGAAAAGGATCTACCGCCAGCAGTCGATTTAGATATTCTAGGTATTATCAACTGGCCAGAACTTTGAGATCGCAATAGACGTGAAGGACTATAATGCGTTAAGAGCTCTCTCAAGTACTGGGGAGCTAAACCATTTAGTGCTTTGTAAGTAATCAGCAATATTTTAAAATGTATACGATGTTTAATAGGGAGCCAATGCAGTGTTGACAGAACCGGGCTAATATGGTCGTACTTCCTGGTTCTGGTAAGAACTCTAGCGGCTGCGTTTTGAACTAGCTGTAGTTTGTTTATTAATGCCTGGTTCAGATTGCACGATTTTAGCCCGATTTTGGCACGATCCGTTTGACGTAGGGTGTCGTGGGGATTCGTAAACGACAACGGGCGTCGGGACGCAAGATTCGATCTTATAATCTTGTATAGTGTGTCATAGTGGGCGACAACCTACGTCGCATCTGCGATGCTTCACGACATCAAGACAAGAAGACTAGCATGTTTAATTTTTTTAACGGTCGTCCACGACGGGTTCCGTCACATGTATGAGGTTGACCAATAGGAGCACAGAAGCTTTTCCATACACAACTTTCAAAAATGGCGAAACGAAAGAGAGATGATGGTGCTACTAGGTGGAGTTATGACATGGAAGAAAGGTTCGTAAGAAAACAATATTTTACCTCAAGTTTTCTTTGGAGGATTGACAGCCCATACTGTCCTCTTCGAGCAATCCAGGAACGTGTCCATTCTGAACACAGGACAGCCAATACAACACTCACCGCTTCATCCATTGTTTGTTTACGTTCGTTTCCGGAAGTCACTCGCTACTAGTTTCGCCTTCTCAATGACATCACGCGTGTCGTTGTGTCGGCACGGGATGACTGGTCAGGAAGCAACGTGTAGTCTGACATGTTTCTTGTCCACCACACGACAAGATTTTAGGAGTCAAAATCGGTTAATCTGACACAGTGAGTATCGTAACAGACAAAAAAAAATCGTGTAATCTGAATCAGGCATAAGTGTGCAGGGCAACCACCCAGTAGAGCATTACAATAATCTAGCCTTGATGTCATGAACGCATGAACTAGTTGTTCCGCATTTGTCAATGAGAGCATATGACGTAATTAAGATATATTTTTAAGATGGAAAAATGCGGTTTTACAGACTCTAGACACGTGTCTTTCAAATGAAAGATTGGTATCAAAGAGCACACCCAGGTTCCTAACTGACGACGAAGACTTAACAGAGCAGCCATCAAGTGTTAGACGGTATTCTAGGTTATTACGTGTGGAAGTTTTTTGTCCAATAATTAGAATCTCTGTTTTTTCAGAATTTAGTAGTAGGAAATTACTAGTCATTCCAATTTTTGATATCAACTATGCATTCCGATAATTTTGTAAATTTGTGAGTTTTGTTAGGTTTGGAAGAAATATAGAGCTGAGTATCATCAGCATAAAAGCTAATTCCATGTTTCCTAATGATATCTCCTAAAGGTAGCATGTACAGAGTGAACAGCAGCGGTCCTAGTACCGAGCCTTGTGGTACGCCATACTGAACTTGTGATCGATAAGACATCTCTTCATTTACTGCTACAAACTGATAGCGGTCAGATTAATATGATTTAAACCATGCTAATGCAATTCCACTAATGCCAGCATTGTTTTCTAGTCTATTTAAGAGAATGTTGTGGTCAAATGTGTCAAATGCAGCACTAAGATCAAGTAACACTAGTAGAGAGATACAACCATGATCGGATGATAAGAGCAAATCATTTGTGACTAATGAGAGCTGTCTCAGAGCTGTCTCAGTGCTATGTCTCAGTGTCTCAGTGCAGTCTAAATCCCGACTGGGAATCCTCACAGATACCATTTCTTTCAAGAAAGGAACATAGTTGTGAGGATACTGCCTTTTCTAGTATCTTTGACAGAAAAGGTAGATTTGAGATCGGCCTGTAATTGACTAATTCTGTAGGATCAAGTTGCGTTTTTTTAACAAGCGGTTAAATCATAGCCAGCTTAAAGGTTTTTGGTACGTATCCTAGAGACAAAGACGAATTAATGATGTTAAGAAGAGGATCTATGACTTCTGGAAGCATCTCTTTCAGTAGTTTAGTCGGTATAGGGTCTAACATACATGTTGTCGATTTTGCAAAATTCTTCCTCTCCTATAGCAACAAATTAATCAAATTTTACCTCAGGGAGACTCTAATGCACTCCCTGATGTGATACTGTATTAGACGGTTGCATAGTTATAATTTTGTCCCTAATATTATCTTATAAGTGAAGAAGTTCATAAAGTCATTACTGCTGTGTTTCTTGGAAACTTCTGGGCTTGAAGCTTTCTTTTTCGTTAGTGTAGCCACTTTTTCAAATAAATACCTTGGATTATGTTTATTTTCTTTTAATAGGGTTGAAAAATAATCAGATCTAGCAGCTTTTAAAGCCTCTCTGTAAGCAATCGAGCTCTCCTTCCATGAAATCCGAAATACCTCTAGTTTTGTTTTCTTCCAGTTGCGCTCCATTTTTCTGGCTGCTCTCTTAAGGGGCCGGGTGTGCTCGTTGTACCACGGCGTTGGACTATTTTCTTTAATCTTCTTTAAGCGCAACGGAGCAACTGTGTCTAAAGTGCTGGAAAGGAGAGAGTTAAAAGTTTCTGTTACAATATCAAGTTATTCTAAGCTATCTGCTGAGACGATGAAACTGATTAGGAAGATTATTGATAAAGCAGTCTTTAGTGGCAGAAGTGATAGGTCTAACATACTTGTAACACGGAGTTGGCATTGCAGCCTTGGCTAAATGTAATTTACATGAGACTAGATAATGATCTGAGATGTCGTCGCTCTGCTGCAGAATTTCAACAGCATCAACATTGATTCCATGTGATAATATTAGATCTAGAGTATGATTACGACAATTAGTAGGTCCTGACACATGTTGTCTAACTCCAATAGAGTTAAGAATGTCTTTAAATGCCAATCCCATTGCATCTTTTCCATTATCTACATGTATATTAAAATCACCAACAATTAGGACTTTATCTGCAGTCAATACTAATTCTGATAGAAAGTCGGCAAATTCTTTGATAAATTCTTTATTGTGCCCTGGTGGCCTGTATACAGTTGCCAGCAGAATTCTCAAACTTGATTTATCGTTTACATTATATATTTTTACATTAAGCACCAACACTTCAAAAGAAGTATATTTAAAACTAGATTTTTTAGTGGTTTTGAAAATATTGCTATAAATTACAGCAACACCTCCCCTTTTGCCTTTCAGGCGAGGTTCATGTTTATAACAGTAATCATGGGGGGTGGACTCATTTAAAGTAATGTAATCGTCTGGTTTTAGCCAGGTTTCTGTCATACAAGCACATCTAGGTTATAATCTGAAATCATATCATTAACTATGAGCGCTTTTGAAGTAAGGGATCGAATATTCAGCAACCCAAGGTTTATCGTTTGCTCATCTGTATTATATCTATTTTTTATTTGTTGAATATCAATTACATTTTTAACCTTAGATCGGTTTGGACATATTCTGGATTTCCAAATTCGGGGAACAGACACAGTCTCTATATGATGATATCTAGGTGAAAGAGGCTCTATGTGATGGGATTTATCTGACCTTGGTGACGCGAGGCCGCTAGCAGACGGTCGGTTTAGCCAGTTTGTCTGCTTCCTGACCTGAGCCCCAGATTGTCATGTTTTGTCTCTAAGACTATGAGCCAAATTACTAGAGAGAAGAGCAGCACCATCCCAGGAGGGATGAATACCATCGCTTTTCAACAGGTCAGGTTTGCCCCAAAAACTTTTCCAATTGTCTATGAATTCTATATTATTTTGCGGACACCACTTAGACAGCCAGCCATTAAGTGATGACAATCTGAGTTGTATCAACTATCTCATCACTCCTTCAAACAGGAAGGGGGCCAGAGCAAATTACAGTGCCTGACATCGTACTTGCGAGTTCAAACACCTCTTTAATATTAATTTTGGTGATCTCCGACTGGCGGAGTCGAACATCATTAGTGCCGACGTGAATAACATTCTTAGAGAATTTACGATTAGCATTAGCCAGGTTTTTTAAATTTGCTTTGATGTCAGGCGCTCTGGCTCCCGGCAAACATGTGACTATGTTGATTGGTGTCACTATTTTCACGTTCCGTGTAATAGAATCGCCAATTACCAGGGCACAATCAACAGAATTCTAAGTGGGTGTTTCACTGAGTGGGGCAAATCGATTTGTTGTGGTAATCGGAACGGAAGAGTGGTTGTTTGATCCGCGACTAGACCGATCCTTCACTGTCACCCATCTGCCTGGCTGCACAGGCAATAATTCAGCCGGAACCGAATCATGTAAAGAGTTCACTATGCTAGGCGCATCCAAAATAGTATCTAAAGCTCTAGCACACTTACTATCCTCAATTAAAGTTTGGATGCGTGTTTCTAATTCTGAAATCTTCTCCGTCAGCCTGACTGTTTCCTTGCATTTATCACATGTAAACCCTATATTGCCGACGGGGAAGGCTATGCTAAACATGTAACATGAAGTGCAGGTGACAATAACAGGACAAGACATTACTCACCGTGTTTGTTGACTGATTTTTACTCACCTGGGCTTTTTATGAACTCAGAGGCGCGGGCGCGCGAGAGAAAAATAAATAAATAACTGAGCGCACGGGTGGCGCGTTAACAGGCTATCGAGTTACTAGCGTGTTGTGCTAACAATAACGGAAGCTAGCGATGTCAGGTTAATCTGAGATGTTGTCTAAGCTGTATTTAGTAGCATAAACAACTAGAAATGGTAGTAAATGATGGTTCAAAACAGAAAGAAATACAAAGCTAATACGAGGCTTAGACGGAGCTTACAGCCTCGAAGCAAACAAAACACAGCAGGCAGCTAGGCAGACAGGAGCAATCGATTAGGATCAGGAACAGCCCACAGTTGTGGAATTGAATTCACAGTTTTAGTTGTTAAATAATCCTCTTCCAGGGCATATTAGTAATATTTCATTGAAATATATATATACAGGTCCTTCTCAAAAAATTAGCATATTGTGATAAAGTTCATTATTTTCCATAATGTAATGATAAAAATTTAACTTTCGTATATTTTAGATTCATTGCACACCAACTGAAATATTTCAGGTCTTTTATTGTTTTAATACTGATGATGATTTTGGCATACAGCTCATGAAAACCCAAAATTCCTATCTCAAAAAATTAGCATATCATGAAAAGGGTCTCTAAACGAGCTATTAACCTAAACATCTGAATCGAAAACACCTGCAAAAGATTCCTGAGGCTTTTAAAAACTCCCAGCCTGTTTCATTACTCAAAACCGAAATCATGGGTAAGACTGCCGACCTGACTGCTGTCCAGAAGGCCATCATTGACACCCTCAAGCAAGAGGGTAAGACACAGAAAGAAATTTCTGAACAAATAGGCTGTTCCCAGAGTGCTGTATCAAGGCAACTCAGTGGGAAGTCTGTGGGAAGGAAAAAGTGTGGCAAAAAACGCTGCACAACAAGAAGAGGTGACCGGACCCTGAGGAAGATTGTGGAGAAGGACCGATTCCAGACCTTGGGGGACCTGCGGAAGCAGTGGACTGAGTCTGGAGTAGAAACATCCAGAGCCACCGTGCACAGGCGTGTGCAGGAAATGGGCTACAGGTGCCGCATTCCCCAGGTCAAGCCACTTTTGAACCAGAAACAGCGGCAGAAGCGCCTGACCTGGGCTACAGAGAAGCAGCACTGGACTGTTGCTCAGTGGTCCAAAGTACTTTTTTCGGATGAAAGCAAATTTTGCATGTCATTCGGAAATCAAGGTGCCAGAGTCTGGAGGAAGACTGGGGAGAAGGAAATGCCAAAATGCCTGAAGTCCAGTGTCAAGTACCCACAGTCAGTGATGGTCTGGGGTGCCATGTCAGCTGCTGGTGTTGGTCCACTGCGTTTTATCAAGGGCAGGGTCAATGCAGCTAGCTATCAGGAGATTTTGGAGCACTTCATGCTTCCATCTGATTTCATTTTTCAGCACGACCTGGCACCTGCTCACAGTGCCAAAACCACTGGTAAATGATTTACTGACCATGGTATTACTGTGCTCAATTGGCCTGCCAACTCTCCTGACCTGAACCCCATAGAGAATCTGTGGGATATTGTGAAGAGAAAGCTGAGAGACGCAAGACCCAACACTCTGGATGAGCTTAAGGCGCTATGGAAGCATCCCGGCCTCCATAACACCTCAGCAGTGCCACAGGCTGATTGCCTCCATGCCATGGCGCATTGGAGCAGTAATTTCTGCAAAAGGATTCCCGACCAAGTATTGAGTGCATAACTGAACATAATTATTTGAAGGTTGACTTTTTTTTGTATTAAAAACACTTCTTTTATTGGTCGGATGAAATATGCTAATTTTTTGAGATAGGAATTTTGGGTTTTCATGAGCTGAATGCCAAAATCATCGGTATTAAAACAATAAAAGACCTGAAATATTTCAGTTGGTGTGCAATTAATCTAAAATATATGAAAGTTTAATTTTTATCATTACATTATGGAAAATAATGAACTTTATCACAATATGCTAATTTTCTTAGAAGGACCTGTGTATATATATATATATATATATATATATACCTTAATTATTATAAACCTTAATATATATATATATATATATATATATATATATATATATATATATATATATATATATATATTAATGTTTATTTTTTCCTTAAGGTTTATAAATATTATATTCTATATGACTTAGGGTTTTCACCAGAGGTGGGGGTAAGTCACACATGTGCAAGTCACAAGCAAGTCTCAAGTCTTAACCTTCGAGTCTCAAGCAAGTCCAAGTAAATTTTTTATAAAGGCAAGTCAAGTCAAGTCAATGCCTTCTGTCAAGCAAGTCAAGTCAAGTCGTAGCTTGGGTCACAAGTCACTGGCAAGTCATACAAACGTTTGACGATTTCACTGAATTTATATATTAAAATAAGTTAAAACTACAGAAGTTATGGACTATGGTTGTATTTGCAACTAATTTTTTTTTAATATATGCATTTCCACATATAGCTGAGTGGTTACTACAATAAAAATCTAAATGTAACTGAAATTAGGCCAACATTAAAGCATGAAAAAAAAAATGTGCCTCAAACATTGCAAAGACCATTAAAAGGTATTAAACAATTCACAATTCAAGTAATTCCTATGCGACCAAAGGCATTCTTCAAACTGGCATCCCCTTAATACAAGTTATATATTTTTAATTATTAAGTTAAAACCACCCATAGGTGGCGCCAAATTACCGTATTAATGTACGAGTCATAGAAGCATTCATTTAACTTATGTTCAAAACGGCAGTTTCGTTCTGGAACTAAGCAACTAGGTCACTGAATCACAAAGATGCATAACTCTTTCTGTGGCTTGTTTGGAACTATTGTCATTGGAGAAATCGAGCAAAAACAGAAAATATTTGGAATATTAGGCTTTGTCTAAATGTCGCATCACAATATTCACTCTTTGTTAACTGAACTGTTTAATAAAATCATTATCACATTTGCAATCGCGTCAATATTCTGGAAATATTTTTTTTAATATCATATGTTATAATTATGAAAATAACTCATACTAGGGCATTTTTTTTCCACCACTTTTTGAGTTTTGGGTGCAATATTAATTCTGCTGGCATTTTGATAACATCGAATAGATGTAACCCCTGATAACATCTAACCCTGCTTTAAGAGAAACATAAAACACGACAAAACATTAACTGTTTTCTATGTTGTTTTTTGTCATTGGAAAGAATGACATATTTGGCTTTAAAGCATGATTTAAAAAGAAATGTGGCAAATGTTATACAAAACATATGACATCATTAATTATCATTTGAATATTGACAACATTAAGCTACATTTGAATACATAATTGTGTATAAAGAGGCATGCTGTTTTGACCAATATTCTCGATTTAAAGATAGTCAAATTAACTATAACAAACAGGTTAAACAAGCCATAGCTTAGGCTACTTTTAGACGTGGTGAATGAAGTTCGACTGTTCGAGGTTGTGATGGTCGTCCGATATCCCTTGCCAGTTATTATGCGTACAGCAAATCTTCTTGTATGAATATAGTCCATTTCTAGTGTTTATATCCAAAAAGGAACGATGCTGGGAGATGTTTTTGTATTTAGCGCGCTCACAGCGATGTATGTTTTTTCTGGGCTTGTGCAATGTCACGCAATCGCGCAGAATCTGATGACTGGCGTCAATGGTTCCGTTGCTTTCATTTTGTTCATCAACTGATGTTGCGATGATAAATGTATATCAAGTTATTTTCGAGTCATACAGTTCAAGTCAAGTCAAGTCTCAAGTCATTGGATCTCAAGTCAAAGTCGAGTCGAGTCATTTTCTTAATTTAGTCAAGCAAGTCTCAAGACCTTAAATTTGCGACTCGAGTCTGACTCGAGTCAAGTCAAGTCAAGTCAAATATATTTATATAGCGCTTTTCACAATACAGATTGTATCAAAGCTGCTTCACAGTATCAATCAAAACAACTTAACAATGTTTGTTTATTACTGGAAAAAAAGACATCCTAGTTTGGTAGAGCTGATCAATGGTATGATTGGTTAATTAATTTGAATATCCCCAACTGAGCAAGCCAAAGGCAACAGTGGCAAGGAACCGAAAAAACTCCATCCAGTGACCTAATGGTGTCCTAACACCCCATCAGATGACCCAATGGAGAAAAAAAACCTTGGGAGAACCCAGGCTCAGTCGGGGGCCAGTTATCCTCTGGCGTTTATGAACTAGAGGCCGAATTTACAATGACTGTAAGATAAAAAATGTATATGAATGCCTGGCTAAATAGATGCGTCTTCAGTCTAGTTTTAAACTGGGAGAGAGAGTCTGAGCTACGAACAATATCAGGAAGGCTATTCCAGAGCTTCGGAGCTAAATGTGAAAATGCTTTGCCTCCTTTGGTGGATCTGGATATCCTAGGAATGACCAGAAGCCTCGAATCTAGTGATCTTAAAGAGCGCGATGGATTGTAAGGCGATAGAAGATCCGTTAAATGGACTGGAGCTAAACCATTTAGAGCTTTATAAGTCAAAAGCAATACCTTGTATTTAATACGGAACTTTATAGGTAACCAATGAAGTGATGATAAAATCGGTGTTATATGATCATATTTTCTTGATCTAGTAAGAACTCTAGCGGCTGCATTTTGGACTAACTGTAGCTTGTTTATTGAAGATGCAGGACAACCAGCTAATAAAGCATTATAGTAATCTCGTCTCGGGGTCATGAATGCATGAACTAACTTTTCTGCATCAGAGACTGATAGCATATTACGTAGATTAGCAATGTTTCTAAGGTGGAAAAAGGCTGTTTTTGTAACATATGAAATATGCTTTTCAAAAGACAGGTTGCGTTCTAGTATAACACCCAGGTCTTTTACTGTAACGGATAAAGTAACAGGGCATCCTACTATGTTAAAGTCGTGCTGTGAAGGGTTTTGTGGACGGTTTTTAGAACCGATAAGTATTACCTCTGTCTTGTCTGGATTTAATAAAAGAAAATTACGCGTCATCCAATCTTTTATATCATTAACACAATCTGTCAATTTGGATAATTTAGCGTATTCATCTGGCCGTGATGAAATATATATTTGAGTGTCATCAGCTAATTAACTAATTCCATGTTTCCTTAGAATAATACCAAGTGGCAGCATATATATTGAGAATAATAAAGGGCCTAACACAGATCCCTGCGGCACTCCATAGTTTGCCGTTATAATCGATTTTTCTCCATTTAAGTAGACGAAATGGTAGCGGGCAGATAAGTATGACCTGAACCAGCTTAATGCTTGTCCTTGAACACCAGTGTAATTTTGTAGTCGATCTAAGAGTATTGTGTGATCTATAGTATCGAACGCAGCACTAAGATCAAGTAAAACTAGTACTGAGATACAGCCTTGGTCCGAAGCTAAAAGTAAATCATTTGTGATTCTAACAAGCCCAGTTTCAGTGCTATGATGTGGCCTGAATCCAGACTGAAACTTTTCATAGATGTCGTTTTCTTGCAAGAAAGAGCCGAGTTGAGCGGACACAACTTTTTCTAATATTTTTGACATAAATGGAAGATTTGAAATGGGTCTGTAATTTGCTAGGTTATTTGGATCTAATTGTGGTTTCTTAATAAGAGGTTTTATAACTGCCAGCTTGAACGTTCTTGGAACATGACCTAAAGATAAAGATGAGTTAATAATATTGAGAAGAGGCTCTTCCACTATAGGTAACACTTCTTTCAGTAGTTCAGTTGGTATAGGATCTAATAAACATGTTGTTGTTTTAGATGAAGTGATAAGTTTATTTAACTCTTTTTGTTCTATGGTTGTAAAGCATTGTAATTGTTCTTGCGGGGTGATAATTGCGGTTGAATTATAAGGCGCGAGCAGAGATCGAACGTTTACGATTTTGATTCTGATGCTTTCAATTTTCTCGGTGAAGAAGTTCATGAAATCATTGCTACTAAACTGTAACGAGGTATTTTATTCAGACGAAGTCTGTTTATTTGTTAGTCTAGCCACGGTATTAAATAAAAACCTTGGATTATTTCGGTTTTTTCTATTAATTTGCTGAGGTGCTCCGCCCTGGCCGTTTTAAGGGCCTTTTTATAACGTGACATGCTGTCTTTCCATGCGATTCTAAAGACCTCTAAATTAGTTTTTTTCCATTTACGCTCTAAATTACGGGTTTCTCTCTTTAAAACATACGCAGTATTATTGTACCATGGTGCTATACTTTTTTCTCTGACCTTTTTTAATCTAATGGGTGCAACAATATCCAATGTTCTAGAGAGAATGGAGCTCATAGTGCTAGTTAGTTCGTCTAGTTCATCTGTTTGTTTGGGTTCAGGCAGCAGCTGGGACAGATCAGATAAGCTATTTGAGAAATGATCTATGGTGGATGGACGAATTGTTCTACCTGGTCGATAACGTGGCGCAGCATGACATATTATAGCAGTGCGTAATATGCAAGTTACCAAGTAGTGGTCAGTGACATCATCACTTTGCGGTACAATATCTATATCGGTTGGATCGGTTCCGTATGATATAATTAAATCGAGTGTATGATTAAGACGATGAGTTGGTCCGGTGACGTTTTGCTTGACCCCGAAGGAGTTTAATAAATCTGTAAACGCAACCCCTAACGCATCATTTAAATTATCTACGTGTATGTTAAAATCTCCAACAATTAATGCTTTATCGACGTTGACCAAAAGATCTGATAGAAAGTCAGCAAACTCTTTTAGGAAATTGGTGTAAGGCCCTGGAGGTCTATATACGGTAGCCAATGCTAGAGATAATAGGGATTTTTTTCTTACATCTAAGAGCGTAACATTTAGCACAAGCACTTCAAACGAATTAAACCTATGACGAGTTTTCTGAGTAACATTAAGGGTATCTCTGTAAATTGTTGCAACACCGCCGCCACGACCGATCAGACGGGGCTCATGCTTATAACAGTATCCTGGCGGAGTAGACTCATTTAGACCGAAATAATCATTTGGTTTAAGCCAGGTTTCAGTAAGGCACAGAACATCGAAATTATTATCTGTGACCATTTCATTTACAATAACCGCCTTAGGTGTGAGCGAATGAAGCCATGGCTGATCGTGACCTGGACGCTCGGGAACAATGCTGAGAAACGCACGGAGTAGACGAGGTCAGCGTCAGCGGGTTACTAACGTTAATCACTGATCCGTGTGCATCAGCGCGTGATGTTTCAAGAGCTAAACGCCGGTCTCTCAGCTCAGCTTGTCTCTCTAGAAGGTCACGGATCTGCTTTTCTACAGCTTCTAATTCAGACTGCACCGCGAGCAATTCAGATTTATTCTCATCTGCACCAAAAGGTAAATAACATACACCTGATATGTTCGCCATTTTAACAGATGGACAGTAAGTTAGCAATGATGCAACCAGTGATGCTATTAATATCTATACTAATTTATGACTCAAGTCTTGGGTAAAAAATGTCTTTTTAGTTGTATGGGTGTAATGTAGACGCACGATAGACGGGAAAACAAACAAACTCACAGCAGGCAACGAGGCTGACAAAAGCAGTCGATCGCGGGGCGAGCAGCAGTGAAGCAGTGTCTCGCTCTACGACCAACAATCAATGTTCAAACCGTATTTGCGGTTCCAGCCGTATAATGGCCAACAGTCCGAGTTGTAACAGGTCGAGCAACGAGCATTGGTCCCGAGCGTCCAGGTCACGATCAGCCATGGTTTCATTCACTCCGGCTCCAACACACCACCACGAAGCCTGGGTGGTTCCGCGGAAGCCGCGAGCCAGGACAAGAATCTTTTCGCCCCTCCCGGTTTTCGAGATCTCCACTCAGAACCGATTCTCCCCTCTTCGTGAAATGGAACGCGATGCTGTGATCATCGGCGATTCCACCGTCCGACACGTCCACGCTACGTTAGGTAAAAGTAAGGTGCACAGTCACTGCTTTCCTGGTGCTCGTGTTCTCGATATCACTGCGCGGGTAACTGAGATCTTGAGCGGTGACGAGCGCATCGGAGCTGTTGTGCTGCACGTGGGAGCTAACGACATTAGGCTGTGACAGACGGAGGTTCTGAAGAAAGACTTCAGGAGCCTTATCGATACGGTACACAGCACATCGCCTGAAACATCGATTATTGTGTCTGGACCGCTTCCTACGTACCGACGAGGGCATGAAAAGTTTATTCGCGCTAAATGAATGGTTATTGTCATGGTGCAATGAGCAGAAACTGATTTTTGTAAATAATTGGAATCTGTTTTGGGAGCGACCAAGGCTCTTCCGCGCTGATGGCTTACACCCAAGTAGAATCGGGGCAGATCTTCTGTCGGATAACATCTCCAAGATGTTAAATACCGTTTGACTAGTAACCAAAAATCCAAATCACAGTCTCTACTGCACCAATTTAATTGATATTAATACTAGTGTAGAACATTGCATAGAAACTGTGTTTATTCCTCGTTTACTAAGATCAAATAATAAATCTACTGCGGGATCTAGAAAAAATCTAATTGTTATTAAAACAAAAAATCTCGCTAGTAGTGAACAAAAACAATTTCTGAAGCTAGGTCTCCTAAACATTAGATCGCTCACACCTAAGGCGGTTATTGTAAATGAAATGGTCACAGATAATAATTTCGATGTTCTGTGCCTTAGTGAAACCTGGCTTAAACCAAATGATTATTTCGGTCTAAATGAGTCTACTCCACCAGGATACTGTTATAAGCATGAGCCCCGTCTGATCGGTCGTGGCGGCGGTGTTGCAACAATGGTAACTTGCATATTACGCACTGCTATAATATGTCATGCTGCGCCACGTTATCGACCAGGTAGAACAATTCGTCCATCCACCATAGATCATTTCTCAAATAGCTTATCTGATCTGTCCCAGCTGCTGCCTGAACCCAAACAAACAGATGAACTAGACAAACTAACTAGCACTATGAGCTCCATTCTCTCTAGAACATTGGATATTGTTGCACCCATTAGATTAAAAAAGGTCAGAGAAAAAAGTATAGCACCATGGTACAATAATACTAAGTATGTTTTAAAGAGAGAAACCCGTAATTTAGAGCGTAAATGGAAAAAAAACAAATTTAGAGGTCTTTAGAATCGCGTGGAAAGACAGTATGTCACGTTATAAAAAGGCCCTTAAAACGGCCAGGGCGGAGCACCTCAGCAAATTAATAGAAAACAACCGAAATAATCCAAGGTTTTTATTTAATACCGTGGCTAGACTAACAAATAAACAGACGTCGTCTGAACAAAATACCTCGTTACAGTTTAGTAGTAATGATTTCATGAACTTCTTCACCGAGAAAATTGAAAGCATCAGAATCAAAGTAAACGTTCGATCTCTGCTCGCGCCTTATAATTCAGCCGCAATAACAATTACAATAATAATAATCACCCCGCAAGAACAATTACAATGCTTTACAACCATAGAACAAAAAGAGTTAAATAAACGTATCACTTCATCTAAAACAACAACATGTTTATTAGATCCTATACCAACTGAACTACTGAAAGAAGTGTTACCTATAGTGGAAGAGCCTCTTCTCAATATTATTAACTCATCTTTATCTTTAGGTCATGTTCCAAGAACGTTCAAGCTGGCAGTTATAAAACCTGTTATTAAGAAACCACAATTAGATCCAAATAACCTAGCAAATTACAGACCCATTTCGAATCTTCCATTTATGTCAAAAATATTAGAAAAAGTTGTGTCCGCTCAACTCGGCTCTTTCTTGCAAGAAAACGACATCTATGAAAAGTTTCAGTCTGGATTCAGGCCACATCATAGCACTGAAACTGCGCTTGTTTGAATCACAAATGATTTACTTTTAGCTTCGGACCAAGGCTGTATCTCAGTACTAGTTTTACTTGATCTTAGTGCTGCGTTCGATACTATAGATCACACAATACTCTTAGATCGACTACAAAATTACATTGGTGTTCAAGGACAAGCATTAAGCTGGTTCAGGTCATACTTATCTGACCGCTACCATTTCGTCTACTTAAATGGAGAAAAATCGATTATAACTTCGGCAAACTATGGAGTGCCGCAGGGATCTGTGTTAGGCCCTTTATTATTCTCAATATATATGCTGCCACTTGGTAATATTCTAAGGAAACATGGAATTAGTTTCCATTGTTATGCTGATGACACTCAAATATATATTTCATCACGGCCAGATGAATACGCTAAATTATCCAAATTGACAGATTGTGTTAATGATATAAAAGATTGGATGACGCGTAATTTTCTTTTATTAAATCCAGACAAGACAGAGGTAATACTTATCGGTTCTAAAAACCGTCCACAAAACCCTTCACAGCACGACTTTAACATAGTAGGATGCCCTGTTACTTTATCCGCTACAGTAAAAGACCTGGGTGTTATACTAGACCGCAACCTGTCTTTTGAAAAGCATATTTCATATGTTACAAAAACAGCCTTTTTCCACCTTAGAAACATTGCTAAGCTACGTAATATGCTATCAGTCTCTGATGCAGAAAAGTTAGTTCATGCATTCATGACCTCGAGACTAGATTACCGTAATGCTTTATTAGCTGGTTGTCCTGCATCTTCAATAAACAAGCTACAGTTAGTCCAAAATGCAGCCGCTAGAGTTCTTACTAGATCAAGAAAATATGATCATATAACACCGATTTTATCATCACTTCATTGGTTACCTATAAAGTTCCGTATTAAATACAAGATATTGCTTTTGACTTATAAAGCTCTAAATGGTTTAGCTCCAGTCCATTTAACGGATCTTCTATCGCCTTACAATCCATCGCGCTCTTTAAGATCACTAGATTCGAAGCTTCTGGTCATTCCTAGGATATCCAGATCCACCAAAGGAGGCAGAGCATTTTCACATTTAGCTCCGAAGCTCTGGAATAGCCTTCCTGATATTGTTCGTAGCTCAGACTCTCTCTCCCAGTTTAAAACTAGACTGAAGACGCATCTATTTAGCCAGGCATTCATATAAATTTGCCTCTAGTTCATAAACGCCAGAGGAGAACTGGCCCCCGACTGAGCCTGGGTTCTCCCAAGGTTTTTTTTTTCTCCATTGGGTCATTTGATGGGGTATTAGGACACCATTAGGTCACTGGATGGAGTTTTTCGGTTCCTTGCCACTGTTGCCTTTGGCTTGCTCAGTTGGAGATATTCAAATTAATTAACCAATCATACCATTGATCAGCTCTACCAAACTTGGATGTCTTTTTTTTTCCAGTAATAAACAAACATTGTTAAGTTGTTTTGATTGTTACTGTGAAGCAGCTTTGATACAATCTGTATTGTGAAAAGCGCTATATAAATATATTTGACTTGACTTGACTTAAGGACTAAATAAAACAACCATTACAATCACCTATTAGACTGCATTTACACTCCAGGACTTAATGCACAGATCTATTTTAAGATATCAGATTTTTTTGTTCCTTCCATTGCTGTGGTTATCAATGTCAGTCATCGCAATATCTGGTTCAGCCCTGCATTTAAATATGGCTGTCACTCCCTCAACACTGTAGTGTGTTTGGAGCAAAAAATAAATACAAACTCTTATTAAAATTGTGAATGAATTAAAGAAATCACTTCCGTTCAGTGTGAGTTCACTAGTTCAGCACTCAGATATAAAGATACAAAACTCCAGATATATTCAATAAAGCTGACTAGACAGCACGATGACTCTCTCTTTTACATTGTGTTTACACTTTCGTGGTTATTCGTGAGCGTGCAGAACTCAATGAGCTCACACTGAAAAAAAGCTATTTTGGGTGGATTGGCTTTAACACCTCTGATTGGCCATCAACAGAAATGTCTGTGATGGGCTTCAATGCTCAACGCTTCAAAAAACATGTTTTTAAAGTCGTCATGAAATCAAAAACTGTGTGTCAAAGGAAAAACAGCTATTGAACAATAACTTAGACAAAAACACAACACATCTCTGACAATACCAAATACCAGTACATTTGACAACACTAATATATAGAGTTGAGACAGCTGGTTTTAGGGGTAGTGAATGATAATGTAATGACACTGACATAGAGAAATAGATATAGAGAAAATCAAATGAAATGGTACACTTGTGTTAAGAACATACCAATGAACATCTCGGACTCATTTCAAAGTAGAAAAAAAAGACAGGTTGTGTGACATGTTTTGTCTCATTTTGCAAGAATCAGTGAGCCGACTAGCTATTAGTTTAGAGATGAGATGAGCTAAAAGAAGTGGATGTATTGATTGAGGCTAGCGCAGCTCGTCCTCCTGAAGCTACGACATGCTGTTGTCTATCACTGCTCCAGTGCACTCGACGCTCCTTTAACCGTCTGCCCGTATGCTCCGAGTCCAGGAATAAGGCATCGCACCCGACGCACATGTAACCGTGTGTCTTGACATTTTTCTGAGCCCCATTTCTAATAAAAAGTGCTGAAGTATGGGGATTTTCTGCCTCGTAATACATGTTTCGTGCCTGAAATTAGCCTTCAGCGAGTCCTAGTTGGCTGCATTGTTGTCTGCTGTCTACATAGGCAGCGACCTCCTAAGGCAACACCCTAACTCAAGTGGAAGCTGTTAAAGTGGTAATTAGAAGAGTTTTTTGTGGGCAAACCCTGCACTCAAATGCACCCCTTTAATAGCGCTAACATGAGCGATTCCCCAAAAGACTTATTCACACCAAGAGTGAATATTTGCTGCAAATATGTATCATAAATATTTGTCCTAAGACTGAATCTAAACTGTATCCAGTGATGGAACAGATTTTTGAGTACATTTTTTTTCCCTCTTTACGCTTAAGTCATGTTTTTGTCAAAGACTACATCCAGTTTGGATTCAGAACGATGATAAAAACACAGGTCGAGTAGATCATGTCCATCAACAGCCCTAAAGCTTCACAAGCCATGTTTCCATTACAGATTTTCACAACACTTTTGCGATATTTTCTAAGTCCAGAAATCGGCTGATGTTATGTGACTAAAACGTCACTTTTTCCTCTCGCGATAAGTCATTCCAGAAATCATAACAACGGATTTTGGTAGGTTTATATATATCTCAGCCTCCGCACTGGTCATTATTTTAATGGAAGGAGACGTATGTGTGTATATCCAAGCATTAATGGCAAGGAAAGCCCCTGATACTGGGAGCGGCTCATATGAGGAGTTTCTGCTTCAAGGTCAAGGTTGTTTAGAATCCAGTATTCCCGTAATACTTTTGTCTTTTATGAGATTAATAAAGAACTCTGTCTCTCTTCTGTCCAAACACACCGGCCCATCAACGTCAGGTGACCTGCAAATGCTTAAACATGTTTCTATTGCAGTTTTGTTAAATATCCTTTTTCCGAATTGCCTTAAAAACCTAATTAGAGCGTAAAATCTTTTTTGCGGTATATGGGATTTTTTCGAAATTGACGTGTTTCCAATTGGCGTATTTTTGATTTATATGCTTGATGATCACATTAGCTTTTGCTTCTATCACTTGTTTCTGCTGCTTCTTTGCTTGTGTGTGTGTGTGTGTGTGTGTGTATATTTATTTATTTATTTTTCTTCAACCTTGGAACTTATTTCATGGCTTGCGTTCTCGAGACACCAGACACTGTTGTGTGCGAATGAGCGGCCGGATCGTATCAAGGGTTCTCTTACTAGAGTATCTCTCGTACTGCGTAATATCGTACGCTATGGGGAAAACCTCTTTTCCACGAGATATTGAAGCCAAAAATTATCCTTAATTTTGAATTAATGTAAAACGCTGTGCGGCAGCATGCAGACATAGGCAAGACGGCTCGCGTGCCTATTGGTTGCCCTGCGGCAACAGCAGCAGCCTATCGAGAGAGGCCCTGCGTGACGTGTTACCCAATGGGGGCGCTTCACACCCATTTCGTCACGTCCCGCCAGAATAGGCGTGGCCTTGGCCTATAAATACGCTCGACAGGCTGATACAAACTGATTTTCATCTCTTCAGCGAAGCACTACTGCATCGCTGGATCCGGAGTGAGAAGCCGCGGCGTTGACAGAAAGCCTTCTGCGGGACGAGCCTTCGTGCCTGAAGCCGCTGGCCTTCACCTCGCCGCTTTCAGCCGCCGTACCTGCTACGCTTTCCGGCGTCTATATCCTTTCACTGCTAAGAGTGTGTGTTCGCCGCTGCGACTCACACTCTCACTGTATATCTCTCTCTCTCCTAACAGAGCTGCGTCTTTTTAAAGATGCAAAGATCCTGCGGCTCGTGCCGAGCCACACTCAGCGACGGGGACCGTCATCTGCGCTTCCTGCCTGGGTGAGGATAACGCGGCTCTCGCGCTCGCTGACGGCGAATAACCTCATTACGAGCTGATGCCCATGGTGACTCTGAGGACTCGCCTGGCATCCTTCTCAGAGCCTGCTCTTCCGCCCGCTGTAGTGCCGCGCCGTACTCAGCAGGTCCCTGAGCCTTCTCCAGCCTGTGAAAGCTCGCCGGTTCGCCCGCCAGTTTCACCAGCTTCACTCGAGTCGCTCGCTGACGGACAATGGCCGCCGCGCGCCGCCGCCGCTTCCGCCGTTAATGACGACGAGATAGCTGCATCTGTAGAGAAGGCCAGCTGCTCTATCCTGGCGTCGGACAGTGAGGGATTGGGCGAGCTCTGTGGACCTCCCCCCTCTGCCCGCGAGTCGTCAGGGAAACGGGCCAGCATCAAAACCGCGGCGCGGCTAGGTTTCTTTACGTTACGAGAAAGCTACCCCGCCCCCCGTGGACATGCGTCACCGGCAAAATGAGGAAAGAGTGTGTTTTGGTCCCGCCGAGGCCGGACCAATCTCCATTTCTCAAACATTTCTCAGCTCCTCGTAGTCTGAGCGGCTGAAAATTTCAATTTTGCAGCAATGAGCCAGTTGTATAACACGCACGCCTGCAAACAAACGCCGAAACACACAAAACTGTGATGAAGCTCTCAACCCGTGGGTACGCGTCACCGGCGGAATGAGGAAAGAGTGTGTTTTTGTCCCGCCGAGGCCGGACCAATCTCAATTTTTCATGCATTTCTCAGCTCCTCGAAGTCTGAGCGGCTGAAAATGTCAATATTGCAGCAATGAGCCTGTTGTATAACACGCACGCCTGCAAACAAACGCCAACACACACACAAAACTGTGATGACGCTCTCTTATCTGCACGAGAGACCCGTGTTCGATCTTTCGCAGCAGATAAAAAATAAAAAAAAAGTCTCGCCGCGGCCAGACTTACACCGAACTTTCGCTTGTTCAGTTCCAGAAAATGCGACTGTTCCAGTGTATTTTGCAGTAAACAAGCCGGTACCATGGCCCGCTTGCCTGCACACAAATACAGTTTCCACGGCGACCCAGAAAATCGTATAAGCAGTGTATTTTCTGGTATTCCGAACAAAGCCGATGGTGTTATGAGTGTAATAAAAATGCCCACAGCCCAGTGTTCATTTCTACACACAAACACAGCCCGCCACAGTGCAGGGCTCGCACAAATGAGGTCGACTCATGTCAATTGTGCATTAAATGTAGTGAATGTGCCCACAACCCAGTGCCCACAAACACTACACACTGCATGTACCACGGTTTCTGTAAAACGAAGCCAACACACATAATGTCAGCTAAGACCCACAGTGTTTAGGTCTCGCCACGGCCAGACTCCACCGAAACTTCTCGCTCGTTCAGTTCCAAAAAATGTGACTGTTCCAGTGTATTTCGCAGTAAACAAGCTGGTACCACAGCCCGCTTGCCTGCACACAAACGCCATTCTTACGGCCACCCAGATAAATCCCACAAAAGAGTGTATTTTCTGGTATTCCGGCCACGGCCGATGGTGTTATGAGTGTTGTAAGAATGCCCACGTCTCAGTGCCCATTCCCACACACAGACACAGCCCACCACAGTTCAGGGCTAGCACAAATTAAATCGACTCATGTCGATTGTGAAAAAAAATAAAAATAAATGTAGTGAACGTGCCCACGACACAGTGCCCACAAACACTACACGATACGTGTCCCTCGGTTTCAGTAAAAACGTAACCGACACACAATCAGTCAGCACAAGCCGACGGTGTTTTCAGTGCAGTGAGTGTGTCCGCTGGCGCGCCTCGCACACTGTAAACACAGTGTTTATGTCTCAGCACACCGAAGCTCTGTGGTCGCCGCTAAGCCGCGGCCAGAGCCCGGATTTCATTCTACCTCTAGCTATTCATGCAGATGCGTGGGCAAAGCTTCCCGGGGTATCAGAATGGGTGTTGAACACTATAAAAAGAGGCTATTCGCTACAGTTCGCTCGACATCCCCGCCGTTACACGGCGCGAGTCAAACCACAGTAAACAATGAAGTATCTCATCTCCTTCCAGCCGAAATAGCGAAACTGCTGAGCAAAGGGGCCATAGAACCTTTATCTCAGGCTCAGAGCGAAGGGGGGCTATACAGCAGATATTTTCTGTTACCGAAAAAAGACGGGTCTCAGACCCATTCTAGATCTGCGACAGCTGAACAGAGTGCTTATGAAGCGCCAGTTCAGAATGCTGACAACCAGGAAAATCCTTGCGCAAGTGCGCCAAGGAGACTGGTTTATGTCAATAGATCTCAAAGATGCCTTTTTCCAAAAACAAATAGCGTCACGTCACAGCCGATTCTTGAAATACGCCTTCGAGGGCCAGGCATATCAATACACAGTCCTACCGTTCGGCCTATCCCTAGCACCCCGTACATTTACGAAGTGCATGGACGCGGCCCTCGCACCCCTGAGACTTCAGGGCATGGGAGTTTTGAACTACTTGGACGATTGGCTGATTCTAGCTTGATCACATTCAGAGCTCATAGAACACAAAACCACATTACTCGTGCATCTCGAGAATCTGGGTCTCAAAGTCAATTGGGCGAAGAGCTCGCTGTTTCCCTGCCAGAAAATCTCTTTTCTGGGAACAGTGCGGGACTCGCTGTCTATGACAGCACGTCTGTCGCCGGAGCGCGTACTGGACATTCAGCGCGCCGTGAAATCCTTTCGCCGCGGCTCTATAGTCCCGCTCAAAAGGTTTCAGAAAATGCTGGGCCTCATGGCCTCGGCATCTTCGGTACTTCAGCTGGGCCTGCTTCGCATACGCCCACTGCAGTTATGGCTGAAAGCGCGAGTTCCACCCCGGGCATGGACCTCTGGTCTGTATCGCCTCAGGGTCGACATGAAATGCGTTTCGACTCTGGAACCTTGGAAAATAGCCGACTGGTGTCAGTCAGGCGTGAGTCTGGGGACTCCCTCGAGTGTGACGGTTGTGTCTACGGACCATGTGCCTGGTCGCCTGAATCTGGGACCAGACTGTCTGTCCAGAAACAATGTCCCAGCAGGGGAATGGTTGCTACACCCGCAGACGATCCAACTGCTGTGGGAGACATTCGGCAGAGCGCAGGTGGACTTGTTCGCGTCCCAAGAAAACGCTCACTGTCCGAACTTTTTCTCCAAGAGCAGGGATGCCCTGGCCCACGTATGGCCCCGCTGCCCCCTCTATGCTTTTCCCTCCGTCTCGCCCCTCTCTCAAGTGCTGGAACGAATCTGGGAAAACGGATGCCCAGTGCTGCTCGTGGCTCCGCTCTGGACGAACCAGATTTGGTTCCCAGTCCTGATGCGGCTGACCAGCAGTGCCCGGTGGCCGGTACAGGTGAGGAAAGACCTCCTCTCTCAGGCAAAGGGCTCGATTTGGCATCCTCGCCCGGATTTATGGTCCCTACATGCATGGGCCATCAACAGGTACCCGCTAACCTCCCAGAGGGAGTGTTAAACACAATCACGCAGGCTAGAGCCCCGTCTACTAGACGGCTCTATTTCTCAAAGTGGTCAGTGTTCTCTGCCTGGTGTCAAGCTCAGGGCTTTTCACCCGCAGACTGCGGGGTTACGGAAGTGCTCTCCTTCCTTCACGAGCTGCTGGATAAGGACAGAACCCCATCCACGCTCAAGTTTGCAAAACCAACGTCTGGCCAGTCACTGGGGAAAAACGACCTGGTCGAGCGATTCCTCAGGGGAGCTCGGAGAGTGAATCCTCCCAGACCCCCCTCAGTCCCTGTGTGGGACCTTTCAATGGTTTTTGAAGCCATGAAAGGTGCCCCATTCAAGCCAATCCATTTGTCAGACATGAAACATCTGTCTCTCAAAACGTTATTCCTTATGGCTCTCGCTTCAGTGAAGCGCGTATAGGACTTGCAAGCGTTTTCAGTAAGCGCATCATGCATGGAGTTTGGGCCTAATGATTCAAAAGTCATACTCAAACCAAGGCATGGGTACGTGGCCAAATCCCTCAACGTTCAGGGCCCAGGTTATTTACCTGTGCGCCCTCCTGGTTCATGATGAGGAAGAGGATGCGAGTCTCCTCTGCCCTGTCAGGGTGCTGAGAGCTTATGTGTCCCACTCGTCTGTCTTCAGACAGACTGAGCAGCTCTTCGTTTTGTTTGGCGGACGCTCCAATGGACTGGCCGCATCAAAACAGAGCCTATCCAGATGGATAGTCGATGCCATAGCGCTAGCTTACACTTCTAAGGGCCTGCAGTGTCCTTTGGGTGTCAGAGTGCACTCCACGAGAGGCGTTTCCCCGTCGTGGGCGTGGTCTAGCGGGATTTCCTTGCAAGATATCTGTATGGCAGCAGGCCGGGCCTCGCCGTCTACATTTATAAGGTTTTATAACCTAGAGGTTCCAGCCTTACAGGCCAAGCTGCTGTCGGTATAGAATTCAGTGCTATCTGCCCCGCTGCGCCGGCGCAGAATGCTGAGTTTTGCTTGTGCATCGCTCACTGATCGATAGAACAGCTCCATGGGTGTTGAATAACCCGTACTTATACCCAGTTCAGGCTGAACACGTTCACCCTGTCTGCGTGAAACACTGTTAACATAACTAGCTCCTGTTGGATGCTATTTCATGGGGAATGATGCTTGTAGCCTCTCTTTCCGACTCTCTGTGAGTCTACGGTGATTATGCACTATATGAGCCCCGGGCTATTGCCCTTGGGACTTTGGTGTCGGATCCCAGTACGCACAGTGTGTTGCATTGTGTTTCCCATAGCGTAAGATATTACGCAGTACGAGAGATACTCTCGTAAGAGAACGTACTCGGTTACTTACGTAACCTCGGTTCTCTCTAGAGTGGGAACGAGTACTGCGTATCTTGCCGTGTATACAACAGCGCTGGTTCGCTTCAGTGATGAAAACCAATTTGTATCAGCCTGTCGATCGTATTTATAGGCCAAGGCCAAGCCTATTCTGGCGGGACGTGACGAAATGGGCACAAAGCACCCCCATTGGGTATCACGTCACGCAGGGCCTCTCTCGATAGGCTGCTGCTGTTGCCGCAGGGCAGCCAATAGGCGCGCGAGCTGTCTTGCCTATGTCTGCATGCTGCCGCACAGCGTTTTACATTAATTCAAAATTAAGGATAATTTTTGGCTTCAATATCTCGTGGAAAAGAGGTTTTCCCCACAGCGTAAGATATTACGCAGTACTCGTTCCCTCTCTAGAGAGAACCGAGGTTACGTTAGTAAGCGAGTACGTTTTCTGTTTTCTGTTAGAACGGTGTCGTGTTAGCGGTTAATAAGTTAATAACTAATGTAACGTTGCAACGGAAGTGAATCGATCAAAACTAACTTTAGCTGGACAATAACTTTATTCTAGAGCTGTTGTAAAGCCAAAACAATCTCTGTTACTTTAATTTCCTATTATCACTGTAAAAATGCTTTGAAACAGTCCATATTGTTAAAAGCGCTGTATAAATGAAGTTGACTGACTTGTTTTTGGATAGGAGATTCAGGACTCTTTCAGAAGATGTGTAATAGCTTCCTCTACCGTATAACAGTGAAAACATGGATTGCCGGAAACTTCCAGCAATGGTTGGGGAAGTGTTGACATTAATGAAGGAAAACTCTGTCAATGGCAGGGAAAGAGTAAAAGGGATAGTTCACCCAACAACAAAAGTTCTGTCATTTTGCCCTCCCTCGTGTCGTTCCAAACTCAGATTACAAATGAATATATTTTTTATGAAACCTGAAAGATTTCTTTCCCCTCCTTTGATGGTTAATTTCATCAAATATTTCAAAAAGTTCTCAAAGTCATTGTAAAAGTAATCCCTGAATTAAATGTGTTCATCAAATGAAGCGATTGTGTTTCTTCAAAAGTCTTGATTTGAACAATTTTTTCATGAACTTTTTGAAGCATCACAATTTAGGTGAAATGCTTTCATGAAAAATATCTTTATTTGTATTTCAAAGATGAATGAAAGTCTTATGGGATCTGAACGACATGAAGGTGAGTAAATGATGACAGAATGTTTTATTTTTGTGTGAACTAACCCTATAAAACATGAAATATATATTATTGGCTGGTTGCTTTTTCCATTAAAGCATGTAAATAAACAGACATTGGAAACTGTTTTGTTTTGCTCAAAGCGTGATTAGACTTTCACTAACAATTAATTTTCTTTGCTTGTTTGTTCAGTTCGTGATGTTAATAACATTTCCCTGTCGTTTTGCTCACATTTTTTTGGTCTAAAAGCCAGATGTTAAACTAAAAACTTAACTCTATTGAGCACAAAAAACATGACACAAATGTTGGTTAAAATTATTAATTTTCAGTTGGATGGGACTGCTTTTATGTTTTAATTAGATGTCAGAACGACATTTTCAAAAAGATCATTCCCACAGAGCTTGTTGCAGTGCACCCTGGGATTGCCTTGGGCTCAAGGAACGGTTAAAACACCTGTTTTACAGTAATGCCCAGCCTAAGCAGCCCTCGAGTCAACTCTGAGTCAACTCTGATAATGCAATGTGTTCTTCCTTAGTTACGAAAAGCATTCTGATAATTTTGATCAGATCAAGCTTACGTAGGAAGTGAGTTTGGATTCGATACTTCTGACAAGCTTTCGTCAGAAGCTTGCGTTTCATGTCTAAACAAGTTGCCACAGTTACAACAGTAATTGTGAGATGCCAGCAGAAGAAATGCTGCATTATCTCTGATTGTTGCAACATCTACCAGCAACTCTCATGCAAGGGTTCATGTTTTAACACCTTCACAATTCCACATTCCCCTCATATTTCTCTGCCGTTTCATGAATTTCTCTAAGCGTTCATGACCCATCATGTAGTGATTGCCTGCAGTGCTGGATCAGTATGTGTTGGAGCAAGGCCTCCCTACACAGGAACTTCAAGAATGACAGTGTGGAAGTGATGACATGATGAAACGCTGGCAGTTACATGCCTGAAGGGGATCCGTGTACATTTCTGCACATATGCCAGTATTATCACTGTCACACGATCTACACAATTCTGCACTGTAGTCAGCAACTGCAAAACATGCTTTTCTTACTTAGTATTTGTGTCTTGTTTCCAGTCCAAATATCAAAAGAATTATTAAATCAAGATGCATTTGCTAAAGTATTAAAATACCATAAGATATTATGTCTTGTTTTCTGGGGAAATAAATCAAGATTAAGTGAGTTTTTGCTTAAAACAAGCAAAATGATCTTCCAATGGGGTAAGAAAAGAATAATCTTGTTTCTGTATGAATTGATCAATTTTCTTTTTTAAGCAACAAATCACTTATTATTTATTTATTTCCCCAGAAAACAAGACTTAATATCTTATGGCATTTTACTCATCTTGTAAATGCATCTTGATTTAAGATTTTGTTTTTAATATTTGGACTGGAAGCAAGACAAAAATACTAAGTAAGAAAAGCATTTTTGCAGTGAGTATAATGTATTTGTACAAACACATAACACACAGTCTCTCTCTCTCTCTCTCTCTCTCTCTCTCTCTCTCTCTCTCTCTCTCTCTCTCTCTCTCTCTCTCTCTCTCTCTCTCTCTCTCTCTCTCTCTCTCTCTCTCTCTCTCTCTCTCTCTCTCTCTCTCTCTCTCTCTCTCTCTCTCTCTCTCTCTCTGTGTGTGTGTGTGTGTGTGTGTGTGTGTGTGTGTGTGTGTGTGTGTGTGTGTGTGTGTTGGCAAGGGAAGTGAGTTTATAAACAAACTCATTTACAACAGTAATTCAGAGTGCCTTACATTACATTAGTATTATAAAGAAAATAAATCATATTTATTATATAAAGGCCAAAGTTAAAAAATTATAAAATTATCTAAAAAGAAAATGGAGTTTCATCTAAAAAATATAGTTGAATCATTTGTTTTAACTATAAGAAAAAAAAGATTTAAAGAGACCTAAACTTGACTAAACATGATTACAAGCCAAACTCTTGCTAATATCATTGAACATTACGATGTTAATAGTACTACTAAACAGGGTTGTCAAGTCTGTGGTTTTCCTCAGAGCTGGGCGAGTTTTAAACCGATACTTTGAGTTGATTTCAGTCGCCCCCACCCCCCCATGGAAATGTTGACATTGCATCAATTATATTAGACTGAAATGCTTGTAAGACTAACCTACTATTAATAATAAAAGTATTCATACGAGCAATATCCACGAGGAAATAAAATGTCTGTGTTCAATTATACATCTTTCTTTCTTTCTTTCTTTCTTTCTTTCTTTCTTTCTTTCTTTCTTTCACAGGAAGAGGAGATGTTTCGTCCCAATATGTTCTTCCTATTACTTTTACCGCCAATCATTTTTGAGTCTGGATACTCATTACATAAGGTAAATATTACTGTGATATTATTCATTTTCGTGGATAAAGAGCCTGACTAGGGCTCAGTACCGACAACAACAAGAGAACAGATGTTGTAGAATATGTCAGCACTGCTTTAAGCAGCCGGACCGACTCTGTCGAAGAGATCCAAGCTCAGTGGTGAGTGAACAGAACTGCTCAGGGCAGGGTTAGGGTTAGGGTTGGGTTAGGGTTAGGTGTCTTAAACTGAAGCATGTTTAGTGTATTAAAGCTTTGTGAAACTGCCTTTAGCCATGCGTGAGACTTGGCCTTACAAATGATATATTGTAACGGTGAGACCCAAATTCAAAAACAGAAGTTTGAATGAAAAACTAAGCCATGTAATGCAGACGGTTTATTGCTTTAATAATAATAATAAATAATAAAAGTTGTATAGAGTAGCAAACCTTTTTCAATGAATATGTTTATATTGGTTGTCCTCAATTCAACTTTTGAGTCTGGATTCAGAGACTGTTAAGCTCTATAAACGGATATAAGCAGACATGTTTTTATTCCACAGGGTAATTTTTTCCAAAACATCGGCTCAATCACATTATTTGCCGTCTTTGGGACAGCGATTTCGGCCTTCATCGTGGGAGGAGGGATCTATTTCCTTGGACAGGTATTCTCTTTCTGTTTTAATAGACATCCACAGTTTACATGTAAGCAGAACTATAAGTGATCATAGTGGTCTAAGTGGTCTATCTAGTTAGACTAGTTGGCGCACCTTAACTGCTCCTTAACTGTCATGTGTGGATGTGTTTCTTGAATAGGCTGATGTGATTTACAAGATGACAATGACAGACAGGTGAGAAACACATCCGAAACTATTGAGCAAAGGCTTTGGCGTGTACGTTCATGTCTTCATGGTTTTCCTCTGCTGTTCTCTCTAGTTTTGCGTTTGGTTCTCTGATCTCCGCCGTGGATCCAGTCGCCACTATCGCCATCTTTAATGCTCTGAATGTGGATCCGGTGCTCAATATGCTGGTGTTCGGGGAGAGCATCCTAAACGACGCCGTCTCCATCGTGTTAACAAAGTACGCCTCTCTGAATCATCATAACTGTTCGTCATTTTACACCTACCTAAGCACAATCACACGTTTCCAGCTGTGGGCAGAAAGATCAGCTCTGCAAAACCACTGCTATTATCATTGGCCAACTGGTACAATTTATAAAAGCAAAAGGAAACTACATTCACAGCTTCTCAAGAGAGGTTCGCAGACACTGCACTTGAGCTCCGATTTAGGCGATCATGTTGTGTGACAGGAGTTGTTTGCAGTCTCTTCTATCTCATGCAGAAACTGGTCACACACTGTTTCTGTGCAGGTTTGTGTGCAAGTGTGTCAGGCATTTGTAGTGTCGTCGTCTGTGGCCGAGCTCCCGTTAGCTTTGTGGCCTGCAGACATCCTCATTCTGTGTGTTCCTGCCTTCTGCTCGTTTCTGCTTCCACGTCCCATGATTTATGACTATATAAAGGTGTGCTTTCAGTATGATAAATGACTTCCACACAGTATGTACATGCAGATTTTTATAATCGACTAGGACTGATGGACTTCCTGTACAGCCTTTTTCTGGTTAACCACATTGAGTTCTAGAGAAACACACTTGATGATAATCCTGGAGAATTGCATTGTGTGCTGCTAATGCTACGCTTGTCTTCACTCGAGTTCCTGGAACAGCCTAACCTGTTCATTAGAAGGAGGTGTCCGTATACTCTTGGCCATGAGGTGATGTAAATGAATGGGTGTCTCTCTTCAGCTTTGCCAGCTGCATCAGCAGGAACTCAACTCTTCTCACATCAGCAGATACTCTTATTTAAAGGTGACGCATAATGAAAAACAGGATATTGCTGTTTTGTACTGTATGCAGATCTAATCCACAGGGTTCCCACAGTTAGGGAAAATAAATTCCTGCCTGGAAAATCATGGAGATTAAACAAATCTTAAAAAAGTCAAGGACATTTGTGTTTATGTGGAAAATGATGATTCAAGTCAAGTCAAGTCACCTACATTTATACAGCACTTTTAACAATATGGACTGTTTCAAAGCAGCTTTACAGTGATAATAGGAAATTAAAGTAAGAGAGATTGTTTTGGCTTTACAGCAGCTCTAGAAGAAAGTTAGTCCAGCTAAAGTTAGTTTTGATCGATTCACTTCCGTCGCAACAGATGTTTTTGTTTTAATAAGCCTTAACTAACATTAGAAGTGGAATTCAGAGGAGAAACAGTCATAGTATGACATTTCAAGTGCTTAATCTGGCCTTCCAGCTTAGTCATTTAGCACTTCTCTATCGTGGTCTTGTCTCGTCAATTATTTAAAAGCATCTTAAATTAGCCGTTAGATCCACTTACTTGCCACATTGTTAGAAATTACCAGAACTGACTATTACACGGAACTGAACACCCTTTAGTGATCAATTCGAGCTCATTTAATGAGTTCCAGGAAATATGAAGGCTATAATAAAGTGCAATAATGGACGTGACTCATCTTTTACCACCTTTCCTTCCAGCTCTTGAATGATGGGAGATTACGACTGTGGATTTGGGTCAGGGTGGCTGGGCAAATCCTGAATTTGCTGAGCACGACAAGATCAGATCCATATATAATATGAGTGCTTCTATCTTTATAACCTGTTTACATGCGTCTCTCATACAGCGTCACATTAAGCAACGTTTGAAATAGCCATTTTATTTTTGTGCACGTATAGTTTTGCATACATGATTAATGATTATAATATCAGTCCCCTAGGCAATTACATCGCGCAGTCATGCTGGTTTTGTTTTAGCAACACAAACGTGTCCAGCCGTGTTTATGTAGAAACTGCTGATGTGAATGGAATTCAGAGATTAGAAGGAAAAAGCTCATCATTAACTGTTGACCTCATGAGGAGATGTAATGATTGAGGAGTCATGCGACGTCTTTTACATGTTTTTGAAGAATGAGTGTGACAGAAGTGTGTTGATGAACAGTACGGCTGAGACTGCAGCACACACACACACACACACACACACACACACACACACACACACACACACACACACACACACACACACACACACACACACACACACACACACACACACACACTGTCTCAGATCTGCAAGCGCTCATAGTGGCTGTAATACTGTATTATGTGTTAAACTCTTTCGTCTCCATCTGTCTCTTCTTGTCCCTGTTTTTAATCTCTAGTCTCATTTCATCTAACTTCATCTCGTTAGTCTTATTGGTCTCTTGTTTTCAAATCATTTTTTCTCTTCTCTTCTGTTCATCTCTTGTCTCTTTTGTATCTCATCTCTTATTTTCGTGTCTTTTGTGTTATCTTGGCCCGTTTGTCTCCTCTCATTTCATAGTCTGTCTTTTCATTTCTTGTCTCATCTCTGATTGCATCGCCTCATCTCAGCGTGTCTTTTCTCTTTTCAAATCATCTGTTTTCTTTTCTCTTCTATTGTCATCCCTTTTGTTTATTCTCCTCCTCTTTTCCATTCGTGTCTTCTCTTGTAGTCACTTCTTGATGTTTCTTCTGTTCTTCTCTTGTCTCTTCTCATCTCTTCTCGTCTAATTTTTCCTCATCTCTTCTTTCATGCCTGTTATTACATATATCGTCTTTTCTCATCCCGTAGTTTATTTTCTCATCTCATGTCTCAAATCGCCCCTTCTCTCTTCTCATCCCTTGTTTCTCTCATCTCTCCCCGTATATTTTTATTCTCATTTCTCATCTCATCGCATCTTTCTCTTTTTTTTCTCCTCATACAGTCTCTTATTTAACTTTACTTGTCTCTTTTCATCTCATAGTTTGTCTTCTCATTTCTTGTCTCTCTTATGCAGTCTAATCCTCTTTTCTCATTTCATCTCGTCTCCTGCTAGTCTCTTAGTCTCCTGTCTCTTTTGTCTTGTGTGTTATCTCTTGTCGTTTCTTGTCTCTTCTCTTGTTCCATCATATCTCTCATCTCTCCTCAACTCAACTCATCTCGTCCGGTCTCTATCTCCTGTCAAGGTGTTTTGTGCTGATGGTGAGTGTGTACTACGCCTGTCTCTGGAGTGTAGAGTGGTAAAATGATCTCATTAATAATTGACGAGTGTGTGGAGTTGCTGTTTTCGGCTGTTTCCTAGAAAGCAGTAATTCTTCTCTTGGTGTAGTTTTACCTGTGTGTAAAGCTGCCATGTCCTGGCTGATGTTCCTTTGTAATGGTTTTCTCCTGCGCACAATTCTTCTGAATAAAACCAGATTTACATACACAGTAAATAACAAGAACAGTCTAGTTGTGGGTTAAACTTTATTACAATGGTCAACTTTAGACATTAGACTTTGCAACTACATGTCAACTAACTGTCATGAGAGTATCAGTGGACTGCAGAAGACTGTTAGGTTCGGGATAGGTGTCAGTAGAATAAGTTGACATGCGGTTACAAAGTTACTTCTAGTCAGCAGAATGTGTGTTGGGGATAAATTCATATGGATTAGTTTAACAATCTCTTTATAAACTTTTTGAAAGCGTCAGAGTAGTAGGACTGTCAGGTGATGATACACAGGGCAACTTTTATGAGCAATGTTGCTGGGCAATGTTGCCGTCAACGGGCAACCAGGTGAGACACAGGGCCCACGATCAATCTAAATGATACAGATAGAAATTTATTGCCCATTTGCAATGGAAAAGTGCCCAAGCAACAATCGCTCGGCAATATTGCCCAGCAACATAGCTCAAAAAGTTGCCCTGTGTATCATCACCTTCAGTGTAGGGACTATGGCAAGCCGTTTTAACATTTAATCACTAAACCTACTAGTCTCTATTTTCATGCTACTAGTACTTATTTTTTAGATACTAGTATCTATTCCATTAAATACTAGTACTTATTCATTTGCTACTAGTGCTTATTCATTAGATACTAGTGCTTATTCATTAGATACTAGTACTTATTCATTAGTTACTAGTACTTATTATTAGATACTAGTGCTTATTCTAGTGCTTATTCATTAGTTACTAGTACTTATTATTAGATACTAGTGCTTATTCTAGTGCTTATTCATTAGTTACTAGTACTTATTATTAGATACTAGTGCTTATTCTAGTGCTTATTCATTAGTTACTAGTACTTATTATTAGATACTAGTACTTATTCATTAGATACTAGTACTTATTATTAGATACTAGTACTTATTCATTAGATACTAGTACTTATTCATTAGTTACTAGTACTTATTATTAGATACTAGTGCTTATTCTAGTGCTTATTCATTAGTTACTAGTACTTATTATTAGATACTAGTGCTTATTCTAGTGCTTATTCATTAGTTACTAGTACTTATTATTAGATACTAGTGCTTATTCTAGTGCTTATTCATTAGTTACTAGTACTTATTATTAGATACTAGTACTTATTCATTAGATACTAGTACTTATTCATTAGTTACTAGTACTTATTCATTAGTTACTATTACTTATTCATTAGTTACTAGTACACACTGTCTCAGATCTGCAAGCGCTCATAGTGGCTGTAATACTGTATTATGTGTTAAACTCTTTCGTCTCCATCTGTCTCTTCTTGTCCCTGTTTTTAATCTCTCGTCTCATTTCATCTAACTTCATCTCGTTAGTCTTATTGGTCTCTTGTTTTCAAATCATTTTTTCTCTTCTCTTCTGTTCATCTCTTGTCTCTTTTGTATCTCATCTCTTATTTTCGTGTCTTTTGTGTTATCTTGGCCCGTTTGTCTCCTCTCATTTCATAGTCTGTCTTTTCATTTCTTGTCTCATCTCTGATTGCATCGTCTCATCTCAGCGTGTCTTTTCTCTTTTCAAATCATCTGTTTTCTTTTCTCTTCTATTGTCATCTCTTTTGTTTATTCTCCTCCTCTTTTCCATTCGTGTCTTCTCTTGTAGTCACTTCTTGATGTTTCTTCTGTTCTTCTCTTGTCTCTTCTCATCTCTTCTCGTCTAATTTTTCCTCATCTCTTCTTTCATGCCTGTTATTACATATATCGTCTTTTCTCATCCCGTAGTTTATTTTCTCATCTCATGTCTCAAATCGCCCCTTCTCTCTCCTCATCCCTTGTTTCTCTCATCTCTCCCCGTATATTTTTATTCTCATTTCTCATCTCATCGCATCTTTCTCTTTTTTTTCTCCTCATACAGTCTCTTATTTAACTTTACTTGTCTCTTTTCATCTCATAGTTTGTCTTCTCATTTCTTGTCTCTCTTATGCAGTCTAATCCTCTTTTCTCATTTCATCTCGTCTCCTGCTAGTCTCTTAGTCTCCTGTCTCTTGTACTCTCATGACAGTTAGTTGACATGTACTTATTCATTAGTTACTAGTAGTACTAGTACTAGTAGCATGAAAATAGAGAATAGATGGTTTAAATGATTAAATGTTAAAATGGCTTGCCATTTAGGGACAGAAATCTCTCAGATATCATTAATAATATCTTCATTTGTGTTCCAAAGATGAATGAAAGACTTGCGGTGTTGTCACAACATGAGAGAGAGTATTTGATGACAGAATTAAAATGTTTGGGTGAATAACCCTTTAAAGTAGAGGGACATTGGCATAACCTTGATCTGTGTCATTAGAATCAGGGATAGTGTACAGTCAGCATATTGTCATGCAAAGACACCTCTTCAGTGTGTTACAAGACCCCGCTGCGTAATGATGTAGAGCATACTTAACACATAATTAAATCATTGTACACAAAATATTAATTTGGCATATATAATTCCATAAAAAAAAAAACTTCTGCCCAACATGTTTTGATGCTAAAATATGTTCAGCTATGAGTTAAATGAGCAGACAACTGAATGAAAGCATGCAGACTTCAGCCCATTTGTTTTCAGATGATCTGGTAGCCTACATACAACAGTTTGTTTTAAGTGTTCACACTTCATCTGTGGCTCATCTGTGGCTCATCTGTGGCTCATCTCATCTGTGGCTCATCTCATCTGTGGCTCATCTCATCTGTGGCTCATCTCATCTGTGGCTCAGTCACTGAATCACTTTAGTGTTCAAGTTGTTGTGTAGTCTGCATTGTTTGTGGTGCTCAAATGAATCCTGGATGCAAGTTGCATCCACAGAAGTGTCCAAAAGTGATGTCCGAGGGGGTATTTGTTTTTTTCATGGACCCTATATGTTTGACAAAGATATGAAAGTACAAGAAAAAATGTATATATATATATATATATATATATATATATATATATATATATATATATATATATATATATATATATATATATATATATATATATGAGGGAAGAATAAAAACACTAAAGCTTCATATTTTATTTTACCAACCCCAAATAAAAAGCACAGGAAAGAGCATACATCGACTACATCATAATGATTAGTAATAGTTTGTTGGTTCTCTCTTGTGTTTGCATGTGTTCATCATTTCTTTGTATGACAGCCTGACCAAACATGTTGTCATTGTGTTATCACAAATAAAGCAATTGACTCCAAGCACAACTATGCAATATGCTGACAACATCCATATACATTTTTTGAAATAATATTTCAATAAAGGGTTGAAGATGTAAATTTTCCTAGGCCGGACATCACTTATGGCCACTACTGTACAATAAACAAGGGATCTGAATGTGACTGTACTGCCCCCTGCTGACTGAATTGAAGCTGTTTGTTTAAGGTTAGGAGGTCAGTGGGCATGATGAACAGAAATAATCAGATAAGATGCACATGGTTTAGTTAACAGTTTGCTTTTAAAATATTTACAAAAATCCTAGTTATTTTCAAATACTAAATACTGTACTGGATGTATATGATGCAGGCCCTGATTTTAAACGTGAAACACAATGCAGTCATTATTCTGGTTTGATTTTCACTGTTTGAGTTCACAGATGTGAGCAGTGCTTGATGTGTGTTGTTGGTATTTCAGCACAGCGGAGGGTTTTGCTGGTTCAGATGTCTCGACGGGCTGGGAAACCTTCATGCAGGCGCTCGGCTACTTCCTGAAGATGTTCTTTGGGTCGGCGGCCCTAGGCACACTCACTGGACTCATCTCTGCTATTGTATCCTTGTGAGTTTGCTTTAAAGTGCCACTATTATGCTATTTTAAAGGTTCCTAATTTTGTTTTGGAGTCTCCTGCAATAGGTTTATATGCATCCAAGGTAAAAAAAAATAAAAAAAACACTTTAAGTTTCTAATATACATTGCACAGCCCCTCATTACTCACAGTGTCTGAAAATGGTTTGTTCGAAGAATCATGAGTTGCTCTAAACCACTCCTTTCCGCAGGCCTACTCTGCTCTGATTGGTCAGATGACCCAGTCTGTTGTGATTGGCCTACTCTGCTCTGATTGGTCAGATGACCCAGTCTGTTGTGATTGGTCTACTCTGCTCTGATTGGTCAGATGACCCAGTCTGTTGTGATTGGTCTACTCTGCTCTGATTGGTCTGATGACCCAGTCTGTTGTGATTGGTATACTCTGCTCTGATTGGTCAGATGACCCAGTCTGTTGTGATTGGTCTACTCTGCTCTGATTGGTCAGATGACCCAGTCTGTTGTGATTGGTCTACTCTGCTCTGATTGGTCAGATGACACAGTCTGTTGTGATTGGTCTACTCTGCTCTGATTGGTCAGATGGTCCAGTCTGTTGTGATTGGTATACTCTGCTCTGATTGGTCAGATGACCCAGTCTGTTGTGATTGGTCTACTCTGCTCTGATTGGTCAGATGACCCAGTCTGTTGTGATTGGTCTACTCTGCTCTGATTGGTCAGATGGTCCAGTCTGTTGTGATTGGTATACTCTGCTCTGATTGGTCAGATGACCCAGTCTGTTGTGATTGGTCTACTCTGCTCTGATTGGTCTGATGACCCAGTCTGTTGTGATTGGTATACTCTGCTCTGATTGGTCAGATGACCCAGTCTGTTGTGATTGGTCTACTCTGCTCTGATTGGTCAGATGACCCAGTCTGTTGTGATTGGTCTACTCTGCTCTGATTGGTCAGATGACACAGTCTGTTGTGATTGGTCTACTCTGCTCTGATTGGTCAGATGGTCCAGTCTGTTGTGATTGGTATACTCTGCTCTGATTGGTCAGATGACCCAGTCTGTTGTGATTGGTCTACTCTGCTCTGATTGGTCAGATGGTCCAGTCTGTTGTGATTGGTCTACTCTGCTCTGATTGGTCAGATGGTCCAGTCTGTTGTGATTGGTATACTCTGCTCTGATTGGTCAGATGACCCAGTCTGTTGTGATTGGTCTACTCTGCTCTGATTGGTCAGATGACCCAGTCTGTTGTGATTGGTCTACTCTGCTCTGATTGGTCTGATGACCCAGTCTGTTGTGATTGGTATACTCTGCTCTGATTGGTCAGATGACCCAGTCTGTTGTGATTGGTCTACTCTGCTCTGATTGGTCAGATGACCCAGTCTGTTGTGATTGGTCTACTCTGCTCTGATTGGTCAGATGACACAGTCTGTTGTGATTGGTCTACTCTGCTCTGATTGGTCAGATGGTCCAGTCTGTTGTGATTGGTATACTCTGCTCTGATTGGTCAGATGACCCAGTCTGTTGTGATTGGTCTACTCTGCTCTGATTGGTCAGATGACCCAGTCTGTTGTGATTGGTCTACTCTGCTCTGATTGGTCAGATGGTCCAGTCTGTTGTGATTGGTATACTCTGCTCTGATTGGTCAGATGGTCCATTCAGTTGTGATTGGTATACTCTGCTCTGATTGGTCAGATGACCCAGTCTGTTGTGATTGGTCTACTCTGCTCTGATTGGTCAGATGACCCAGTCTGTTGTGATTGGTCAGATGGTTGGTAAGGGTGCTCTGATCAGGATTTTCAGGGCCGATTACCAATCACTGGAAGCAGTATAGAGGGAATGCACGTGACGTCACCGTTGGCCGGAGTGACTGCAGTTACGCCCACAAGTGGCAAAAAGACTGAGCGGCAGCATCGGTTTTCAGTGTGAATGCTGCGGAAAAACACACAAAACGCGTCTAAAACGGGAAAGAGCTTTGAGACTGACTGTACAACTAGATTTGACAAGAAATATGAGTAATATTTTTACAGACTACCTAAAGCTACAGAACAGAGAAGCAAATAGATTGCTGCAATTCATAGAAACAACTGGACTCCAGGCAGCGAAAGGTGGATTTGCAGTTATCCTTTTGTATCAATATGCTGAATTTAGTGGTAAAATCATTCTCTATATATTGTATTGTTATATATTGCAGTGACAACTCATCAATCAAATATTTACCACTGTATATTCTGTATAATTTGACATTTTTAAATAAACACTGACAAAAAACTATACAAGTTTTAAGTCTCTAGACGATATGATGATATATATAACATTAATAAGTGATTTAGACCTGCCTATTTTGTATTTATATAAAGCGTTCACAGGCAAATTTGCTGTATGTATTTCCCTGGTGTCGAAATCAGGCACACCGTTCATTCCAAGTTGTTGCACCCAGGTTGTGGAACGCTTTGCCTCTTTCCATACACGTTTGGGATTGTGTGGAAAAATTTAAAAGTCAGCTGAAAACTCTGCTTTTAAAAGAGGCTTTTAACTAGTTTGTAGGGTGGTTAGGCTGGTCTAATGTGTACTTGTTGTTTATTTTATTTTGATTTATTTATTTTGTTTTTGTGATTCAATGTATTTATAAGAGTTGTTAAGGTTTTCTTTTGTTGTGAAGCACTTTGTGATCTTCATCTGAGAAAAGTGCTATACAAATAAATTTTGCTTACTTACATATAAATGTCAGGAAACACGATTCCTGGCTGCATGTTAATATCCACGGATCACTGGATCTTTACTAAGTTGTAAGGAACACTATTTTGAGTCCAATCTTTAGTTTAAACTGATAATCGTTTGTTTTACTTGCGTTTTCGCAGTTTCCCCTATTAAATCCAGTCACGCAGCTGCTCTTCTGCCACTCAGTCCGGCTGAGGGGGCGTGTTCCGGCGGGAAAGTGACGTTAATGCATTCCCTCTATTGGCTGACAGGATCACAGATACTGATCACCAAAATAAATAATACTATTCTTAACAGCAATGTATTTTAAGTATAAAAAAATTAAGCGATGAGAAAGTATCATGGACTGGCAACTCTTTATTTATTGGCAAGCAACATATTCCATTCCCTCTCTTAGAGATGATTAGGAACAGCATAGAGCTTAAAAAATATAGCATTCCTGTGAAATAAATAAATAAAAATAAAAAACAGAATAGTCATCAACAAGAAGTAATCAAATGTAATACAACACTGCATAGTCTTCACTGTATAAATTAAATCATACTAAATCTGTTAAAGAGCAACTACATCTGTTTGAGGGCAGAGCAAAGTAGACATTGTTCGTGGGCAGCCAATGAAGAACATAGGCTGGCATTATGCAAATGTATTTCATTGTTACGTAGGTATGTAACAGGAAGTGAGATGGAATTTCTGACGACTCGTTTCGGCAGATCACAATCGATTCTTTCTTTTAGGAGATGATAACTTTATTTGTCAAGCACTATGATCTTTGCAGAGCTTTTACATTCACAAACAGCTCTATTACACACTGCATGAAAGATCATATTAGAAAAAAACATAATAGGGGCACTTTATTTTATTTTTTGTATTAATGAGTAGACAGTGGTTTTTATTAATTATTTGAATAAATACATTTATCATTAATAAATTATATGAATAAACATAATTTGGTTTTATTATATAATGCTTATAATATTTGTATTCATTATTTATTGTATCTGAAATTTGGTGAAAATAATCGGGAAAAGTGATCAGAATAAACAATATTAGTATGTTTGTATTTAGTCGGTCAGTAGATGCTTGGAGTGCTAAACATTTAGTGAATAATTTCCTATATTAGAAAATAAATATTATTATAATATTATATGTATTTGTGTGTATGTGGGCCAATATATGTTTCAATTTATTTTGTTTATACATAGTTGTTTATTTTAAGAACTGCACTGATCCTGTGAGATTATATTTCTGAATGAGAGTGTGTAGTCTCTGAAACACTTCGACCTGAGGAAGACTCCGTCTCTGGAGTTTGGGATGATGATTATATTTGCATATCTGCCGTATGGTCTTGCGGAGGGCATCAAACTCTCTGGTGAGCTTAAAAACAGATCCATGTCAAATGTGTTGTGATTTCAGTATCAAAATCCATTCGAATTGATGTCTTTCTGTTTGTAGGTATCATGGCCATTCTGTTCTCAGGAATTGTCATGTCTCATTACACTCATCATAACCTGTCGCCAGTCACACAGATTCTCATGCAACAGACTCTTCGAACCGTGGCCTTCATGTGCGGTCAGTTCCTCACACACCGTTCACACACCTACCGCTTCATTGAGGAGTTCTTCTGTAAACATAAACTTCACTCTTCTCTTCTGTTTTTATTCCACAGAAACATGCGTGTTTGCGTTCCTGGGCCTGTCTATCTTCAGTTTCCCTCATAAATTCGAGCTGTCTTTTGTCATCTGGTGTATAGTATGAGCCTTCATAGTGCTTGTTATCTCTGTTTGTCTTGTCCCAGTGCATTACTGCTTTCTGTTCTTCAATAACTGATAAAACATGAATGCTTGCTGAAAGAGTGATACGTCACTGGTTCTGTAGAGTCTTATCTAAACTGAGTTATAAAGAACAGAGAAAAATGTTTATTATTATAATGTGTATAAGCTTTTACGTCATCAGAATTCAGTGGAAGTGTTTTCCTGTCACAGGTTCTGATTCTTGTTGGTCGAGCTGTGAATATCTTCCCCATCTCCTTCATGCTCAACTTCTTCAGAGATCATAAAATCACCCCTAAAATGATGTTCATCATGTGGTTCAGTGGTAAGAAGACCCAGTAAAGGTCATATTTTAATTTCTTTGTGATTTGAAGGTTAGAAGCGAGTTTACCTCATTCTCTTTCAATCTTAGCATTTAAACGGCAGCCAACACTTATACTTCCAACATTCACATTTTGTAACCAATATCCTCTTAAGTCGTTCACTTTTTAAATCAGCAGTTGTTAATTACATGGACTTTTTCAATTACATGGATCTTTTGTCCAACAACATTTTAAAGTCTCCCTGTGGTCAATGATTGTATTCTTAAAACTCAACTTTCATCGCCAAAATTACATATTTAAAAGTTTTTTCCACTTGTTTTTTCTAAAAGTTTTTAAGTGTAACTCGACACCCTTGCCTCATTTAGTATACGCGGTTCTCTGAATATGCAAATGAGCCCCGCCTCCACTCACTTATTCAGCTCAGAGATCCACTCGTTGACGATCACACGTTGATCTGATTGGTTACAAGGTAGTTTGTGACGTCAGAAACACCAGCGATTTCAAACCGTGTTTTTGAGACTGTCTTTGGTTCACTGCAGTTTTAAGCAGAAAATACTCAGCAATGCTGTCGACTTATGAATTTACATATGATTTCTCTTAAAAATTTTAAAACACCACATAAACATATAAACAACATTAAAAGCTGGATTTTCACCCCGGGGGACTTTAAGTAAAATTTTATATGAAGGTATAAGACAAAGAGATATTTTAGAGACAGCAACTGGTCACTATTCCTTCTTCCCAATTTTAAATTACATTTGAGTTGTTTTAGTAGTTTGTCAGTAGTTTTACCATAATGTGTAAATTGTTAGAAATACATTGGTGTCATAAAACTGCATTCAGTCTAAGCCGTGTCTTCCATGCTCGTGTGGTCAGGTCTGCGGGGAGCGATCCCATACGCCCTCAGTCTTCATCTGGGTCTGGAGCCCATAGAGAAGCGTCAGCTGATCGGCACCACCACCATAGTCATCGTGCTCTTCACCATCCTGCTGCTGGGGGGCGGCACCATGCCCCTCATCCGCATCATGGACATTGAAGAGAGCCAGTCGCGGCGCAAGAACAAAAAAGACATCAACCTGAGCAAAACTCAGAAAATGGTGAGACAAATGTTATCTTTATCGTTTTCTTTTAACTCTTTCCCTGCCAGCTTTTTTTTTTTTTTTTTAAGTTGCCAGCCGCCGGCGGCATTTTTGATCATTTTCACAAAGGTCCTCAGAATATTTTGTTGTATGAATATCTGGACATCAACATGAATATATCAAAGAAAGTACAGACAAAAATAAGAATTTTTGCTTATTCGATTATTTTTTATCAACATTTGAATGTGGGTAAGTTGAAAAAAATAAACAGTTTGAGCTAAAAGCTGAGAAAATTACATTTTGTCAAAGACTTCGTCTGGTTGGGATTCAGAACAATGATCAAAACACAGATGTAGTAGATCGAGTCCATCAACAGCCTCAAAGCTTCACAGTCCTGCAGCTCGTCCTGGTCGACAATTCATTTGGTAACATTAGGAAGTTTAGATTTGCTCTTTAATGTTGATGATCACGTTATTTTACGCATCTGCTTACACTATGGCCGTTTCTCAATATGCGTTCTTGTCTGTACTTGTGTTCTTGTGGACTTGTGAAACGTCATCAGTCGCTGCCCAAGTACTGTCTCAATACACAAGTTTGCATTTTGGCAAGAACGGTTAAAAATCCCGGAAGTGTTCTTGACACGCCCATTTTACCGAGGATGCATCGGTTGGTAACTTGTGTGAACTTGACGGCAGAAATATCCCAGCATTCATTTCGGCATTCAAGGAAGGAGCGGGGAGCAGAAAGGCAGAACAACAGTAAGTCGTTTTTCTACAATTTCGTATGCTATTTCATCACTAAATTCACTTCTGAGAACATTTGATGCGAGAAATCTACTGTGTAGATTTCAAATATTGCCATTTTTACGAAAATTTATGGCGAATCGAAAATATGCTCAAACATTTTTGGTAGTGAAGAATCTCCATAAGCGCACGCGGGTGTAGCTAGCGAGCCAACCGTCCAGTCATGCTAAAAACCTGGCAGTTATCATCAATAATTCTTGTTATGTTTGGGTACTGAAGACGGCGCTGTGCGGGGGTATAGCGCAATACCAGCAAGAACACATCGCCTCAAACTGTCAGCAGCGTTCTGTGTGCTCGTCACCTTGTAAGTTCATTCTTCCAAGAACAACTAGCAAGAGCGTTCTCCCCCAGAACACGAGTCTGTTCTTTGCATTCTTGGTTTTGAGAAACGGCCTATCACTCGTTTCTGCTTCTTCTTCGCCGGTGTTTTGATCAGGAGATTCAGTAATCTTTCAGAAGATGTGTAGTAGCGCCCCCTACCGTATAACAGTGAAAACAATGGCATGGGAAAGAGGTAAAAAAGTAATTTCAAAAAAAGTAATATTCAAGAAATTTTCATAAATCAACAAGTACATTCAGAGTAATTTGTGTGTAAAATTGACCTTTTATAAACAATTTTTAGAAAACCTAATGTTAATGTATTCCAAATTGGGCCTAAACCCAGAACCCAAAACTAACGCAAATGAAAAATAGGGCAGAAATAAAACAAACCAGTTCAGTGCTAAACTCCGTCCCGCAGCCGAGATTGCATTGGTCTCGTCACTTACAGTGCTGAATGCCTACACAATGCTGCAAAAGATACTAAGCCCTACCTTACCCTATTTATTTTTTGTGCGTTTTTCATTTCATTTGAAAATGCAAACGTGAAGTCACAGATGAACTTTTTCACAGATGAACTGGATTATATGCAATGTTTGTCAAACACACAGATGTTTTCATGTAGCTACAGTAACACTTTTCATTCATACTTTATGCACTAAAATTAAACAGAGCACCCATGAATTACACCTATGTGAATTACGTGTGCAGGAGCGCTGTTGGATCTTCTGGACTCCCTTCACAGGTTTAGTTTCAATATATTTCATAAATTGCATAATTTCTCTTTCTCTCTCAGGGTAACGCCATTGAATCTGAGCATTTGTCTGAGCTGACAGAGGAAGAGTATGAAGCTCAGATCTTTCAGAGGCAGGATCTGAAGGGTTTCCTGTGGCTTGATGCCAAATATCTGAACCCTTTCTTCACCCGTAGACTCACACAAGAGGTTAGACTGGTCATAACCTTCCTAACAGATTATTCCAGTTATAAGGCTTATAGAAAACGTTTTTGACTGGGGCTCGCAAGCAACCGCAGTGCATATCAACTACTCAGAACACCTAGACAAAACTATCAGCAACTGCAGAGGAACATGCAAAAACATCCCTCAGAACACCTGAGCAACATCCTGGCAACCACCCAGAATCCCCTTGCATCATAGCCACATTTACACATTTCAAATATTGACTTGGAAAGTTCGCAAACAATTTAAATAATGTGAGGAGTCTACTTGAGGAACCGGTTGTCATCTATTGTTCTTCTTTCCTTCCTCTCTAAGGATCTTCTGCATGGGCGGATCCAGATGAAGACGCTCACTAATAAATGGTACGAGGAGGTCCGTCAGGGTCCGTCTGGCTCTGAGGATGAGGACGATGAGGCAGAACTGCTCTGAGATCATCAGAAGAGGTGAACAGAGAGATGTGTGTGACTCCAGACTCACTGCAGGGAATGGACTGTACCGCACAGCGATGGACTCTGGTTTCACACGGACTCCATGACTGGAGCGATTCATGGCGAAATGAGGAAAAGGACAGGAGTTTGTGGGACAAGACCGCTTGGGATTGTTTTGTGTAGAGTTTATGCACTAGGAGCAAAATCACTGAACGAATAAAGATGGAAGGCTAAAAATAATATGAAGGGGATAGCAAAAAATAAACGTCCATGTTGGAAACCTTTCTATCTTTTTTTTTTTTTTTTTTTACAGGTTGAAGCACCATAATATAACTAATGTGATTCCTGCGCTACCTTTTAGGGGGGTATGTTTCACATACAGGGAAATTACATCAATGAATGTTTCTGTGATTGGAATTAATTTAACAAACGTAACCTATTTTTCATTTTTATTAAGTATTTATTTGTTGCGTTGTCTTTATGAATGGGAGTAAAAGGGTATTTTATAATGTTTATTGACACTGTATTTTGTAGCTGAATTGAGGTTATAACTCTCTAATGAAGTTGTGTCTGAAGGAATGTACATGCGCATAATAAACATAAACTGTATGCTCAAAGCTGCAGTGGGAAAGTGGTGTAAAAAGAAATGCGAATAAATGAAGGATTATAAAAACTTGTGTGTAGTTGTTTAACGCTGTCCAATCCCTTTCTTCATTTGCTAATACATTTAGATGCACAGAAGACAAAAATGTAAGTTCTTTGATAATTATACAAACATGGAGCTTATTCAGAGCAGCTGTGATAGATAGACGTACCGAGTTTTCAGTGGCATCCGCTGTCAAAAGCTTTATAAAGCTCCTAGATCACTTATTTACCTCAGCTCAAGTTTGTTGTCTACTGAAAACTCTTGTAATGATATCTGTATTGCAGTAAATCCAAAAACACATTAAATAACAGAACAACCCACTGAAGAGATGTCTATCCTTCACAGCCTTGCTTTCATTCAGTTCTCTATTACAGAGTGATGTTTTATTTGCCCACAAGGGGTAGCAATATTCAAAGTTGTCAGTGTCTATATTTTCACAGATCATTTAAATGTCTTTGGTTATGAGTGCATATGAAAATGCACATAAAGCCATCTCGACAATATAGAATAAAGACTCACTTCGATCGACTTGAGTCTGGGAAGATACGAGCCGGGACTAAACACAGACGAGTTTAGATCAGAGTTTCACACTGGAACAGGCTTTCTTTTAAGTGCACCTGGGAAGTTGTGCATTCATTTCTGACACGTCAAACATTCGCGTATACAGGCAGAAGCCATCTTTGGAAAACAGTCTCGACCAGTCGAACCACTAACGCCGTGCTACGCGAGCTGAACTGTGAATCTTGGAATCTCACAGTTCAGCTCGTAGCACGGCGTTCGTGGTTCGACTGGTCGAGACTGTTTTCCAAAGATGGCTCCACAATAGTACTGTCTTTATAAAGTGTATTATTATTAAACTGTCTGTACACTTACAAAGTTCTCAGTGCTTCGGTAGAGACCCTCATTAAGCTACCATGTTAGTGTGGGGCTATTTTGAGCCTTGCTAGTGGTATTAACTAGCAATCTCTTTTTACTTATATGCCCCATATACTTGCGTTATAAGCTAAACAGTTTTTAGAGATAAAACTCTTTACACTCGATTATCATGAAAATAAATCCCAGAGAACAGTCGACTCGGTACCAGTGTGTTATTACAACCCAGGTTCATTTTGCGCCGGAGTTCTCCTTTAAGTAACCTTCATTTTCTATAGCGCTTTATACAATACAGATTGTTTCAAAGCATTTTACAGGTTAACAGGAAAATTATCCATTTTGACTTGTTCAGCTGACATCCATTTAGTGTTTTTTTACTTCTATTGTAAATATTCAGTTCAATTCTCACACAACAGCGTAGATCAGTACAGTCAGATCAGTAATATTGTTGAATATCAAGTGTATGTAGATCCAATTTATTCAGTAAGTACAGTGGAATGAGCTGCCACTATCTATCAGATCTGCGAAATTGCTGTCATTGTTTAAGAATTTGTTGAAAGTGCATTTACTGCCGGTAGCCTATAATGGTTAGATGTGATGTTTTATGTTGTATATCTATTGGTCTTTGTGTGTTTCTTGTTTTTATCTTTTTATAGAATCTGCATGTTAAGCACTTTGGTTCAGCCTTTGTTGTGTTTTAATAGTGCTATATAAATAAATAAACAAGAACAACAAGAACAAGTACAAGATAGAAATAAGCAAATACAAGTCGTTGTATAGTGTACTTTTATTAATTATAGAAGATATTTGTAGAGTGGCCTGGATATTATGTGCTATAGAAAATGTACACTTTCTTGATCATTTAAATGTTCTTTTTAGAACTAGACTAATTGACAGGATCCCATCATTAAAAATAAGTTGCAAGGTTTGATCATTAATTGTGGCAAACATGAGTCAAACCCTGGGAAAGAACCCAGATGTATGCTTATGAAAATTAGACAATAAAAAGGTCTAATGAGAGTTTGTAATGGGATAGTCAGATGTTCTGCTGGCATCTCAGATTTGTTTTGGCATCTGGAACGAGTTTTTGCAAAGAGGAGAAGACTTTGCCCACAACATAGACATCTGATTAAAACATGTATGTTCCATTATACCTACTAGAACTAGCCGAATTGACTTCTGTTAATCAGAAGACAAGTCAAGTCACCTTCATTTATATTGCGATTTTTACAATACAGGTTGTTTCAAAGCAATCAGCTTTCCAGTGATAATAGGAAATTAAATGCTACAAAGATTGTTTTGGCTGTACAGCAGCTCTACAAGTCATTGTCTTGCTTATAGTTTTCATTGCTTAAATTAATTTACATTGTAAAAAACATAAGTTATGTAAGGCCTGCCCAATCTGTCCAACGACAGCTCCCGATAAGCTGGTGAAGGTTTACTGTGTGTTACTGTCTTTTTTGTGTGGCAAAGTAATTTAATTCCAATTAAACTTTATCACAACCTCAAATTTAGGTTAGATTGCCATGTAGGGGTCAGACAGGTCATTTTTGCTCAAAAGGAATTATTAATTAATTTATAGGGAATCTTGAATCATACACTTAGCCTACGACCGAACAAATGACTAGTCCAGCGTTCATTAGTACAGGCCGTAACTATCAGCTCTGCAGCGGATATAAATATCCAAACTAGTGAAAACACTCTTTATTAGCAAGTTAACTGCAGTAGTTTAAGACATTAAGTACGTAAGCACATAACACAAGAACACTTAAAATGCAAATAAGACTTTATTGATTATTCTAACACAAACACACGCACACAATCATATGAGTTGCAGAAAGAAAGAGAGTGAGGAAAGAATGAGTTTTAAGAGTGAGATAATGAAATACCAAGTTTCTATGCATTTATAAGACATAACCTGAACGAACCATCAATCTTTAATTTAACCCTTCTGTCGTTTCTTATGCAGGGTTATTCAATTTTATTTCAAAGCACCAGTTCAGTTAAGAGTCTGGAGGCTACTCCTTTTTGTCGGGTCAAAGGGGGTTTCCCAAGCTTGTTGATTGGCTGGTGGTCTCCTCGTGTCTGGATAGATGTCTAGGGGCGGCCAATCACATGGTGTGAAAACATGGCCTCCTTTTGGTGATATCCTCATTTTTATTTTTTTTTTAAATTAAAAAAAACTATGTATTACTATCTGTATATAAAAGCAATAGGCAAGGCAAGGTAAGTCTATTCATATAGCACATTTCAGACACAGTGGTAACTATAAATGCTTTACATAGAAAAGTAATTTAAATTGACAAAATAATCACAACAGATGCATAAAATTGGATGCATCAGAGAGAAATTGGATGAATGGAAGAGTCAGAGAGCTTAGGTTTGCGAGACACACTAGTAACAAACTCCCGACTTCCTAGTGACTGTCGGCTCTGACGGCTTCCAGAGTCCCTCCAACCCCTAAACCCTCTGGGGTCTAAGGTGTTTTTGGGGTCCTTGAGATGTTTTGACATGCCCTGATGTTTGTGCTTTTTTCAGTTGCTTATAAACATATTAATGACAAAGTTGTCATTACACTCTATTTAGCACAAACAGGGCTACCATAATATGTGTGTAACATGTATACATGTTTGTATTTTTGATAGAATATTGTTTAAGCATGGTTATTGAAAAAACTAAAACTTAAAGTTTCTGAAATAAGGCCACAAAACACATACTAAATATGTGTCACAAGACTTCTGACTAATGGATGTTGTGGCCTAGAGTTTTTGCTCTAAAATGGCGTGTTCACACATGAGGCGTGTTAACACCTGAGTCCTGCATAATGTGTCCCTTAATGAGGAGGGGCACATTATGCATAATGAGAATAATGAGCCTTTCACACAGGTGTGTCACTGGGTACCAAAGAATGCGAGGACACAAAATAAATTATACATATATATATATATATTAGGGCTGTCAGTTAAACGCGTTATTAAACGCGTTAAACTGCTCGAGTCGCGCGCTCTCAGATACACGCTGCTTTTGTAAGAATTTTCTCTGGGCTCGCTCAGACAATATGTGCCTGCACTTAAAACGTGTTCAGTGCAATCGCGAATTTCTCCTCTTCCCCAGCTAACAATTTTAGGTTCTAAGAAAGTTTTCATAACGTTCCCATTAAGTTATAAAAACGTTATTTCTGAATGTTATAGGAACGTTCAAAACGTCCAGTTTTGAGTGGATGACGAGCGCGAGACACCGAAATGGATGCCAATAAGATTCTGAATGGAACGTTTACTTTTAAAAAGTTGCCAAATGGTTCTATTGACGAGACCAAAGTGATCTGTGTGTTTTGTCGTTGTGAACTGAGCTATCATCATCGCAGCACGTCCAGTCTGAAATACCACTTGATGATGGCCAAACACACACACACACATACAGCTGATGCGAATTCTCCGCCCCCTCGTCAATATCAGGACCTCGTCAGTATTTCTTTCACCCTTTTATTGATGGACAGTGTTACATTGTGTGAGAGATTATTTGCTCCAAGTAAGAATGTTTTAGTGTGAAATTGAACACAATATATGCCAATGTTGTTTTCAATAAAAAACATTTGCACAAAGCAAGCCGTTCCACTTTTCCATGTTGATAAGAGCATTAAAATGAGAAAAAATAATGGGACAAAAAGAAATCAAGAGACATTTAGAATAGATAAAAATGTGCGATTAAATGCGATTAATCGCGAGTTAACTATGACATTAATGCGATTAATCGCGATTAAATATTTTAATCGTTTGACAGCACTAATATATATATATATATATATATATATATATATACAGAGCCGGATTAACGCAAAGGCAAACTAGGCACATGCCTAGGGCCCGATTGGCGGGATGGGGCCCAGACAGAGGGACAGGACGACAAAAAAAAAAAAAAAAAAATTCCTAGTGACGATGTTTATCTTAACCATAGACTGTTACATTACGTCACATTAACGCCAGCCCATGACTGTATATATATATATATATATATATATATATATATATTGTATATACACATGTGTGTGTGTGTATTTGTCTAGTTTGAAATACGATCTCAAATAGCGATTTTATATATATATATATATATATATATAAGTAAGTCTGATAGCATTAATATGTGAAACGTTTTGGACAGTAACAATAATTTTTATCCAGGTTGCTCTGTATAGTATGTTGATATTTTCATGTGTTATAGCCTACTTATCAGCATTTTGCCTTCTTTTTTGCAGGGTTTGCAAGCGTCACAAACATGCCCCACTTTCTGTGCGCAAAGGCTCAATATTCACCAATTCTCACACCCCTTTGGTGAAATGGCTTGAGTTTATGTACAGGTACAGTATTTATTTATTTGTTTGTTTGTTTGTTTGACATGTAAAGTGCAAAAAAATAATAAATACTGTAAATGTGTCATCATTAGCCAACAAGAATATTTCTCATTTGTAATCCCTGAAAAGAATGATACAAAATCACAAAATTAGTTTTTAATTATGCATAATAAGATCATATAGGCTACTATAACATATATCATATCATGCCTACAGAGAAGCAATTAGAAATGTTCAATATGCATTTCATTATAATAAAACCTAAGCTTATTATATACTTAAAATGTAACTTTAAAGGGCCTCTATATTATGGATTTTGAAAATGACCTTTTATGTAGTGTGTAACATAGCTCTAATTGAATGAAAACATCCTGCAAAGTTTTAAATCTGAAACTGCATCGTATATAAAGTTATTGTCTTTCAAATGTAAGAGTCGACTGAGTCAATTAAATCGTTTTTCAAACAAGTCATAAGCCGTTTCCTTGTGACGTCAAGACGAAACATTAGTATATTGCCCGCGCAGACACCAGGGAAAACAACCTCAAACCGGCAGCTGATTCCTGTACTGGACAGCATCATGTCGAGAAGCTTACGCCGCTGTGCTCTATAATGTGAAGGTAAAGCCAGTTATGCTACACTCCCCAAGGACAAGCATGTGAAGAAGCAGAGGTTAAAATTCATCTTTACCATGATATCACAGCAGTATAATCCTAAACTTTTGCTGTGTTCCCTTTATTTGACTGATGACTGCTTCTCAAATCTCGGTAAATAAATGATAAATAAATTACGGACTCGTGCTCGCATTAATATGGTCAAATCGACGTCATTGTTCGTTACTGTGTTTAGTTGACAGTGTAGGAAGCCTCAGGACAAGCCATAGACAGTATAAGAAGTGGACAGAGCCATCTCATTGGAACTCAGTTGAGACAGTTGAAGCCCATTTTTAGCGATTTTTGAGCACTTCCGTTCCTGACGCGCAGACTCAAACCGACTCAAACTAAGCTTAATGACGTGAGCAACCTGTCTGACAGACGTAAATCTTCTAGTAGCTGTGCGTGAAAATTACCAATGTTATTCAGTTCATATGCATTCACTTGCCACATACCGAATTATTTCCAATTCCCCCAAAACGTTGTTGAAATATTTTGTCCCGTTGCTTTTATGGACTCATTATCTATGGGCTTCTCCCTTGACGGGACGTCCCCCCAATTGCCTGCGAGCTTCTCCTCCTGTCTTTACGGTAATGTCTCTATTGTGCGACATAAAGTCGCGTGGTTATGACGCAATCGTTAGCCTGTTTTTAACCAAAACGGCTTCTACGGGGCCATAACGTAAGATACAAAGTAATGGAGCCTTTTATACATTGTCGTGTTTATTTAGAAATAAATAATGAACAAACGAAGTCTTTGGACGCCTCAGAAGTCATTCGCTGTCAAAGTGACGCCAAAATGAATGGGAGTCAATGGAATGCTAACAGCAGGTGAAGTTCTGCTACAATGGCGGCTCCCGCGAGGCTTCAACTTCCGGCTGATGGATTACCCCCTTGGGACAAGCAGAGCTGACGTTGTTATGGCAATGGGCATTTTTGTTCTCGACGCGCTGTACACGGTAGGCCAATCACAACAGACTGAGCTGTCTGGCCAATCAGAACAGAGTAGCTCACGAAAAGGGGGATTTAGAGAGATTGATTTATTTGACGAGTCGTTTTAGAATAATTGAAAATGTAATGATGTGCAAATGTATATTATGAGGAAATTAAACCACTTTTTTTTTACCTTTGATGCATGTAAAAACATGTTGTAGGAGACTCCACAACAACATTAGGAAACTTTAAAATAGCATAATAGGGGCCCTTTAAAAAATATAAAAAGATTACAGTTTGACAGGTTAAATACAAGTACATGAAAAATTTGTAGTGTGAATTATACATGTGTATTTATCAACAAAATAAAGAGGTGCTGGTTTTGTTTCGCAAAGGGTTGTTTGCTTTCCCCAGTTGAGTGAAAGGAAATTATGCAGGCCAGGCTTTTAATGCAACAACAGTACAATTTCAACTGATTCTAATTTGGTGTTTTAATAATTTTTCCTTCCCTACAGGTTTGCGCAAGGTTTGCAGTTGAAGCAACTTGCCATGATCACTGATGGTATAGCAGGAAGCTCAAAAACACTGACAAGAATGACACAAATACTCAGAAAGGTTGTTGCATTACTTATTAGTTGTCTGTAATCAATAAGTAAAATTTCAATGTTTGATAAGTCAAGACCCACTGTAGACAACTAGATTCAGCATTGCTACATACTTATTTGGTGCACTCAACTTTATCAAATTCCATACTAAAATTGTTACAAGTCTACTTGTGATTTGTTATTTCTATATTTAAAGGTGTGCATTGCTGCCCTCAAGAGACTAAGGATCAGAGGAATGAGAATTGGTGGTCGATGTCGATTTGTTGTTATCGACGAGAGCAAGTTTGCCCACAAACGAAAGGTAGGCTGTTTATTTGTATGCAGCTCTACTGTATCTTTACTTCACATGTATCAGTTCTCTTACGAGAGGTTCTCTCGTATTGCGTAAGTTAGCTTATGCTACGGGAAAGATTCATCGTCTCGAGATATTGAAGCCAAAAAATTATCCTTAATTTTGTATTCATTGTCAACGCAGTGCAGCAGCTAGCAGACCTAGAGCAGGCTGTCTAGCGTGCAGCAGCCTACCAGTGAGCCCGACGTGACGTCACATCCAATGAAGGCGCTCGCGCCCTCAACGCGTCCTAGCCCGCCAGAATGGGCGTGGCTTAGCGTATATAAGCGGGGCTCGGAGGCTGAAATCCCTGGTTTTCATCGACTGAAGCGGAAGTCGCTCGTGGCGCGAGCACGGCCGGTTACGCAATACTCGTTCCCTCGACTAGAGAGAACGTTTACGGTTACGTGTGTAACCCTCGTTCCCTGAGTAGGGAACGGAGACGTTACGTCTGTCTGCCACTTTCCGCTATACCGCGGGGATCGCCTGAGCTCAGTCTTGGCTCCTCAGCGAAGAAACATATCTGCTTGCTGCCGGCGTCCTCCTTTTATACCCACGAGGTGGGGCGGAGTTACGCCATGCAAATTCCGCAGACCCATGGCATTTCTTTGCCATTGGCTCGTTTTGTAATACTCGAAGTTGATAGGCTTTCTAAGCGAAACCCCATTCGTCGTCATCCGACGTAACTCGGAGTGACAACGAAAGGGAACCGAGGTTACGTTAGGTAACCGATACGTTTTGTCAAGATTATGGAGAAAATACAAAAGAGAAAAAGCTCTGAGGAAAATATCTTTAAAATGAGGTTTTAGAGAGCGGGAAGGCCTGGAAAAGGGCTGATATTACCATATATATGGTAATTTGGCTGCTGTGTATGTCTTTATAAGACACAGCTCATCAGTCTTCTGTGTTGAGATGCAGAAATGTGTATTATTAAGATGGTATTGTACACTAAATGAGCCAAAACAACATCACAAACAGTATGATCTTAATTTCAAAAGCATGACAGGCTAGTATAAATGAGGCACATTGAATGACTAGAGACAGCAAAGTGTTAATATTGGGAAAAATGTAATTGCAGTGTTTAAACATGAGATGCATGGGGGGAAATTTTTTTTTACAACACATACAATATATTAAGAAATAAATATACCCTTCATTTATAATCAGGCAATAAGTCTGTAAACAAAATATCTTAAAATCAGGGTATTAAAAAGCAATACAATCCAAAATATGTTTTATGTTGTAGGCTACTATATGACAGCTTTTGTACAGAAAAATAGGAAAGTAAAGCAATATTTTGTTGTAAGGAAATTAAATTATGAAAATGGAAATATTTAAGAAATAAAAATGCATTTGTACCTGTTGGGCAATTATTTATTATAAAGGCAGATAAGAAGGATCAGCCTATTAACTGTTCAAAAGGACCGGATTCCAGTGATTGAAAAAAAAAAATAGTAAAAAAAAATGCACCACAATCCTTATTAAATAATTAATCTTGTTTTCTTTTCTTTTTTTCTTTTTTTTAGTACCATCGTGGTCGATGTGGCAACACTTGGCGCCGTGAACGACAGTGGGTATTCGGGATGCTAGAGGTTGATGGTATTTCCAGAAGACCCATTCTGAGACTCCTCAAGGACCGCTCAAGGCAAACACTTGTAAGCCAAATTCAACGATATATCAGACCCAGAACATCAATCCTTACGGATGAATGGCGTGCCTACAAGGGACAGCTTTCCCAGTATGGATATCGTCAGTATTCTGTCTGCCATAAAAGACACTTTGTTGATCAAGGAACTAGTGCTCATACTCAGCATATTGAGCGTGCATGGCAAAATTACAAGATGGAAATATGGCGTCATAGAGGAAATCGTACTCCTCAGTCATTGAAAACTCACCTCAAAATGATAGAGTGGCACCACTGGTTAGGTGTACGCCATTATGATGGAGTCTTAGGAAGACTTTTCCATGATGTAAAAAAGCATGTCAAGAAAATATAAATGTGTGGGATGCTGTAATCACTGTAACTGTTTTTGCAGTGAAAATGGACCAAAAGCAACATGACTTAACCCACCATTGTACTGTTTTAATTTAATTTTGGGTAAAACACTCTCCAAATGCAATAAAGTATAATTTTATCAATTTTAATTATTAATATTGGTTGATTGATTGTATTTATATAACCTATTAATCTTTTTAAAGACATTTTAAATTGTATATTTGACCTGCTGTTGGAGGACACTTAAAAAACAGTATGAAATGAAAAATATTCATGAAACTATTATAAACTAATTTGACATAGTATTAACACTTAATGACATTTTAATGACACATTCAATTTGTATCACTAGTTGAGGTCAAGAAAAATATTCATGAAACTGTTATAAACTAATTTGACAAAGTATTAACACTTAATGACATTTTAATGACACATTCAATTTGTATCACTGTAGTTGAGGTCAAGAAAATGATTCATGACACTGTTATAAACTAATTTGACAGAGTATTAACACTTATTGACATTTTTATGTCAAATTCAATTTGTACCACTGGGGGAAAAAGTGGTCAGAAAAATATTCATGACACTGTTATAATGGCCTCATGACAGCCAAGGTCAAAACCAACCACATGACAGTTTAATGTCATGTTAACCCATAAAGCTAAGTGGTTTCTTAAGTTTGATAATTAATCTGCTATGTCATGTTTATGACATTTATGACCGGTTATGTTGTCTTGGTAATGTCAAGTTGTCATGACAAAGACACTGACAGGTTATGATATATTGGTTTATGTCAAGTTGTCATAACAAAGACATCTCAAACAATGTCATATTTGCATTCAAAATGTCATAACTGAGCGAATGACACTTTAAGACAGTTGTCATAAACATGTATAAACCCTTCTTCATATTAATGACATGTGTAATGTCATGGTTATGAAGGTGTCATGTCAGTCTTATGCACACCCCTTCAAGTAAAGTGTTACCAGATTTTTAGATAATTATAGAAACTGTTTCTCAGATAGCTGCTTGTCCGTATTCCTACTTCCTCCATTCCCCATCCTCTTTTCTTTTCCAATATACTAAAATCTATTTTTACATCTGGATAAAGCCAAGGTGGAATGTTACTGACTGGATTGGGTGTGGTGAAATCTAATGCTTCCATTCCATATTTCCTTACTTTTCCCCTGCCCATCCAAACCCATGCCCCTGAAACTTGACATACTCCCAACAATCCTCTGTAATCTCCTTTGCAGGGTTTTCTTTCCCACTTCCTCTCAATCTGACGACAATATGCTAACGCTAGTTTTTCTCTTCTTACTTCCAGTGCTGTCTCTCCAGCTTCTATGAGTAAGTGTTAATAGGGGTTACGGATATGCATCTCCAATGCATATCCGTAAAGCTCTGTATTGTAATTTGTTTATTTTTTCCAATGATGTTTTTGCTGCTGCCTCATATACTATGCACCCATAATCTATTGATGACCTCATGCATGCTCATATGTCAATTAGTGATTGTTTATCAGCCCCCCAGTCACGCCCAGCCACTGCTCTCAGTAAATTAATACCTTTTTTGCATTTAGTTTCCAATTGCTTTATATGTGTTTTACTTTTTCTTCTTCTTCTTCTGTTAAGTTTTATGGCAGTTTACAATCAAAGTGTATTACCGTCATCTATTGGGCTGAGATGCAATCAATGGATATCATTCACACAAAAAAAAAAAAAAAATACACAAAAAAAAAATATATAATGTTAAATCCTATTTGCTAGTTTTGTTTCTTTGAAAAATGTTATCATAGCATTAGTGACATATGTTTACTACTTGAAATATCCTTTTGTATATTATATAGTTGTCACAAGTGACAAAAGAAGCGGAACAAATGTTCGCTGGAAATGCCTTCCCCCCGGAACAATATCAGTGAAACACCGAGCCGGTTCCGCTTGTTGTTGGTTTCCATGACAGCGGCGGCTGATGAGGCAAACTGTATCAGGTGCGGGCGATTGGTGTGAGGATTAGCGATAGTGCTACGGGGCTGAATGAAGCAGTTAAAAGGAAAAGGAAGAGGAGATTGGGTGTGGTACTCCCCCGGGAGAAATCGTTCTTTGGCAGTAGCTTGGATTCATGGGGATCTTTTGAGAGGGCTGTGAGAATTTGCCTGGATTACGGGTGCAATGGTGATTTATGTGAATACAAGCTGGAAGTGTGAACTGGATGGGAAGTAGGAGATACAGTCAAGATTGGAGAGCACCATCATTCCTGAGAGGAAGTTAAGTATTGAAATATCGGATCTGTGTGAATGCACGTCTTGCACTGAGTTGAATAAGGAATTGTGAAGTGGATTGATTACGAGTATAACTGTCACTTAAGAGTGCGAACTGAGTCATCACTAAAATCCTGATATCTTTGTCTGAGTGGGAGAGAGTATTGAAGACGCTGTTTCCCATGCTGTGAGAAGTCATCTGCATCTCTTCATCTCCTGAGTGCTGCTTCAGCGTAACATTGGAAGGATTGATCATTGGGTGAGTGCTGGGCTTATTGCACTGAGAGTGGATATGCAGTGCCCGAATTGAAGTGTCACACAGTATTGGATTTGATGGGAAGTTGCAGTGTGTGGATGTATATGTATATCTAACTGCCAGCATTCTTCCGGTTATATTCTTGCCCAGTGTTTGCTGAACAAAGCCTCCGTGTTGAATGTGCATGCCCCGTTCGGGCTATAATTCCCCGCTTCGATACTGAAGGGAAGTGTGTTTGCCCCATGTAAATTGCTCTGTCTATTTCAATAAAAGATTCCCCTGCTTCTGTCTTGTGTGGTGCCCGTCTGAAGGAGGGATCCACCCTAGCCTCAGCACTGTCCGTTTTAGAGTCACCCAGTCCAGCCGTAAGTCCGATTCTCCATCCTACAGAGCGTGCCTGAACCTGTATAAATTGCTCTGTCTGTTAAAATAGATGGTTCTTCTGCTACTCTTTCTTGTGTGATGCCTGTGTGAAGGAGGGACATACCCTGGCCTCAGTGCTGTCTGCTTGGAGCCATACTGTCTAGCCGTTAGCCTGATTCCCCATCTTATAGAGAAGTGTGCCTGCATCTGTAAATTGCTCTGTCCATTTAAATAGATGATTCTTCTGCTATTGTCTTGTGTGAAGCCCTTCTGAAGGAGGGATCCACCCTGGCCTCAGCACTGTCCCCTTGGAGCCACAGTCTAGCCGTAAGCCCGATTCTTCATCTTACAGAGGCGTTGCTTGCACCTGTATAAATCGCTCTTTTTGTTCAAATAGATGATTCTTCTGTTACTGTCTTGCGTGATGCCCGTCTGAAGCCTGCTTTGGCCACATTGTGTCAGCACAGCCACCCGCTCCAGCCGTAAGTCCTTGCCCCATCGTAAAGCGAAATAAGTTTGTATAAGAACTGTCTGTCTTTGGAATAGAGGATACCTCTGCTAACGACTGAACCCCGCCGAAGGAGAAAGAGACACGAGGGACCCCGCACCTGCTGCCCAGCGACGACACGGGAGTGCGCCTTGCCCTGAGGAGATATATGTACCCAACTACCTACCTGTCCTCTAGTGAGGCTCCTCCGCCCTGCATGTCCTTTGGAGAGGTATATGTACCTGCCACTTACCTGTCCGGGAGAAGAGTCCCCTCCTAGTCTTCAGTTCGGGCCCAGGCCTGTTCGGGCGTCTGTCCGCCTGTATCACGCCTTAAAAGGTGTACTTAACAAGATACTCACCTGCCTGCTGGAACGGCGGTCGAATCCTTCCTCCTCGGTGGTTGCCGGTGGCACGGATCGGTGGTGCGAACCCCTCGCTTCCCAGGGTCCAAAGCGGGCTCCCTTTCCTGGGAAGAGACATAAAATCCACGTCAAAGACTTTTTAATGCCTTTTTTAGACAATAAAGATTGTTCATTTCAATTTCACTTGTCTGCCTGGTCTCTGGTACGCTCTTCGAGGTGGTCTTGGGTTTGAGGGGTGGGTGCAGTCTGGTTTGGCCCCCCCGACCTGTGACAGAATGTCTACCTTTCTTTTCCTTATCCCATTTAGCTTGCCATATCTTAACTTTGTGTTTAATGAGTACCTTAACTTCTGATTTACTGAGTGGAATGTTTAACTGAACCTTTTTGGTTGCCTCTTTTGCCAGCTTGTCTGCTTCCTCATTACCATCAACTCCTCTATGGGCAGGAACCCATACAAACTGGATTGATATTCCTTGTTGACTAATTGCAAATAGGATATTAATTTCAATCAATGATTCCTGTCGGCATGATGATTGTCCATTTTGAGTGGATGTGAGAGGACAGACATAGAATCAGAACAAACTGCTTTAGGGAGCCGAACTTCTATCCACTGCAATGCCATAATAATGGCTGTCATTTCAGCTGCAAATATGGACAGATGATCTGATGTTCTTTTTTTAATAGAGATTTTGTAATCAGGGATGTAAGTTGCAATATCTGTTTTACCCTCTGAATCTTTAGATGCATCTGTATAGACCTGTGTTGTATTATAGTACCTACTTTCTAAATATTGCTCTATGTTCTGATACACTCCTATATTTATCTCTTTAGTTTCCAAACAACCAAGGTGGAGTTGTTCCCAGGGGCACAGTCTTGCAACAAATTAAGTAATCTTTTTCTAATTGATTTGGTTTGTTACCATCCCAACCAAAGCTACAAATCTGGGACCTTCCATACTCCCAACATTCCTTAAGAACTTTCTAAGTCTCAATTTAAGAACTCAACTTAAGCCGTCTTAGATTTAGAGGCATTTCTCCTGTTTGTACTTGCAACGCTGGTATTGAAGAAGGTCTAAATGCTCCACAACATATCCTCAGACTTTTAGCCTGCATTCTATTGAGTTTATTTAGTAATTTGTTAGATGCTGAAAGATACACAATACATCTATAATCCAAAACCGATCTTATCAGTGCAATATAAATTATTTTAAGGGACATCCCAGAAGCTCCCCGGTTGTATCCTGATAAACATTTCAAAACATATAACTACTTCTACTCTCTACACCCATTTTATACCTGAGAGTATTACTCCTTATTGCCCCCTCAAGGTGTGTAGTATAATTACAACAACCAAAAAAAAAACGTTAACAGGTTTGACTGTTACAACGTCTGTATTTAAAATGAATACTTACCTTGTTGCCCGGTCCATAGCCGATTGTTTTGTAAATTGTAATGGATTATAAAGTAACAAGCTGGATGTTCATTATCCCTTACATCTTAGGACCTCTATTACAAACAAACCAGATATGGCACTTTTCCACTGCATGGTACGGCTCAGTACGGTTCGGCTCGGCGCGGCACGGTTCGGCTCGCTTCGCTTTTCCACTGCGTGGTACGACTCGGCACGGTTCGGTTCGCTTTAGCTCGGTTGCTTTTCCACTGCAGTTAGTACCGCTTCAAAGTGGGCTGGATTATGACTGATCGTTATAGTTTATCCGCTCCTCGGCAACTAACAAGAGGAACGTCTGCGCTTCTCGTCCACTGACCACGATTCAGCCATTTCTTTTTTGGAAGTTTTTTTTCTTCAAGCAAGTCAAGCAAGTAGTTTTAAAACATTGGAGGCTGTTATTGGCTATTTAAATCTAGCAGGTTTGATGTCTCGCAAATACAATGACGCTGGTAGTGACGATTCTGTCTGTCTGACCAATCAGTGATCTACAGTGCTTCCACGTCATGTTTTAGTATCGGTACGGTACGCTTGGAACCTCAACAGAGGTGGTACCATTTAAAGCGAGCCGAAGCGAACACTACCATATCGTACCATGCAGTGGAAAAGCGCCACAAGTGAGCCGTGCCGAGCCGTACCGTACCATGCAGTGGAAAAGCGCCAAACCGAACCGTACCGTACCATGCAGTGGAAAAGCGCCAATAGTAGAAAGATCACATATTTTGTCTATATAATACAACGATAAATATAGGATTTTTTGAGTATGAGGCATGAAATGAGACTCGACTTGGACTCGTGACAAAAGACTCCAGACTCAACACGCGATCAAAGACTTGACATAGCATGCGATCTTACTACTAGACCGTCTCTTTCTAGTGTTTAATGCTGAGGAGGACTCTAGTCAACAAACATCCGAAGAACTGGACTAAATTTGGTGTAAGTACCAAATGTCACGCAGCCAAAATAGTGATGACATCTGAACCAATAGTTTCGCAAAATGATTCACTGTTTAAACGTTAGAAATGCCACATGCTGATGACCCCTGCTGGTCAGAACAGTGGAAATGCAACAAAAACACAGGCCACACATGCATAAAGCTACTATTATTCATTTTAATTATGCTTATGTTTCAGTAAAACATGTACAAATGTATACAACTGATCAGAGATTAGGTAAAACCCATAGACACTTTTTCAACGGATCACTGCTGGGAAATGATCTCAGTAAAGTTCCTTACACACTGAGTCCGAAATTTTGAAAATGCGTTTTTTTTTTTTCCTATTTGTCAAAACAGGTTTTGCGACTGTTTTCACTCCATAATTATACTAGTGAACTAATCAGACACACTGGGAAACTCGGTCATGGGGGGGAAAACACAATGAAACAGGAACCCTGACAGTCACACAGATTCTAGGCTGAGAAAACTATTATATTCATGTTACATTTTATATATAAATTGGGTCGGTGTGAAACATGGCCTCCTTTTGGTGATATCCTCATTTGTAATAAAAAATAAATAAAAATAATACTATTTATTACTAGCTGTATATAAAAACAATAGGCAAGGCAAGTTTATTCATATAGCACATTTCAGACACAATGGTAATTCAAAATCCTTTACATAGAAAAGGAATTTAAATTGTACATAAAATAATCACAGCATATGCATAAGATTAAAATATCATGTAAGAGATAAAAATAACAATAAAAGCAGAGAGTCCTGAAGCACACAATTCGATGCGCCTCAATCTGAATGGAAGAGTCAGAGAGCTTCGGTTTGCGAGACACTAGTAACAAACTCCCGACTTCCTAGTGACTGTCGGCTCTGACGGCTTCCAGTACTCCCCGTCTCACTTCCCAATCCACTCAACTCCTACAACCAGATACCCCTAACCGAAAATCAAAACAGGATAAGTAAAACAGTTAAAAAAAACAATAAAACGATTATACATAAATAAGATAAAAAATAAAAATCAATTCTAAATGAAACTGGAAGCCAGTGCAAAAACCCGAGGACTGGTGTGATATCTTCATATTTTCTGGCAGCGGCGTTCTGTATGAGGTGCAACAGTCTTGTGCTCTTTTAGCGAAGGCCAGTGTGTTTATATAAAGTGTGTGTGTGTGTGTGTGTGTGTGTGTGTGTGTGTGTGTGTGTGTGTGTGTGTGTGTGTGTGTGATTATATTTCTTGATTTTTAAATTTTTTTTATAGAAATAAGCCTCATCTGGATATTCAGTTCAGACTGGTGTCTGTTCAGAGTTGAGCTCTATGTGTGTTTGTTTAGTCTGAGTTCTGAGATTCTCTCTACAGACCAGCACACACTGGAGAGGCTCTGAAATCACTGTCAAACTCAACAAGCAGTGAGAAATCACAGACCAAGACATAGGTATGCGAAAGAAGAGGATTTCCACACAGTCAACCAACACACTTGGTAAATAGAGCACAACTAAGGTAACCATGGTAACAAGAAACAACAATGCGCCTGGTCTGTTGTCACTTACAGGTGTTCTGGCAGGAGTGGGCGGGGCTTTGTATGTGAGTATGCCTGTGACAACCAATAAACACACAGGTGCCAGAATTGAGCCGAGACCGAGACAAAAACCATGACCGGCGCCACGGCCACCGAAAGCCTCCAATAATGCACACATTACAGGAAAAATAAGTATAATGATGGAGATTATGATGTAACAGGGGGTTGAGAAAATATGAGCAGAGATCAGTGGATATTTCAGTGTCAGAACCCCCTCCAGAGCCACCAGCTGTTGCAGGTGAACGCCAGAGAGTTTCAGACAAAAATATCCAAGCTTTATAATGCCTGGGACATGGAAAAAACTGAAAGAAAGAAGTTTTGACACTATATATATATACAGGAGCAGTTGCAACAGGTCACAGAGGAGGAGGAGGATGATGAAGGCTGAGATCCAGCCTCTGGTCTTTCTCTGAAGATGCACAAAATAAAAAGCCCAAATCAGACACGGCACCCCCACACACACAGCAGCGATGAAGAAGATGGACCGTCTGATGTAATAAAAATAATCAGAGCGTGGATAAGAAAGTATTTCATCTTCAAAGTGATCATAAGCTGCGGTAGAGTTGAAAATATCACTGTAGTCGTCATGGTAAGAGTAATTATAGTCATGGAAATCGCTGTAGTTGTCCTCCATGGCCTAAGTTTACTGCTGCACTTTGAGTTTCTGAAAGAAAAGAGAGAAAAAAACACTTTTAAGAAGAACACCCTAAACTGGTTTTATAGGGGTTTGGGTTGAAGACCAGCTAAACCAGTTTACTAAAGCAACTGACTATAGCAAACCACTATGGCCCCGTCCACACTACTGCGTTTTCGTTTAAAAACGGAGAATTAAAACGAAAACGATCTCCGTCCACACCAGCGTTTTAGCTGCGTATTAGAATTGATCTCCGTCCACATTAAAACGACTGAAAACTCAGATCACGTGACCATTCTCCAACACTGTGCATGCGCGTGCCGGTGTAAACAGGAAACGGATGGACTATTCCTCAGATTTGATGAGGAAGCAAGTAACGTTAGCTACCTCTGCAAAGATTAGAAAATGTCGAAGACCAGAGATTTCTTTTCATGGACCGCCGCTGCACACGGGAATTGTCATAGATCGCTCGAATAATAGTTTGCCTCCGGCGCATGTAGGCAGTTATAGCATTGTAAAATGCAGAATTTGCTTGCACAACAGCTGCTAACAAAGACATCAAAGTCAGCAACGCTTGTAATTCGTTATCCATGTTGCACTCACTAACATCAGCTACGTAGTCCAGGATGTTTTTGTTTGTTTTCTTCCGGTGACGGGACATGTGATGTGTGGCTGACGAATCAGGCAAGGATACGTCATGGGTGATGACACCCAATGACAGAGCCGAGCGTGACCTTCTACGTCATCGTTTCTAAACTCCTCCGTTTTGTGCCGTCTACACTAAAACGCCCTCCGGAGATTCAAAACGAAAAACGGAGCTGCAGCGTTTCTAAACTTCTCCGTTTTGGGACTTCGTTTTTCCCGTTTTAGTGAGGACGGGAGGTGCAAACGTAGCAAAAGGTCTCCGTTTTTAAACGAAAACGCAGTAGTGTGGATGGGGCCTATGAGTTGGTTTTATATTGTATATAAATATAATATATTTATTTTATATTTATAGTTATATTGTTTCCTTTCATCTGAAAAATGACAAAGATATTTATAAAGAGTGAAGTTAAGGAAATTAAAAATGGCCTTAAAAATAATTCTAAAGAAATAATTCTACAGAAGAATATTGAAACAACAATCCAACATGTTGAATATTTACGATCAGAAATCCTGTTGTTGTCATGCTATCAGGATGGAAGACAGGAAGCAAATGCAAGTCGACAATTTATTGGAATCCGGGAAACACAAAGTCATAAGACAACGGGCGTGGAATGATAGCGCAGGGACTTCAATGGCCAGGACCAGAACTGGATGAGATGGTGCGGTGAATGAAGGTGAAATAGTCCAACGTGAAGACGGTGAAAGACGAAACTCCAAACACGGCAATGATGATCACAGGACACGAACAGGAGGGCAGACAGGAACGTAACACCGACAGGGAAGACATCAAACAACGATCTGACAAAAGGGATGAGACAACGGTAAGTATATATAGAGTGGTGTGATGGGCTGCAGCTGGTGAATGAGAAGATGATCAGCTGGAGTGGATTAGGCAATGACACACAATCACACCCACAGCGCACGTGCATGCATACAACAACAAAAACACGCGACGAGAAGGAAACAATGAATTTGTATACCGTGACAGTTGTGTGGGTTGACCCCCCCCCCCCCCCCCCCCCCCCCCCCCCCCACACACACACACACACACACACACACACACACACACACTCTCACTCAGTAAACTGTGTGAGGGTTCAGTCTTCAGCCTTCCACCCCAATTAAGACAATACTGAAAGAATACAGAATCATTAATTTAGCCTCATTAAATTAAACTTTCTATTTTCTGTAAATTGTTTAAAAATACTTTGAATACTTTGAATACAACACTAGCTTCATTGACTTCTGTTACAGTTTTGTTTTCGATTGCTAAACGACAGTGAGCACAACTGAGCTACATGTGCAAAATACAAACTTTTCATCTTTACAGTTTGTATTATCTTCAAAGAAAAGAGTGACATTCTTTCACATGATTTATTTAAATTTTTAGAACATAACAAATGTTTAAGGTAAATGAAAATTAGCAGTTTGCTTCAATAGTCTGTAGTAATTTACGGAATTACAGTAATGAGAAAAAAAGGTAGAAACTAAAAGTACATACTGTAATTCGAACAAATAACAGGCAAATCCTGCTTCTCCTTTCAGCTGAAACTGCAGTCAGTGTTTGAAAGGCACAAGCTGAAATCTATTCTGTTTTGAATGTGTGGTTCACAGTTTTGACAGCAGTGTGTTAGCATTTTAACAAAGTGTTGTAAATCCACAGTGTTGTGCAGGTTGTGGTTAAAGTCATGGGATAAGTGTGTAGAGTTTTGAAAACTGTGTTCAAGCAATGAAAAACGAACTAGAGTTAGATCCACATGAACTGCTGCTGTGCAGACTGTAGTTAGAGTTTTGCACATGTAGCTCCAGTTGTGCTCACGTTCGTTTAGCAATCATAAATCCGTTTAGCAGTTATAAATCGCAAATCTCAAAATACTAAATGTTTGCAGATGATCTAGTTTGAGTGGATATACTGGTCTATCATTACTGAAAAAAAGAAGAAGAAAAAAAGCTGTTACTGGCTAAAGATAGTTGTGGTGTGGGAAATTAAACCTGAGAAACTTTCAGTTTCTCTTTTTTCTTTTTTTCTCGATTGCTCACATGCATCGTTCAAAACTGAAGTCACAAACTCTTCACACATTCAGTGAAACAGAAGTCAATATGCAGACCAAACTGTGAATCATTTTTCATTGCTTTCACACAAAATGCAATCAATGACCACATTTTCTCAAATTCATGAACACTTTTGTCATTCATACTTCGCCATCTGCAAAACACTATATTTGCAGCACAGGCCTATATATATATATATTGCAGTTTTTTACGCTTCCTATGACAGATGTTTCAATACTTTTAACAATTTTCCAAATACTTTTAACAACTTTTAACAATTTTCTCGTAACACAGTTAGCACTACATCCGTCTGTGTAAGCTATACTATTAACACATTTCTTGTTGCTTTAACACAAAATGCATACAATTAACAAAAAAATTAAATGCTTGAACTTCTTTTACACACAAGCTCAAACAAGACCAAAACAATGGATTTTTACTGGCAAATTTACCAATGCTTTAACACTGTATGTCAGAACAGATAACACCATGTCCTAAACCTAACCCAGGCTAAAGTCAAGTAAACAGCTGTTTATATTGTGAATTGAAACACAAATATATCCCTTGTATTTTATTCTATTGTTACTGAGAAACAGCTGATTGAATTATGCAAATATGGGACAATGTGGCATTTCACAATTCCAGTACAGTCACAGCCTGGTTTGATCCCATCAGAGGATGATGTCCTTTTTCCTTGCCCATTACAGTAATCCCCTTTCCCTTTCTTAGTCTGGAAGTTTATGACCATCGTCCACAGGACCAAATGTCCCTCCTGGATGCAATGGATGCTGCATGCCAAGACATCCCAGCTGAACACTGCCAGGGAAATTTGATAAGGAATGCCAAATTATTCTTCCCAAGAAGCCTTGCCAGAGAAGTGTGTTATGTGGATGAGAACATGTGACCAAATGGAGAAAACCGGGATGATTAGAAAATGGCTTTTTCTGTTTGTATATGTTGTATTTTCACATACAGTAATACTGTAAATGGCAGTTATTGCATATTTTTGTTATCTTGCAGAAATGTCCTGTTGCAAATAAAGCCTTTACTGCACCAATTCTGTCTCTGTCTTCTTTTTTTCATAAAACGTATATTCTACACTGCTACTCTGAGATGGGTCATTCATTTTTCAGTATTGAATTTCTACAGCAAAGGAAACAAAATGCACACATTTGCTAAACCCAAACAAAACAAAACTGTAGAGAGGCTTCAAAAGAAACTGCAGTGCAAAACAATCTATACACAATACAATATACTGTCTGTTGCATAAGGGCAGACCTGACATACTGTATATAAAATAACGCAGTTTATGTAATTCCATCTGATGTTAGTGTTTTTATGACATGGTGCTATGATTGACTAAATGTCCCTGTTCGAAGAGATCTTGTGTTAGTGTTTTGGTAGACAGAGTGTATTGTTGCTAGTATATTATTGTTTTATGAAAATTAGTGTTGGAGTTTAGTTTACAATGTGTGATTTTGAGCATGAAATTAACTGTTTTGCCAACTGTGTGTTGGAGGTTTGTTGGTGTGTTAAGAGTTTAGCAAATTTGTTAAAAGTATTGAAAGACTTGTCATAGCGATTGTAAAAAACTGTAATGCTAACACGGCATTCAGAAATGATAAAAGCACATATACTGTAAATCAGAATGATGGCAACCTTTGAACATTTCTGCAGGAATTATTATTAAATATTAGAAGAATATTTATAATGAAATAAAATAATAATTATTAAAAACAAAACTAATTGCAATTTCAGCTGAAAACCATAGTTTCTCTTATACATTTTTTTGTCAGTCTTGTCAGTTTTGTCAGTCATCTTTAAGTAAAACATGATGACTTCAGAATGATTTTGTTTCACATGCATGAACATGGATCAAGGAAAACACACGAGGAAAGAAGAGAGAGGGAGAACTAGAAGCTTCACAGTTCTGTACATACATCCATCTATTCCATACATCATGTGACTCTGCCTGTTTTAGGGGTTTTAGGTCGGTTATGAATGATAAAGTGGGTTTGTTGGAAAGAGGTGTCACGTAATAAAGTACAAATACTTTGTTACCTTAAGTAGAAATTTTGGGTATCTATACTTTACTGGAGTAATTATTTCTCAGCCGACTTTTTACTTCTACTCCTTACATTTTCACACAATTATCTGTACTTTCTTCTCCTTAATATTTCATTCTGTCTTCTTTTCATTCCAGCTTTTCATCGTTAAAAAAAACAAACTGAAAAAAAACCCTATACAGATAAATCGCGCCATCCGGATAGAGTGAATTTGATTGTGGTTGGATGAGAAGTGTGTGTGTGTGTGTGTGTGTGTGTGTGTGTGTGTGTGTGTGTGTGTGTGTGTGTGTGTGTGTGTGTGTGTGTGTGTGTGTGTGTGTGTGTGTGTGTGTGTGTGTGTGTGTGTGTTGTTCTTAATCAGAGTCACAGTGCTGACAAATGAATACCGGTAACCCTGGAGTGCAAGCTGTGTGGGCCCAGAGACTGCATAGGGTCATGCAAGCCAAAATTCTGGGGGGGCACAATCTGAGGCAATTGTTTTCTGACGGTTAGACTAGGCTAGCTATCGATAACGTTACACTGACACAACTTAAGTTAATGCTCTGAATTCGCAGCTAATATCAAATCAATAACTATTTGATCAAGTTAAAATTTCCAGGTCAACCACAAATAATCCCACTACATTTTAATATCATCCGATAACTAATTCAATGCCGATTTGTTGCTTTGCCCACTTACCACTTCAAGACCATATGTAAAACATTGCCAGCTCAACGTGCGAGACGAGTGAGTTGCTTGAACATACACAGCAAAGATTCTAGAGCGCTGATTTGATATACACAGACACCATATTAGGAAAAAGGGGCAGGCTGATGCAGACCGATTTATTACACATCCAGAAGAATCAGCCATGTGATTGGCTAAGGACAAAAAAGCAGGAAAATATACCGATTTTGTTGTTTTATTAACATTAAATAGATAGTTCTCCCAAAAATTTTAATTGTCATCATTTACCCTCTCAAGTTGTTTTAAACCTGAATAAGTTTTTTTCTTCTGTTGAAGTTATTTGGAAGAATGTGGGTAACCAAACAGTTGATGTACCCCAATGATTTCCATAGTATATTTTTCACAATGGAAGTCAATGGGGACCAGCAACTGTCTGGTTACCCACATTCTTCAAAATACCTTCTTTTGTGTTCAGCAGAATAAATAAATTAATATCGGTTTGGAACACATTACAGTGAATAAATAATGACAGAATTTTTATTTTTGGGTGAACTTTAAGGACAAGCGGCTGCATGTTTATTATTAGGGCTACTGTCTCTTTGAGACCTGTACGCGACATTTGACAAACAGATTTCTCTCAATTTCCTCGATTTGCTTTCAGTTTAGACATAACCAACTTTCATTATGTATTTGTGTGTAACCTTGTGTGTATTTGAGAGTATTAGCGAAATAAGACTCGAAAGATAACTTAGTCCAGTAACCAGGCGCTGTTAGACAGGCTTTTTTAGTGCATGTGCACGTCGGGTGTTCGCGCTCAGTAAAGCGCATGTTAGAACAGCGCATCTGCAGTGAATAACATGTTTAACCGGCAAGGCTTTAAAGCACATGCAAATAATTAACTTTTGTGAACTCACTGAACTGATGTGTCCCGTTCCTCTGTGTTAACATTTGATGTGAATATTTGTCGCGTTGTAGCCTACACTAATGCTGTTGAGACGGAGGCGCCAGAACTGCAACTGATAGAATGCACGATATACATATTTCTACAAAAGCAGTCAGCTTGTTTGGAGCAAGGATCATAGCGCAAATTTGAACTATATCGATATATGCGATAGGGTCTAATTCCATATCACATTTAAAAATATATAGATATATTTTTTTATATTGATATATATGGGCCAGTCCTACTGGTGGCCTAACAGCGATGTTTTTGTCAACTGACAACGATACCACAGTAGCGCGAGAGCGACTGAGGTAAGAAATTGAGCAGGTGAACAAACTGAACGCAAATACGTCCTTGTTGATACTTGGAAAGGAAGGAAAAAATCTGTACGCACATCAGCCTGTTATGTCCTCATATCCTCTCCTTTTCACTCCGGCAGACCCCCCTTTATTTTTTTTATAGATCTGCATGATTCACGTAGGTCACATTTTCAGGTCCGAAAATCCGGAATTAATCCGGAAAAATCACATCCCTGAGAATACATTTGAGTCGTTATAGGCTCTGGTAATTATGGGGCATAATAGGAATAAAGTTGTGACAAAAAAATTATCAGGGAGGAAAAATCTGAGGGGGCACGTGCCCCCTCACTTTGAATGAGCATGACGCCACTGCATAGGGTCCCATGTACCTTTGCAGCTGATCTAACAGACTTGCCCTTTTGTAAGGGCATTCTGTGAAAATATTAAAATCAATCAGTTGTATGATTGGGGATGGTTGTAACACTTTTTCAAGAAGTGTTACAACGCACCCCACGCCTGTCAGTCACTGTTTAGCTAGCTGTATTAGCATACTGGTTTAAAATTAGCAGGGGAAAACTGCATCACATGTTGCCTAAGAAACTACATTTTAATATAATATAAGTCAAACTATTTTATCTGCAATAGTAGATACTAGACAAAAATAGTCTTGGTCAAAAAATGTACTTTCTTACCCAAAAAATGTACTTTTCTCTATAAATTCAGAATGTGTCGGTTTCCAGACTTGACAGCCACCATGCGGTATCAGGGAGGAAGTAGGTAAATACTGAAATGATTACATGACTCCTATCTTATCCTTAAGTGGTAGAAATGGTGGTGTTACAACTCTCCCCGTGTTACAACCATACCCGATCTCCACTACTTTAAGTAATTTTGAAACCAGTACTTTTACACTTTTACTTGAGTAAAAAGCTTGAGTTGATACTTCAGCTTCTACAGAAGTCTTTTTAAACCCTAGAATCTTCTTCTACCTGAGTAATGAATGTGAATACTATTGACACCTCTGTTGTTGGCTCACAACTTTTGCCAGTGTTATGGAAGAATGACTAGATTTGAGGCATTTTTAATTATTTTGTCAGTTTTAGAGCATTTTGAACGTGAGATTAACCGCTGTGTGAAGATTAAAGTTGGTTCGGGGAACCGTTCGGATAGTGACCTGAGTATTGAGAAATGTGTAGCGATTGTAAAAACAACTGTAATTGTATCAGCCTTTTTATCATGGTTATTTAATATTAATTAACAGGGTCAAACTATTGAGCATCTAAATGAGCATATACATTTCATATTTACCAGCTGCATGTAGGTGTCTCTGAACAGTTTTCTGCTTGTTGCCCTGTTTCTGGTATTACAGTTTTCTTTTGTTTTGTTTTTTACAATAACTACCCATTTCTCAGTAGGTCACATGAAAAAAATATCACAGATTTATCCCTGCCAACATTCGGTTACACTTTATTTTGATGACAACTTTAGACAACCCAGGTTTCAGCATGGCACATCAGTTAAATTCACATTTAAAATGCACCAAAACTACCAAAACACTTCATTAATGACTCAAATCTAGTCATTCTTTCATAACACTAGCAAAGTTTGTCATCAAGCAAACACATTTTGTCACATATAAAACAATGAAATAAAACACTAACAACAGGTAGCGTTTGTCACGTACGGGCTGCAGTAATAAAACAATAGTTGTAACAATCTTAAATTACAACTACTCTGGAAACATCAGGAAATAAAACAACCATACTAACTCACGAATTAACTGAAAAAGAACTGGGAGAAACGTAGGGCTTAAATCCACAATGAAAGCTAATAAAGAGAACAGGGAACCAGTTGCATGATAAATTATCAACCATGGAGATTTACTAGGAAGACAGATGAGCAGACAGACAAGAAAAACTACAACTCAGACTAAACCCATAAACCTGAAAGCGTTATACAATCTTTTCTTTTCAAAAATTATTTAAAAAAAAATTATATTTATTCACCTTTTTCTCATGGTTTCTCAATAGAATTCACAAAAGTATAGAATAGAATAGCACAGTTCTAACAGGGGCTCATTGTAACGCAGTGTGACAACATGCCCCGCTGCGCAGCTGGGATTTAAACCCGGCTAGTGTCTTCTGCTGGTTAGATCAGCATTAAACAACTATCTCAACTGTTAAATAACAGATATAAGATTAAAATACTATTATATTTTTTTCAGACTTTAAAGAGAAAAAAAGGGGGAAAAAAACAGATATGAAAAATTAACCTAAGTAAGAAATTTACTTTTGCTATGGTTAAATAAATGTTCAGTGTATTTACTAGTTGCCATATCAACACTGTACAGAGAAAAAAAATATCTTTGGAAAATATCACTAAGTTTCCTCATGCTGGCGTGTGTGAAAATTTGTAAACCATGTGTGTTAACTAGCCCTGCATTAGGTTGTGCCCCGCTCTCCCCTGCCTGACCTGCTAAACACAAGTTCATTTGTGCTGGGTTATTAAATATGATCAATCTAGGTCATGAAATGTAATAATATGTTAAGTTTAAATATAATAATATTAATAATTAAGAACTGACCTGAGATCAGGCAGAGAGTGATGATGATGATGAAGATGATGATGATGAAGATAATGATGATGATGATGATGGTGAAGATGATGATGATGATGATTAAGATGATGATGATAATGAAGAAGATGATGATGATGATGATGATGATGATGAAGAAGATTATGATGAGGATGAGGATGATGATGATGATGATGGAAGCTCAAATTTCAGATTGACTTCAGTCTCACAGATAATTAAAGAAACACTCGTGTCAGATAACAGTCATAAACAAACATATGCATATCTTCTATCTGTCTCTCTCATTTCTGTTTCCTTATTCTCTATAACGGATCCACCCATCTGCATCGCTGACAGACAATCACACACAGCAATATGGGACTTTACGCAGAAGTCTGTTGTCTTATACCAACTGTGTCATACCAACATCCCAAATTAAATAAACTGAAAAACACTGTTATTTTACAGGTATTTCCTGAATTATCACATAATACACCTTCATTGTAAAAAAAATGTTAAAAAAATTATAAAAAAAAGGGTCAAATGACTGGCAGCTACGGCTGCCAAACAAAAAAACATAAAATGAAAGTAAAATATGCTTCTGGTAATTTAAATAGAGTGCAAAAAACTTTAAAATAAATTTGATGTCACCATGATACACATTTGTTATGGCAATAAATGCAGGAGTAAATGTCATCAGATGATGCTGGGGGACCTGATTCACTGATATGACTTCCAGTCAAATCTCTGAATATATTAGCTGAGGTTACATAATGTACATTTATTAGAATTTAACTTTGCATATAGAGTATGATTAATGTCACATTTTTTTACATTATGATATCAATTGTGAAATCTGAAATATATATATATATAAGTAAAGTTTTGAGATGGGTTTTGACAATCAACATTGCCAGGCGCGGCTGCAGGATAAAATAACTGAGGGGGCATGTGAAATTGGTTAAAGGGGCTTAAAGGAAAATTCTGGCGCAAACTGAACCTAGGGCTAAATAACACATGGGTCGACCGTTCTCTTGGATGCGTTTTCATGATAATCAAATGTACCCAGTTTTACCGTTAGTTTTAGTTTAACCACAGATTAGCTTATAACGCTAGTGTATGGGGCATAGAATAAGTAAAATAAAAATCGCTAGTTAATACCACTAACAAGGCTCAAAATAGCCCCACACTAACACGCTAGCATAATGAGGGTCTGTACCTGCAAACCGAAGCATTGAGAACTTTGTAAGTGTACAGAAAGTTTAATAAGAAGATACTTTATAAAGACAGTTCACTTCGCGTATACAAGCAGGAGCCATCTTTGGAAAACGTCTCGGTTACGTATGTAACCCTAGTTCCCTGATAGGGAACGAGACGCTGCGTCAAACGCTGCGGGAACGCCCCTGCGTTGTGCGTCATGAAGCACGTATGGAATCAGCCCAATGGAGAGATGAAACGTCATAGGCGGGTGACGTCATCGACCAGGAAACTATAAAGCACCCCAAAAACACAAGCGCATTAGCTTCTGATAGGCTTGAAGGAAGCGCTAACGGGAGTGCCGAGAGTATGGCGGAGCGACGCAGCGTCTCGTTCCCTATCAGGGAACTAGGGTTACATACGTAACCGAGACGTTCCCTTTCAAGGGAACTTCGAGCTGCGTCAAACGCTGCGGGAACGCGAATACCCAGGTCGCCATAGGACCAAATGACCGTCATGTGAGACTAGCGCACAGAGGACGAGAGCACCTGTGCCCCAGGGGTAGAGCTTAAGTCTAGGTCATAGAACTTAATAAAAGTATGCGGTGAAGACCATCCAGCCGCATCACAAACATCACTCAGGGAAACCCCCGACAAAAGAGCTTTAGAAGCAGCCATACTCCTGGTAGAGTGAGCTCGGACAACCAAAGGTGAAGGCTGGCCAGCCGACTCATAAGCAAGTGAGATAGCCTCAACCACCCACTTGCTCATTCTCTGTTTAGACGCCGGACACCCTTTCCTGGGTGGCCCGAAACATACAAAAAGTTGTTCTGATTTCCTCCACAGGGCAGCTCTGTGGACATAAGCGTCTAATGCCCTAACAGGGCAGAGTGAATTAAGTTTCTCCTGGTCCGATGACATAAATGGAGGAGGACAGAAAGCCTGCAGAACCGTAGGTCTAACAATATTAGTAGGAACCTTAGGAACGTAACCTGGTCTAGGATGCAGAAAAGCTTTAACCATGCCAGGTGCAAATTCCAGGCACGAGGGTGAAACCGACAGAGCCTGCAAATCTCCGATTCTTTTTAGTGAAGAGATAGCAAGCAAAAAGATAGTCTTAAAAGTGAGAAACTTCTCGGGAACTTCTTCGATAGGTTCAAAAGGAGCTAGGGAAAGACCTTCTAATACAATGGCCAGATCCCAAGTCGGCACCCTCGTACGAACTGCTGGCCTCAGCCTCAAAGTGCCACGGAGGAAACGAGTTATAAGCGGGTGTCTCCCAAGAGAAACTCCACTGAAAGGGACGTGGTAAGCAGCTAGTGCCGCCACATACACCTTTAGTGTGGAGGGGGATAACCCTGTGGAGAAGCGCTCCTGCAGGAATTCCAGCACTGCACCCACTGGGCAGTTAACTGGGTCCTGCAGGTGTTCTCCACACCAAGAAGTGAAAAGTTTCCACTTCAAGGCATAAAGCTTCCTCGTGGATGGAGCTCTGGAGTTAAGAATGGTCTCAACAACCTCGGTTGAGAGACCGGAGTCTATGAGCTGGGCCCCCTCAGAGGCCAAGCCCACAGTTTCCACAATTCTGGGCGGGGGTGAAGTATCGTGCCCCCCGCCTGGGAGAGTAGATCCCTCCTGACCGGGAGCTCCAAAGGAGAACCGTCCAGGAGAGAAATCAGGTCCGCAAACCATACTCGGGCCGGCCAGAACGGGGCTACTAGTAGTAGACTGACCCCGTCCCGGCGGACCCTCTCCAGAACTCCTGGTAACAGAGCAATCGGGGGAAAGGCGTACAGACGTGACCTCGGCCACGGCTGCACCATAGCATCCAACCCCAGGGGGGCTGGAAGAGTGATGGAGAACCACCGATGACAATGAGTGGTCTCCTTGGAAGCGAATAGGTCCACCTCGGCGCGACCGAAACTCAACCAAAGGAGCTCCACCACCTCGGGGTGGAGTCTCCATTCCCCTGGCCTCGGCCCCTGCCTCGACAGGGAGTCTGCTACCACATTCAAATACCTCAGGAACTTCCTGTGTTGTGGAAGGATGGACACATGGAAGTATGCGTCCTTCAGATCTATCGTGACAAACCAGTCCTCGGACCTGATTTGAGACACGATCTGCTTGATAGTGAGCATCTTGAATTTTAGCTTCCCTACCGAGCGATTCAATATGCGCAGGTCTAAAAATTGGACGCAACCCCCCATCCTTCTTTGGAACGATGAAATATCGGCTGTAATAACCTGACTCCAAACTGGGAGGAGGAACCCGTTCTATAGCCTCTTTTTGAAGGAGCGTTTTCACCTCTTGTTCCAATACCAGAGCCTGCTCGGGGCCCACCACTGTGTGCAGAACCCCTCTGAATTTTGGTGGACGACACCTGAACTGGATAGCATAACCCTTTTCTACTGTCTGCAGGACCCAATGAGATATTTTTGGAAGGCTTTTCCACTCTGCCAGAAATTCTACTAAGGGTACCAGCCTCTCGAGACTGGCCTCTGGTGTAACTTGAGCAGCAGACGCAGCGCCCTGTAACGGCGCACCGGCAGGGAACAACTGGTCTGACCGCTCTGAGACCCTCCTCAGAGGGAGCGAGCGTCCCTCGGGAAAGCGCTCGCTGGGATCGTCTGTGCCCCGGCATAAAGGCGGGGTTGGCAGAACGAGCCCCTGAGGGCACCGAGGAGGAATGGGCACCGTAAAAAGAGGTGAACACCTTTCCGCCTCGGTGGGGACCACCCTCAGCATCCTGAACGGCTTGGCGTCAGGACTTCTTCTTAGCCGAAGCCTTCTTAGCCAATATAACTGTCCTCAGATCAGTTCTACTGGGAGAAGGCTTCGGCTGAGAGTGTCGCGGCTGAGCCCACTGTCCAGCAGGGGGAGCACGAGACGCGACACTCTGCCTCTGCTGCGCTCTATGTGATGAGCTCGAAGACGGCCGGGGCTGCTCCCGCCCAGCAGCCCCAGGGACATGAACTTTAAGGGGAAGAAACTTTTTAAAAGCTGCAGTTTGTTTCTTTTCTTCTTGGAATTTATCGATAACTGAATTCACAGCATCACCAAACAACCCCATGGGAGAAAGAGGAGCATCTAAAAGAAAAGCTTTTTCTCTCTCTTTAATATTAGTCTGATTTAACCACAAATGTCTTTCTGCGGCCACCAGAGCTGCCATAGAACGACCCATTAATTTGGCCGATTCTCTGGTGGCACGCAGGGATAAATCAGCAGCCTGACGCAGTTCGCGAACTACGTCAGTACTGACCTCCTCACTCTCACTCATGTCCCTTAGCAGATCAGCCTGGTATGCCTGCAAGATTGACATAGTATGCAGACATGACGCAGCCTGACCTGCTGCCGAATATGCTTTACCCACCAAAGCCGAAGTGTTTCTTAAAGGCTTGGTGGGTAATGCCGGTGCCTTAAAAGATGATGCTGCTTCGGGGGAGAGATGGCTCGCAAGCGTCTCTTCCACACGAGGCAAAGCACCATAACCATGAGACTTGGCTCCCATAATATTAGCGTATGTTGAAGTCTGGGGACTAAACACTCTATATGACACCGGTTTTCTCCATGATTTCGACACCTCGGTGTGGAGATCATGGAAAAACGGCAGGCACCGGCGTGGAGGCTGCACACGTGACGGCAAAAATCTCTCATCCAACTTTGATTTAGAAACAGACTCCTGTCTAGTCACTGGCCATTCAATATTAAGTTTTTCAACAGCTCTTGTTAACACCTCCATAAGCTCATCACTCTCAGGAGTGTGGGGTGGCGAATCCTCCACATCTCCCTCAACACTAACAACATCAAGTTCCTCAGAACTGGATAGCTGCAGCATTGGTGCCTCAGCCCGAGCGGAAGAAACCGCAGCGCGTGCTTCCGAACCCGGGACTGAGGCACTGGATCTCACAGGTGAAGGGAGAGATAAGGCAGAGCCCGTCTCAAACCCCGCTGTGAGATCCATCTGCGATCCCCACGATAAGCGCCGCCGCTCTGCCTCGGCAGAAGCGGGACCCGAACCGCGGGGAGCGCGCACCGAACCGCTCTCCTCAAAGAGCGATCGGCGGGAGCGGAGCGTCCTTAACGGCAAACGCTCGCAATGCTCACAGTCTGCTCCCTCGAGAGCAAACTGGGCATGCTGAACTCCCAAACAAACAACACAAAGATCATGTGTATCCCCGCTCGTTAAATAACGCGAGCAGGGAGGAACACACTTTCTAAACTGCTGTTCGTCCGCCATAATCTCTCAATATATATATATATAGGGATAAATTGTTTGTGTGGTGCAGGGTATGTAAGACAGACAATATCACACAGGGACAGATTCACATGTAGCGCGACTGAAAGCACAGAAGCTAATGCGCTTGTGTTTTTGGGGTGCTTTATAGTTTCCTGGTCGATGACGTCACCCGCCTATGACGTTTCATCTCTCCATTGGGCTGATTCCATACGTGCTTCATGACGCACAACGCAGGGGCGTTCCCGCAGCGTTTGACGCAGCTCGAAGTTCCCTTGAAAGGGAACAGTCTCGACCAGTTGAACCACAAACGCCGTGCTACGCGAGCTGAACTGTGACTATCGACCAGCTAAGCCAGCGTCATTTATTATGCATATATTAATCCTTTCAAACTTGAGTTAAAAAAATATTCAAACTGAACCCCCAGAGTGAGTTTTTCAAGGCGGCCGTTATTTTAGAATTTTCCCCTTAATGTTTCCATGGCGACGCATCATATTTGTCATGTGACACACTGCAGCCACAATAACACTGATAAATGTATTGCTTTTATTTAGTTTTTCCTTTTTTATTCAAAATATTCACAAACTTGCTTACAGGTCATCAACTATCTGATATTCCGATTCTCAAAATGTGTACGTAAGTGTTTAAAGTCGTTTAAAAACCTTTATAAATAATCTTGATATTTATCTATAAAGTGAGATGGGCGCCACCATGTTTCTTTGCGCCACAGTTCAGAGTGTCCTGTCAGTCTCAGTTTCTCCCGAAATACATTTAAGAAAAACTGTGAGTAGAATAGAGTAAACTTTATAGTTACTTCCACTATGTTTGTCTGATATGAATAACGCACGTCGGCAAATTATATTTGAATAGATTGTTATTGCTGCTTCCACAGATATCTGTGTATTTTTCAAACTCCAAATGTATTGTTTTACTAGTGCTTATGTGTATTTAAATGTATGAAACCTAAAATAAACATTATGAGGTTGAAAACAATGCATAGTTGTGAGATATGACAGCGCTGAGCTCCTCCGTCTCTGGCTCACCGCCAACCAACACGGGAAAGCACTGTTTGAATCTGGCAGTGATGTCACGTCACTGAACATTCTAAATCCCACATATGTACCGCTCAAAAGGTTAAACAATTCACTTGTAACCATTAATACAAAAATGAAACTGAGGGGGGACAAATCAGATCTGAGGGGGCAATGCCGCCTTTTGCCCCCTCGTGGTGCCGGGCACACACACACACACACACACACACACACACACACACACACACACACACACACACACACACACACACACACACACACACACACACACACACACACACACACACACACACTGTGTGTCTCTGGCAGGAGCTGCTAATATAACAGGTCACGTGACCTTCCACCCCAATGAAGACAATACTGAAAGAATACAGATTCATTCATTTAGGCTCATTAAATTAAACCAGTTACAATATTTTTCTATTTTCTGTAAATTGTTTAAAAATACTTTGAATACATGAACATATTTATATATTTTCATTCACATCTGAATGTTTGGCTACTGATGCTCCTGGCAGTTCAGTCCAGCAGGCGCGATTGAGCTCCAAGAACAGTTTAGATTCAAATTAAATACAATTAAATGATAGCCAATTTAAATTATCATAAAATATTGAAACAATAATAATCTGAAAGCAGACACTAGCTTGAACGACTTCAGTTAATCAGCTAAACCGACACAGTTATAAATCACCAATCTCAAAATACTAAATGTGTGCAGATGATCTAGTTTGAGTGGATATACTGGTCTATCATTACTGAAAAAAAGCTGTTACTGGCTAAAGATAGTTGTGGTGTAGGAAATGAAGCCTGACATACTTTCAGTTTCTCTTTTTCTTTTTTTCTCGATTGCTCACATGCATCGTTCAAAACTGAAGTCACAAACTCTTCACACATTCAGTGAAACAGAAGTCAATATGCAGACCAAACTGTGAATCATTTTTCATTGCTTTCACACAAAATGCAATCAATGACCACATTTTCTCAAATTCATGAACACTTTTGTCATTCATACTTCACATCTGCAAAACACTATATATTACATTCTTTGAATTATGGCAAACTTTGCACATTTAAATTAAATAATAAGCAGTTTTAGAGCATTTTGAACGTGAGATTAACCGCTGTGTGAAGCTGAAAGTTGGTTCGGGGAACCGTTCGGATAGTGACCTGAGTATTGAGAAATGTGTAGTGATTGTAAAAACAACTGTAATTGAAGAGTTTAGATGCAAAAACCTCTAGGTCTGTCTAAAGTTTTGTTTAATATTAACATTTTTATCAGGCTCCTATATGTTTCTACCCAAGTCCCGCATTTCTGAATGGGCTGCGGGAGAGATTTGAAGTGAAAGTATTTGATGAACGTTTATGTGCGGAGAATATTATTATCTGATTTTAACAGAGGTGTCTTTTAGAGGCGTGAGCATCGAAGGTCTTCAATTGTATCTGCATTTTAATCACAGTTATATAATATTAATTAATATGGTCAAACTATTGTGGAACATTTGGATAAAATGAGCATATGCATTTTGTATTTACCAGCTTTTTTGTATTTACAACAGTTTTCTGCTTGTGGCCCTGTTTCTGTATTACAGTTTTTCATTTATTTTTATTTTTTTTACAATAACTACCCATTTCTCAGTAGGTCACATAAAAAAATCGCAAATATTTTTCACTATGCAAGAACTACTAGTGATCTGGACCATTATTTTAAAGTGAAAAAGATAAAGTTAAAATAATGGTCCAGATCACTAGTAATTCCTGCATAGTGACTAAGTAATGCTTGAGTAATTTGTGATGCAGTTTATGATCACGTTGAGAGTAAAAAATGACAATTGCTAACGTCTCATACACACCAACTCATAACGTAATAACTGCACATAATGTAGTATTACATTATTATTGTAATAAAATGTTCATAATATAATCATTTTCTAAAAACGTAATAAAATCTTGAGCTCATAATGTAATACATTTTCAATGTAATAACATTTTTCCACATAATGTAATAGGTTATTGTGTGAGAAATGTGTAACATTTTGAACAAACGGTGGAAACTTATAATGTAATCACAGTTTATACGTTAATACCAGCACATAATGTAAAACAATGTTTACAATAGTAATTATCTTTCAATATAATAAATGTAAGCTCAGAACATAATATGACTCACACACTGGCCCTGACTTTAGTCTGGAGCCACAGACTAGCCCTGGCCCTCATCCTGGCCCTAGTCTTGTCTCCAACACTAACTGTGGCTCTATTCCTGACTCAAACATGACCATGGCTTTTCATTCCTGATTCAGATAAGGACCCTGATCATAATCCTAGCAATGACACTTTTGCACTTTTGACAGTTATTCTTGTGTCAGTGCTAATCTTAGTCTCGACCCTCTGCCTGTTAGTCCATATTTGCCTCTGAACACACTTTCATCGATTATGAAGATTTGTCTGTCCATGGACATGTCTATGCTTCACACTTTTAATAGAGTCTCTGCCATTTTCTATATATATATATATATATATATATATATATATATATATATATATATATATATATATATCAGAGAAGCTTTAGTAGATCTTTTGCAACTTGAGATGGACGAGGACGGTTGCATTAGCATGATGAAGGAGCTGAACGCACTAGTGGCCTTGCTCAAAAACTGAAGAAGCATGGATTGTAATGAGACGTGTGTTCTTTGGATGGTTTACCATAAAGGACATCTACTAGAAGAACATCACACTATTCAATGTTGCATTTCAACATACATGTTTAATATTATTTTACTGTGAATATAAGGTTGGACTGTTATAGTGTTTGTCTGATGTTCTTGCTTTTCTTCAGGACTATTATAGATACCATAGATGTGGCTGCTTAAATTGTTCCAGTGTTATTTATTTAGTGATTTTGTAAGCATTATTTTTTAAGTTTTGAACTGCTTTTCTTTTAGTTTAGTTTTTTTGCTATATTGATACTGTGAGTTAATTTTTACAACATTGTCTATACTTTGTATACAGTGTTGTTATTGTACAGTGTTTGTCATTTAACAGTATTTTTTTTGTTGTCTGATTAAAACATATATATTCTCTTTAAACTAAAGCCTAAGTGTCTTTGGCTTATGTATTTATAAGAAGTAAAGTACCATGATAATAATAATATCAACATCAATAATAATAATAATAATAATAATAGCAAATAATAATAATAATTGCATGAGTATTTAAATCTGGTGCATTTTGTAGGTCGTTCAAGACTTAGATTTTAAAAATAAACCTTTAAGGGAAAACCAATGATTTATGTTTAAAAAATCCTATTACAATTATGACAGTATGACAATATTTTGGAGAGTTTATAATTGTAATTATTAATAATAATTGTTATTACATTATGTGCTCAAGATTTTATTACGTTTTGAGAAAATTATTACATTATGAGAATTTTATTACAATAATAACATAATACTTATTACATTATGTGCAGTTTTTACATTATGAGTTGCTACACGTTAATGTAGTGGTTAGGAATTAATTAGTAATTCTTTATAATTTGTCATAATTACCTATTAGTTCTTAATGGGGCTAATCTCATTCAGTAATTATTGATTATAAAGAACTATCTCATAAATGTTATATTACTAACTGATTAGTTAAGCTTGTTTCTATATTAGTTAATAGTATCTGAAGTGTTAATGTAGTTCTTCTCGTAAGTCCTGTATTACTTTCTGCACAGTTACTTATTAATGACGGAGCATTGTTCTAAAGTGTTACCAAAATTTATTTAAAAAACAAGAATGCATTCTCTAATCATTAGACTTTTTCTGGTTCAGGTTCATGGACTTGAACATTAAACTCCCTCCAGAGAATTTAGTCACTTTGAAACAAAGTACCTGACCTGCCAAACACAAGTTCATTTGTGCTGGGTTATTAAATATGATTAAGAAAATGTAATAATAAGTTATTTGACCCAGACAGACCAGTAAAGAACTGACCCGAGATCAGGCAGAGAGTGATGATGATGTTGTTATTGATTATGATGGTGATGATGATGATGATGAAGATGCTGTTATTGATTATGATGATGATGATGTGTTCCACTCGAACGTCGAGCTCAGTCCACCCGTACCTTCGGAGGTATCGATGGTCCTCGGTCCAGTGGCAGGGAAGTGGTCAGTCCCAGCTACGATCCCGAGCCCATGCAGGTGGGTCGAGCTCGGCTTTCCCGGGAGGAGAGGGAGAGGCGGAGGTCCCAGGGCCTTTGTCTTTATTGTGGAGGATTGGGACAGTTTGCCTACAACTGCCCAGTAAAAGGCCCAGCCCGGTAGTAAACTTGAGGCTACTATTGGGTGAGATCTCCTCCAGGAAGACCTCATCAGCTGTTACATCTACCTCCACGCTTCTCCCGGTAAGACTAAGATGGTCAGTCCACCAGCACGACTGTCAAGCAATACTGGATTCTGGGGCTGAAGGTAATTTTATGGACTACAGTTTTGGTCAAAGATTTCAGATTCCCTGCAAACCACTCACTCACAGGATCGCAGTTCACACACTTAATGGACAAGAGCTACCTACTATTTCCCTTTACACTGAAGATCACTCTCATCACTTCTGGCAACCATTCCGAGACAATTTCATGTTATATTCTGGACTCACCTCTGGCACCTGTCATCCTTGGACACCCGTGGCTTATTCAACACAATCCCCGAGTGGACTGGCATCACAGATCCGTGCTGGAGTGGATTAAGGAGCGTCATAAGTCTTGTCTCGTGTCTGCCTCTTCATCTGTGCCTGTGTCTGCGTTGCAGGAGGAAGCAGGGGATCTGTCTAACGTGCCCGCGGAGAACCTGGACCCGAAGGAGGTGTTCAGTAAGTCTCGTGCTGCTTCTCTACCTCTGCATCGTCCCTATGACTGTGCTATAGATTTACTACCAGGTAAGTCTCTGCCTAAAGTCAAGTTGTATTCACTCTCTATTCCAGAGAGAGAGGCTATGGAGAAATACATTTCTGATTCTCTAGCAACCAAGTTCATTCGCCCTTCCTCTTCTCCAGCGGGGGCGGGGTTCTTTTTTGTGGGGAAGAAGGACGGTTCTCTGCGACCTTGCATTGATTACCGAGGGTTGAACAACATCACGGTAAAGAATACCTATCCTTTGCCGTTGATGTCTTCAGCTTTCGAGAGGTTGCAGGGAGCTTCCATCTTCACAAAATTGAATTTGCGTAACGCTTATCATTTGATCATAGGGAGGGGGATGAGTGGAAAACTGCTTTTAACACCCCAAGGGGGCACTTTGAATATTTGGTCATGCCGTTCGGACTGTCAAACTCCCTAGCAGTTTTCCAGGCACTGGTCAATGATGTGTTGCGAGATATGATCGATCACTTCATATACGACTAACTGGATGACATATTGATTTTTTCTTCTTCTCTCCAGGAGGATGTGCAACACGTCCGACGAGTGCTTCAGAGGTTGCTAGAGAATGGGCTTTTTGTCAAGGCGGAGAAATGCGATTTTCATGCACAGTCTGTCCCTTTCTTAGGTTACATTGTGTCGTCTGAAGGAGTCCGGATGGACCCTGAGAAGATTAAGGCTGTGGTGGAGTGGCCAAGCTCAGATTCCCGCAAGGCCCTGCAGAGGTTTCTGGGGTTCGCCAACTTCTGACGGCGTTTTATTCGCAACTTCAGCCAACTAGTCGCACCTCTGACTGCCTTGACCTCCCCCAGAATGACGTTCAGGTGGTCGGACGCAGCCGAAGCTGTGTTCGCCAAACTTAAAGGCCGCTTTGTTTCAGCCCCTATCCTTGTCGCCCCTGATTCTTCTCGTCAGTTCATGGTGGAGGTCGACACATTGGAGGTGGGAGTAGGTGCAGTGCTGTCCCAACGCGCTCCTGTAGACGACAAGATGCATCCTTGCGTGTTATTTTCTCATCGGCAATCACCCACCGAACGTAATTACGGCATTGGTAACAGAGAGTTGTTGGCAGTTAAGTTAGCGTTGGAGGAATGGCGCCACTGGTTAGAAGGGTCGGGGGTACCTTTTATCGTCTGGACCGATCATAAGAATCTCGAATACATTAGGACCGCCAAAAGATTGAACTCCAGGGAGGCTCGGTGGGCTCTGTTTTTCCGTCATTTTGATTTTTCTTTGTCCTATCGTCCGGGTTCTAAGAACATCAAACCCGACGCTTTATCTCGTATATTTGATTTTTCCGAGCGCCCGTCTACTCCCGAGTGTATTTTGCCTGAAACTCTATTTGTTTCAACACTCACATGGGAGGTTGAATCGAGGGTCGTTAAGGCCCTGGAAGCGGTAACTCCTCCGCCCGGTTGCCAACCGAATCGATTGTTACCACTGCCGGTGCCTTCGAGACCCTGGTCCCATATCACTCTAGATTTTATTAAATGGTAAATAAATGGACTGCATTTTATTACCGCCCTCCCACCCTCTCAGGGTAACACAGTGGTTTAACTGTGGTGGACCGGTTCTCAAAGGCGGCCCATTTTGTTCCCTTACCCAAATTACCTTCAGCTAAGGACACAGCAGTGGCAGTCGTAGACCACGTCTTTCGGTTACATGGCCTCCCGACAGACGTGGTTTCCGACCAGGGACCCCAGTTTGTGTCCAAATTTTGCCAAGAGTTTTGTAGATTACTGGGGGCGACGGTTAGTTTGTCTTCTGGGTTTCATCCCCAGAGCAATGGTCAAACCCAGAAAGCCAACCAGGATTTGGAGAGAGTTTTGCGATGTTTGGTCTCCAAGAATCCTTCCTCACGGAGCCAACAACTGTCTATGGTAGAGTACGCACACAACACATTACAAGTGTCGGCTACGGGCCTATCTCCGTTTGAGTGTAGTGTAGGTTACCAGCCACCAATGTTTCCCAGTCTGGAATCCGAGGTTGCGGTCCCCTCCGCTCACGCCTTTTTTCAGAGGTGTCACTGCACTTGGACTAGAGCCCGAGAGACTCTACTCCAGGTGGGGTCACGCACCAAGGCCAAGGCTGATCGCCACAGGTCAAGGCCTCCCGTATACGTCATTGGTCAAAAAGTGTGGCTTTCAACTAAGAATATTTCTCTCCGCACCGTGTCTAATAAGCTTGCACCCAAATTTATTGGCCCGTTTGCTGTCACTAAAATCCTTAGTCCGGTGGCAGTCCGCCTCAAGTTACTTCCCACGTACAGGAGGGTTCATTCCGTGTTTCATGTATCTAAAATTAAGCCCGTGTTTCATTCACACATTAATCCGCCTGCCCCGGTTCCTCCTCCACCGCGACTCGTAGATGGGGAGACCTCATATTCGGTTAATCGAATTCTGGACTCTAGGCGGAGGGGACGCGGATTTCAGTACTTGGTGGACTGGGAAGGTTACGGTCCGGAGGAGAGAAGTTGGGTACCTGCTAGAGACATCCTGGATCACTCCCTTATCGATGATTACAATCGACAGGTAAGGGTGTCTGGGAACGCCAGGAGGGGTTCTTAGAAGGAGGGGTACTGTCACGGTAGATGTATTCTCTGGTCTCTTCTAGTCTCGTGTTTATGTTGTTGTATGAGTGCACGTGCGTGTGGGCGTGAATGATTGGTATTCCGGATCCATTCCAGCTGATCATCATCACATCACCAGCTGTAATCAATCTCACAACTCCATATATACTTACCGCTGTTTCCTCATCATTGTCAGATCGTTGTCTTGATGTCCTCGGTTTTGGTGTTCCTGTGTACTGTTCCGCCTGGTGTTCCCGTTCTTCGTCGTCATCATCATCGTTGTTGTGTGGGTTTGGATCGTCGTTTCATCGTCACCTCTTCACTGCACTTCTTCACTGATCCTGACCATCGAAGTCCCTGCGTCACTTCACCATCAGCTGTACTGTGTTCCACTATTTTCATTTATTAAAAGAGTAACTCGCTTTTGCTTCCTGTATTTCATCCAGCAGACATGACAGTTTTTAGTCCAAAGATGAGGATTGTAGGCAAAATTTTGACTTGTTCAAAATACAAGCTTGGTTTATTAAATAAAGTAAACTCTTTATTATTAAATAAAGTAAACAACAAACAAACAGAGTGCATATTACAAACAATTCCATACAATGAACGTCTCTGTTATGAATGTAACCCCTGTTCCCTGAAGGAGGGAATGGAGACCTAGGCTGCTGTAACAAAGAATCTTTTGTATTTATGTACTTGAAATATCTAGTTTGACATGAAGTTTTATACTCCTTTTTGTGTTTATATTTTTATCTATCTATGTAACGTAATGACTGTTCAGATTTCACAGAAACTGTCCTCTTGTCTTTTTGACAGGACCATTTCTACGATCCGGAAAAGTTAACATGGTTCATCTCCTGGCACCTTAAAACCTTTTTCGAGGAAGAACCCAAAACATATGTTCGCTTGGAGATGACAAATTGGAGGACCAAGTCGACGAAGGAGGATAGATGATGTGCAACAACTTGAAGGAGATGCATGCAGAGAGGCAATTTCTTTCCTTGTCCACACAGCTGTCCACACAAACTTTTCACAGAACATTTTTCAGAACATCATGAATTTAAAGTACAGAGATACTGTGAGTTGGGTGAACTTGTAAAAGCTAACAGCTTGAAGTTCTACAGGCCTTTTGATCTGCAATGTTTATATGGGTCAGATGGTGGTGTATATATTGTACCTTTTGTGTTGGTGTAATTTTTACATCTATGTTAAATACAATTTCAAACTGATACAGCGTGTTGACTTATTTAACTGAATGCACAGATGTATTTTTAGTCAAATACCGATTACACTTAATCACCTTAATCAGGGTTTGTATGAACTAGAGGTGGGCATAGATACATTTTTTTAATCTAGATTAATCTCACTGCAATCTTGGAATTAATCTAGATTAATCTAGATTAAAATGGCTCATTTGAATTCTGCCAAAGGCATTCAGAAAATGTGTGCTACCCAAATAATGACTAAAAGTAAGTCTTTGAGAATAGAGGAGCAAAAGTCGAATAACGTTAAAAAAAAAACGCACACTCACAATGACAGAAAGGGAGGCCAATTTCATCTTTAGCGATTTGTCATCAAACAAACTGTTTATTAATTGATCAAGTAACATGTTTTCATCATTTTTTTTTACATAGTAGGCTAATTGGAAGAAGAAAAAAACGTCTCGGTTACGTATGTAACCCTCGTTCCCTGTACTCAGGGAGTGTCGTCGGGGGAGTTCCCTGACGAATTGGGATCACGCTAGGGAGCCAATTGCCTTCGAGAGAATTAAAAACGAGCCAATAGACATTAGCATGCAAGATTTGCATTCCGCGACCCGCCTACCAGCAAGGGTATAAAAGTCGGAAGTAAACATTGCGCAATGCTTTTCGCTGAGGAGCCGAACAGTGTCCAGTCCTCCGCGAAGGTACAGCAACATGGCGAAGGGACGACACGTCTCCGTTCCCTGTACTCAGGGAACGAGGGTTACATACGTAACCGAGACGTTCCCTTTCGTCCTGGGATCTCCAACGTGTCGTCGGGGGAGTTCCCTGACGAATTGGGATCCCTAATAAAACGCCATGGTGCTGGCCCCTTCCCCTACCCTTCCGCAAGACCCGCACAGTGGAAATTGGAAAACAGAGGGAAAGCGTTCCCTCAAGAGAGGGGGGAACGCTGCGGAAGCCCCAGCCTGACTGAGGAAGGCCAGGAATACACATATGTACTAGCCCGAAGGAATAGTGAAACATATGGCAGTCCCTGAGGTAGTCCCAATCCAAGGGAAGTGGGAGCGAGGGTTCCCTCGGTCAGGGAGTAAAACCACTGGCAATGGGTCGTGTCTGGAGAGGCAAACAGATCTACCTGTGCGACTACGAAGACACTCCAAATCAGCTGGACCGTCTGGGGATGGTGTCGCCATTCTCCTGGCAGGGGAGGCAACAGCGAGAGCTCGTCTGCCACACGGTTGAGCTCCCCTGGAATGTGAACGGCACGAAGCGACCTCAGATGCTTCTGACTCCATAGGAGGAGGTGGGAGGCGAGTCGCGACATACGACGGGAGCGTACACCACCTTGGTGGTTGATGTACGCAACAGTCGCAGTGCTGTCCGTACGGACCAGTACGTGCCTGTGTCTGAGAAACCCCTTGAGGCGACACAAGGCTAGTCGTACTGCTTGCAACTCTAGGCAGTTGATGTGCCAATGCAGTTGAGGCCCTGTTCACAGACCTGCAACTGCATGCCCGTTGTACGTGGCCCCCCACCCGGTGGCAGAGGTATCTGTGGAAACGACAGCATGCCTGGAAACCTGGACTAGAGGCACTCCGGCCTGTAGAAACGCAGGATCTGACCACGGGGAGAAGGTTTTGCGACAGTGCGGGGTCACTTTGACCCGGAACGTGCCGCTGAGCCACGCCCACCTCGGGACTCGATCGTGAAGCCAGCGCTGAAGCGGTCTCATATGTAACAGGCCGAGCGGCGTTACTGCAGCTGCGGCTGCCATATGCCCCAGGAGCCTCTGATATTGTTTCAGTGGAACCGCTGTCCTGCCTCGAAAAGACCTGAGGCAGGTGAGCACTGACTGGACGCGTTCCTCCGTGAGGCGCGCAGTCTGGGCGACCGAGTCCAGCTCCATACCGAGATAAGAGATCATCTGCACGCGGCAGAGTTTGCTCTTGTCCCAGTTGACCTGAAGCCCCAACCGGCTGAGGTGCCGAAGCACCATGTCCCTGTGATCGCACAACACATCTCGCGAGTGAGCTAGAATGAGCCAGTCGTCGAGATAGTTGACAATGCGAACGCCTTGTTCTCAAATGGGAACAATGGCCGCCTCCGCGACTTTCGTGAAGACACGAGGCGACAGGGCCAGCCCGAAGGGTAGGACTTTGTACTGATACGCTCAACCCTCTAAAGCAAACCGTGTAAACGTTCTGTGTCGAGGAAGAATCGAGATGTGAAAGTACGCGTCCTTCAGGTTTATGCAAACAGGAAACAGCATAATTTGTCTCGTTTAGTAAAATAAAGCCAAGCTTTGGATCGTCTTTTCCACTGCTCAAATCGCTTTGACATCACGAATGACGCACAGATGCGTATAGGACGTCACGCTATGGTGCCCGATAAAGGACAAAGGGGAAAGTTCAGTTCGCGGTCTGTATATTATGGCTGGGACTCGGAGCAGGAGCATCGACGATAAGAGGAATCGTTAACCTTATATCAAGGTGAAAGTCATCATAGCTTGCGTAGTATAGACCCAGCTCAGCTCCCAACCAAACTTTGAGAATAGATTAATGGCGATATTTGTTTTAAGAGTCTCACGTTAACGCTGCACGTTAACGCCGATAACGGCCCACCACTAATATATATATATTATTAAGGAATATATATATATATTATAATATATATATATATATATATATATATATATATATATATAGGAATAAATATATATTATGTTTTCCTTAATTATTTCTACTCAATTTTATTTGTTAATGTACCAAATACAGTTAGTCAGATCTACTTTTTTTACTAACATTTACTTCATATGGAACGTAATATGTATATTGATTCCATTGGTTCAAATTTAATCAATATTTTTAAGTGTAAAAATGTTTTTCACCCAAAAAATTGAGTAAATCATAGTAACGGTTTTTAGAGTGTATTTGACTGAATGTCTCTATGTTGTTAAGGAGCTGTTGTAGTCCCTCTTTTGTTTTTGACAGAATGACTAAATCATCTGCAAAGAGGAGACTTTCTGATTCAGTCAGGGTTGGGCCGGGGGCATTCAAATTATTTAGTGCTTTGGCTAATTTGTTTATATAAATGTTTTAGAGTGTGGCTCAATGGGCAACCTTGTCTGACTCCTCGTAGTTAGGAGAAAAATTATGTTCGTTTGTTAAGTATTTTTACAGCACATGTATTGCTTTTATACATGGTGCTGCTCATGTCAAAAATGTTCAATCCAAGACCATTTTCCAGTAGTTTCAGGTCCTTTTGTGTCAGATCGAATCAAAAGCCTTCTCAAAGTCAACAAAGCAAGCAAAGATTTTATTTTTGTTTTGGTGAACATGTTTATCAATGATCGTGTGAAGGGTGTAAATGTGGTCAGATGTTCTGTGTTTGGGCAGAAATCCAATTAGACTTTCATCCAGAATTGGTGGGTTTCGAGAAAGTTCTGAAATCTTATATCACTAATCGAACATAATATTTTCCCTAGGTTGCTATTGTTCTGGTTTTTCTCTCTATCTCTGTGCGCGTACAGGCATTTGTTGAGTGAGCGGAGTGAGTGTATGGTCTTTTGTGCCCGCCGTGGCTTGAAAAGATTCCCTTTTCCCCCTTTGTTTTATTTTTGTGTTGTTGTGTAAAAGTTTTACTTTATTGTGAATATTAACAGAGAAGCCTATTTATTGACTGAGTACCTAAACCAGTCTTCATACTGGGAAGCATGGCACCTCAGGGAGCTAATGCTTTAGATCACTGATTCTCAAAGTGTGCTGGCTCCCTCTAGTGGTATGCGGAGGAATCACTGAATTAAATGTAAGTTAATGTTACAGTTTTTCTGAATTTGCTAAAACACATTTCTTGAAACCATCACTCACTTTCGCAAAACCTTAAATACAAAACCAAATTTTCAAACCACATTCAGATAACCTCTGACTCTTCTGGCAAAATCAAACAATTGTCTCAAAACCTTTTTATCTGTGCTCAAAATCAAACAATGCTTTCAGATCATACACACAGCGAGTCAATATTATAAACACTACAGATCATTCATTAAACACTACATCCAAAAATGGAGAACACAGAATCCAAAGCATGCAGTTAGAGGGAAAAAGTTTATTGTAACAAAGTAAACAAATTTTGCAATTACGTAAAAAAGTATAGTAATGACAACTTACCTTAGTATGGTGAATAAATTGTATACTGTATGCACTGCAAGTAAAGTATTGTACTCAATATTGCATAGTATTGAATGTCTGTATATTCAGGACTTGCAAACTTGTGAAAATACAGTGACCAAACAGCAAAAGCCAAAAAGGTAAGAAGTAAAATACTCTAAATGAAAAGCATGTTACGGACACTCAGAAGAGTTTTGCAACTGCATAATCAAGGTCAGTGAAAGATTGATTCTGCTTCAGCATCATGTCTTCATGCTGGCGGCACACATCCGGCCCACATCTGGCACAAGTGGAAAGATGATCAGGCCCACATGCAGCGTGGAATGACGGCCCTTGAGTGGCTCACTCCTGTTTGCCAGATCTGGGCCACAAGCAGGCCATAGCAATGCCACATGTCAGCCAAGAGCAAAGAACTAAACCACAATTGGACCTTAACTGAGCCACAAAATCTGTGTATATTAAATATGGAATCATCTTAGCCTTAATAAGCCTGTTAACAAGCAGAATCACTGATGGAAAGAAGAGAACAGAAAAAGAGACGAGCAGAAACACAAGTACTACAACCGCATACAGCATTACCAGCTTCACATATTACTAACCAGACTGACTGTATTTCTGTCATACATCTACAGAAGTTCTTATTGAGAATTAATGAGTTTAACTCTAATAATAATTATAATAATTATACATTTTATTTAAAGGCGCCTTTCATGACATTCAAGGACACCTTACAAAATTCATAAAAAAGACAGTAAACAATCAAACCACTACAGCAACAAACATTAAATCACATAAAATCCTGCCTAAACAGATACGTTGAGAACTTCTACCGGAAGAGAGTTCCATAAACGGGGAGCAGCATAGCCAAAAGCTTGTGACCCCATAGAACTTCGAGTGCATGGCAGAACAAGAGTAAGTGCAGAAGCAGATCTTAGAGTGCGGGAAGAAGTGTGTATATGAAGAAGATCTTGAAGATATGGAGGAGCCAAATTGTTAAGTGCTTTGTAAGTTAAAAGTAATATTTTAAAATGTATACGGAATTTAACTCTAATGAGTTTCATTTGAAGTCACCATAACAGTGATTAGTGTTTCCATTAGTTGGGCTCTTAACTCTTATTATGACTTTTGTCGTTTTTGGCTGCTGTGACAGTGTGTTTGTCAAACACATTAGCTGCCATGGCCTGCTCTGGATGTCAGGAGATAGCATGTTTGTTTGTTTTGTTATTCTGTTGGTTTTGCGTAAATTCATTGCAAGTCGAACAGTTACTCACAAAGTCATTGATTTCTGCTTGTATACCCTTCTCTGGATCGTGCTTCAAGACAGCAGATGAAAGGATATGGCAATGGAACTTCACTTTGGTCATGTTTTAAGATAAACCATAGCTTGAGATCATGTTCATTTTCTGCTTGCTCGTCTGTGTCACCACAGCCAAAGACAAGGATATAATCTGCGATGGGCACAATCCAGCTTAGACCTGCTAACAGTTCATGCTGTTTCCGTTGATACACCTCAGGATACTATCTCAAATTACAGATGGTATCTCTCTCCTTTGACCAAACAGTCCGTCTCAAAATTCCAGTGACTCACACGAGTACAGCCGTAGTTTGATGTTACTGGGGCGGAGTGGTGTGTGTGGTGCCATATTTACTTTATCTTTGTAGCTCATCAAATTGCATGTTGCCCCTGAATCTTACTGACAACACAGTGGCTTGCCATGTAATCACAGGGAAACAATCCATTTTTTCCCTGTCATGTGCACAGTGCTAATGGACTCGACTGTGTAAGTATCATCATCACTGTGCCCAACCGTCACCTTGGGATCTTCAATGCAATGAAGCTTCCCCTCTGTAGATCTGCTTTTACTTTTAAGGCACATTTTAGCCTTAAAAGTAATTTTAGTGATTGTCATTGCCAAAGAGTCTGCATGTTTTACCGCATGCTGGACAATGATCCCTGCTTCTTAAATGCACATTACCACAGTATCGGCATGTCTTGCTTGTTTCTAAGAGTCTTGGTGAATTACTATGCTTCCGCTGGTTAGGCTTGAATGGTTTCCTAGCAACAGCGTGAACGGATTCAGCTGGAAGCATGCATGCCGCATCCATCGCTCTCTTATGCAGAGCGGTCTGTCCAGCTGTGCGATACATATCAGTGGCTGTGAGCAGTGTTACATTTTCTTTTCACTTAACAACCTGCGTCTGGTGCCTTCATTTGTAATGACCAGTATCATTTTATCATGAATCATTTCATCCTTCAATCCACCATAGTAACAAGCTGCTGCTTTTTCTCTCAATCTGATCATGTTCTACGAATTCCCCTCCCTCCTGGGAGTAATAATGGCAGAGCAGAATGAGAACTGAGAATACTAGCAAGAGCCAGACAGGAACTTCAAGTACAACAGCAAGGCACTCAGGGATCTCAGGCTCAGCACCAGGCTTGCTCCAAAGCAAAGAGTGTAAGCAGCCAGGGACGCTCTGCTAGCAGGACACAGGAGAAAAGACAGACAGGACCGATGGCAGAACTAAAGCACTAAAACACTTCTACACATACAACACTAGACTTTAGTAATAAAAAACAAACTATTTAACACAGAAGTACACAGTAGCACAACATTTAACGAACTGGCAACACATGAGGCAAAGAGCACACATATAAAGGGAGCTAAGAACAAGAGGAACAGGTGAACACACTCAGGTAAACGAGGACTCAAACAAGGGAGCAGAGAACATGAGGAACAGGTGACAATACTCGGACAAACAAGGACTCAACTAGACAAGAGGGCCTGGTACAGGGAAACAAGGAGGCATGAACAAAGGAGCACATGGCCAACACAAACAAAACCATATGTTGAAGCACAACACAAACATAGAGACGTAAAACAAAGGCCTTTTGATATATATACACGATTTATAAGAGTCTTGTCAGTGAAAGCATTCACTAGAAACACATTCAGTGAAATATCTACTGGTGAATTCAGGCATTTTGGGGAGTAGCAAATATTCGCCAAATATTTTCAGTATTACATTAGTAGTTTAATTGCACCAGAGGGCCCCACGCCAGGGGTACAGAAGATACCCTAATGCCTGGTTGATAATAATAACTTTGATAAAGTTGTGCTTGTGTGTCAGTGTCAGTGTGTCTTGTGTGTCAGTGTCAGTGTTAATGTTTAAAATTAAGAGGCAACACTATCAATTTTGTGCAAAAAGTAACAAAAATTTTGTTGGTGTTGGTTGCTGCATCATGTATTATCTGTTTAATTCAGCATTCGTGAGAGCTTTAAAGACGCTTTGCTAATGTAACCGTATCAGTCTCATCCATATTGCGGTAATGAACATGATTGATGATTGTTATTGTGGGCCTTTTAAAATACATTGATAATTCTAGATACCTTTTTATTCAAATTGCTTTGAATGCACATTAACTTCTTTGATCCTCCGCTATCTTGGTCAAAGAGAAAGTTATTCACCATCACCCCATTGAACTCCAATTGAACAGTATAGTGTATATATTACCTGCTTTCTCTGTTCTGTGGTGATACTCAAACACCCACATTCTGGTTCAAAAATCTAACCTTGATCTCTGAGTCGGGTTTATCTCGACAGCAGTTAACATGTTCATAATATTTTGTACTTGGTCTACAGTAGTCTTCTTCTGAGTGGTCCTGCACCAGCTGAGCTGATAAAGGTTATGCTATTAAGAGGAATGGGAAAGCTGACCGATGCTAAACATCATGAATCATCTTGATGCAACAGCTACCTCTGCTGATCAACAAGAGAAGTAGCCATATAAATGATGGTGTATTATATTGTATACAATCTATTTGTAAAATGTAACATTCTAATTTTATTTGTTTAAAATGTTTGCTCTCATGACTGAAAAAGTCTTACAAAACTAAATCAGTCACTAAATCAGTATGTAATCAGTGACAGTGATTATACTATACGTTTTAAACGTTATAAGTTACTATTTCACATTTTTGCAAGTTAACAATTTTATAATTTTCTATTTTTGTAGAAAACGATTCATGACAAAATCATACTGGGCATTACAAATCGTCTCGGTTACGTATGTAACCCTCGTTCCCTGAGTAGGGAACGGAGACGTTACGTCGGATGACGACGAATGGGGTTTCGCTTAGAAAGCCTATCAACTTCGAGTATAGCATAACGAGCCAATGGCAAAGGAATGCCACTGGTCTGCAGAATTTGCATAGCGTATCTCCACCCTACCTCGTGGGTATAAAAGGAAGACGCTGGCAACATGCAGATATGTTTCTTCGCTGAGGACTGGACTGAGCTTCAGGCGATCCCCGCGGTACAGCGGAAGTGGCAGGCAGACGTAACGTCTCCTTTCCCTACTCAGGGAACGAGGGTTACATACGTAACCGAGACGTTCCCTTTCGTTGTCACTCCGAGTTACGTCGGATGACGACGAATGGGGTTACCAGTCTAATCACGCCACCTTCTCGGCTGTCTTCCAGTCCCCTGCGTAAATCTGAGATCCTTGTCGTGAGACTGGCACGGACGAAGGACTCCTATTTAGCACAGGAATACTAAGGTACACTGGGGACCATATCCCAAGGTTTAGGGGAATATGCAATTAATGCCAACCCAGAGGGGGGACTTAGAGAATACACATATGACCCGAAGGATGCATATGGGGAACACTGGGGTGTCCAGCCCGCAAGGTGGAATATTTCAACCCCAGGGGTGGCAAGGTGGCTTGCCGAGGGAAAGACACATGCTCAGAGAGGCTTACAGTGGAAATACACATGTGGGGGTCGCTCAGGGAGGGACCATGCACACGGGAGGCACCTAGCCGTCGCGCAGGCAATAGACACTGGCGCCAACGTCAGCAGTGCTGGAGGAGCTCACCTGAGGGAAATATCACACGTATCCAGTCGGTGGAGTGGAATGGCGAGCAAGCGAAGACACCTGAGTGGGTCCAGTACTAGCTGGTTGAAGCGAGTACATGAGAGGACACTGGCTCCACTCAGAGATTGTAGAATCTGGCGAATGTGTTCGGTGTCGCCCAGCCTGCAGCTCTGCAGATGTCTGTTAGCGAGGCGCCATGCGCTAGAGCCCAAGAGGATGCCACACTCCGGGTGGAGTGGGCAGTCACACCAAGGGGGCACGGCCGACCTTGCTGCTGGTAAGCCAAAGCAATGGCGTCCACTATCCAGTGAGACAACCTTTGCTTTGAGTGAGCCTTTCCCTTCAGCTTCCCACCATACCAGACAAAGAGCTGGTCTGAGGTCCTGAAGCACCGCGCTCTGTCCACATAGGCGTGGAGAGCACGTACTGGACAGAACAGTGTCAAGGCTGGGTCTGCCTCCTCCAGGGGCAGCGCTTGCAGGTTCACCACCTGGTCCCGGAAGGGAGTGGTAGGAACCTTGGTCACATATCCAGGCCGGGGTCTCAGGATCACGTGACAGTAAGCCGGCTCGAATTCCAGGCACGCTTCGTCAACGGAGAATGCGTGCAGGTCCCCTACCCTCTTGATGGAGGCCAGTGCAACCAGGAGCGCTGTCTTCATTGACAGGAACTTAAGCTCCACTGATTGCAGATGCTAAAAGAGAGCACTCCGCAGGGCAGTTATCACAACTGGAAACAAAAAAAACATGACCAATTTCTCCGAATTTCTCTGGTTCATGCAGTTCATTGAACTGTCAGTTATCCTGACAGTTTATGCTGACAGCAGTGTAATTTTCATACCATACAGCATCAGGTCAAAATTATAATGCAATGCAATAAAATGATGACTGAGAGAAGAAGAAATAAACGTTCCTCAAAAGTCTGATGGATCATATTTGATACTCACAGACAAGATATATATATATATATATATATATATATATATATATATATATATATATATATATATATATATAAAAATCTTGTCTGTTTTAACTTTTAACTGTTTAACTGTTTTAAATTTTAACTGCCATTATTACTGTGAACTTACTTCATTTGAGTCCACTAAAAATAGTTCTTAAAGTAAAAATAATTAATTAAACAAAAAAACATCAAAACTTGAAACATCAAGATAACTTAAATCTCTTGCTAATAATGCTTGTGCAACTGGAATTAACTTAGAGATTTTCAGTGCATCCAACACTAGTTACTGCCTTTAAATAAAGCAACATAAATCCTAACAGAACATTAAACACTGACAGATTTATTCTACATCATTATGATTAAAAACACATCAAATAGCACTTCATTTCAACATTTACTCTCCTTTTATTGAGTTCAAAGCTGCTTTGAAACAATCTATACTGTTAGAAGCGCTTTATAAATGAAGGTGACGACTTGAGTTCACATTACTACAACATGAGTTTTTTTCAGCAACTCATGTTCCATTGTGATCTGTCACTCAACACAAAACCTCCCATTTTCTGCCAAAAACTTCATTCTGTCTATGATGTTTTTCTGCGACTGCAATGGCTTTTTAAGTAGTGCATTTGTGTGGACCGGTTTTGTGAGGAAAATAGAGCTCCTACCTAGCATTAGCATAGAGTTCTACGTATAGTGCTGAGTGACAACAGGGATTGAAAAAAAAGACTAAAATATACCTTGTGTAGCGAGTGACATCGATGGAGTAAAGTGATGAATCACGGGGGTGTGGTTAGCAAAGTATAAAGATCAGTGGTAGTAACGAGAATGGTAGGTATGTTTGTTTCTGGCCAGCGGAAATAGATAAATAGATTGACACTTATGCCTGTTTAAGGCCGGGTTATGTAACACTTGTAAAATAAAGTTCTTCTGTTTACCATCATCAATGTTGCCACTGAAAAGACATATAGCATACAGTCCTATGGTTTTGTGAAAGACATTCAAAACACTACAAATCCATTTTCACAGAATTTTTTGACTAAGGTGAGATTATTTACTGGGTGTATAGAAAATTTGGCACATAAATAGTGAGATCGCTATGGGAAAGCTTCCAGAAAGCAAACTCGCTAATCCTTATGGCTTAATGTACACACTAAACATGAAACTGAATGATTCGTCATGCACTGCTGTGGACCCAGATCTGAAAATTATGTCTATTTTTTTTCTTTAAAGCTGTTTATTTAAGCTGTAAATGTGTTTATGTGTGCATTATTTCTTGTAATTGGTGTATGTGTTAGCAATGTTGACCTACAGTAGTAAAGGGCTAAAAAATGAATAACAAAAACATGTAGAATATTTTTAACATTAAACAAATATATTGATAATCAGGGTATCTTGCACCAATGGTCAAAATTTTGTTTGACTATACTATTTTAGATTTTGATAGTGCTCTCATCCACTCTGCATGTTTGTAGGAAAATATTATTGTTCTTTCATAGGAGACTTAATGGAGTTCTCATTTCTGTTTTTTTAGTGTTTCAAAAAATGTCTCCTACATTTTTGATATACAGAGCTATGCAATAAATAGCAATGAATATCATCTCAGATCTGATTTGATTTTTGAAGAATTTGATGATATTGTGATAGTAAATGTTATATCTTGAGCACAATATTAATAAAGCAGGAGGTGTTAAAGTATCCATTTGCCCATTGCTGTCTAGGAGAAACAATTGTGATATGAATCTTTTGTCATCTGATATGTGTAGGCCTGACTTAGATGTGAGAGGTTGGAGGTGCTCATGTGAGACAGACACGCTGTGTAACTGTGCCATTGATCAAAGCTGTTAAAAGACAGAATGAGAAATATACAGAGAGATGGAGAGAGGCAAAAGGAGGACTAGGGTAAATGAGTGACTTGCAACTTCACAGCCTGTATGAAGCCATATAACAGACTAAATTAAATGAATATATACAAAATATATGTAGGTAACATTTTAGAATAATGTTTCATCATTAATGAATAATTACAGAGGAAAAAAGATTCTACTATTAATTACAAAGAAACTCTGATTAACAAATTAAGTAATAGCTCTCAGTTGAATGTGGTAGTTCACTATAGCTATCAGTATAAATACTACTTTTTTCATTCCTCACTGAGGACTACTAAGAACTACTATATACAGGTTCAAAATGAATGTGTATAATTAAATCTAAAATGCAGATCATCTCACTGGTAATGAATACTAGTATTGCCAAATCCTTATGAAAGAATTACTATCCAAAACCTTACAAAAACCTTTCAGTGATTTCAGTCAATATTAATGAGCTATCATGCTTTCTACTTTAGAATACATTTCCAAATAATCAGTAATTCCTTGATAGTACTTGTGTAATTACTACTGGTTTACTATGACCTTCACTTTAGAATTAATTATATATTATGCATTATTCACATTAATTATGAACCTCTACTGTATAGTTCCCTTTCAGTCGAGAACGTCGGACGTAGTCGACGTCGACTGAATGGGGATCACGCCAGGGAGCCAATCGTCTTCGAGTACTATAGAATGAGCCAATGTAATTGGCGTGCGTGATTTATATCACACACTCCGCCCCCGCGGCGCGGGTATAAATGCGGAAGTGGATGCACGCACTAGTTGCCTTTCGCTTCAGAGCCGATCGTTTGATGTCTCTGAGAGTGCTGTTGTTTACAATGAGCGAGTGTGTCGGTGTTCTTCAGGAAGACTCTCCCAGTGCTGGTGGTTTGTACAGCGCGAGTGCAGCGGTGATCGCGACCTTTGAGCTCTCAACTGTTGTTTTAACAGCAACAAATTTCTAAATGTTTGTGTGTGTTGACGGCTGGTTAGAGGGCGGAAAAGTGAGTGCTTCACTGTTTCAGTTCTCTGTTCAGTGTTGCCGCGGTCATTCCCCTGTGTGCTCCGGCACTGGTGATGGGTCCTATTTCCTGAAAGAGCAACACGGGTGCGTTTGTGTCTTTTTCAAGATGTCATTCCACCTGTGCATTTCAGGATGCGGTCGTTCCCTGTTCCTCTCTGACGGTCACAATTGTTGCATCACTTGTTTGGGCTTAAAGCACGCTGAGGCAGCTTTTGTGGACGGTTTATGTTCCCAATGCGGGAATATGACTGTCGCGGTGTTGAGATCGAGACTCACCTTTGTCCGCAAAGCGCAAGTCCCCATTATCACGCCCAACTTCGGGTGCTGTGTGGGATGGGTGACCGGAGGATAGTGTTGGATGTCTCGCCCGGCAACCTTTCCCTGAGGGCTCCTCACTCTTCCCTTCCACCATAGCCGTTGGAGTCCCCTGTGGAGCGTGCTGATCCTCCTGTAATGGGTGGGTCGGCCGTTTCGGTTACACTTTATTTTGATAGTCACTTTAGACATTCTACTAACTATAAGTAACTTTTCAACTACATGTCAACTAACTGTCATTAGAGTATTAGTAGAGTGTAGTAGACTGTCAGTAGACTGTCAGATTAGGGTTAGGTGTTAGGGTTCGGGTTAGGAGAACAAGTTGACTTGTACTTGCTAAGTTACTTATAGTCAATAGAATAGAATCTGTTGGGGGACCAACAAAATAAAGTGTTAGCAGATATTAAGCAGACAGTCTACTAATACTCTAATGACAGTTAGTTGACATGTAGCTGCAAAGTTACTTATAGTTAGCTGAATTTCTAAAGTGGACTATCGAAATAAAGTGTTACAGCCGTTTCACCCAGGGCTCCCCCAGAGGCCGATAGCAGCATTGGAGGGTAAGCTGGCCTCTAGAGATGATGACTCGACTGTGTTGTCTCCATCTGGGAGCATAATGTTGCCCGAGCCGGATCCAGAACTGTCAGCTATGCTGAATTGGGCCACCGTGTCCTGTTCAGTCTTGGTTGGATGATTGGTATCTCAGAGCGGACCGTGCTGGTTCTTAGCCCACCTCCCCAGTGCCCTTCTTTCCCGAAGTTCATGGAGAGCTTACTAGGTCATGGACGGCACCTTTTACTGCCAAAAACTGCCTGAGTGGTTCTTCCCCCCTCGCTACCCTTGTGGGAGGATTGGTGAAGGTTTATGAGGCTATCCCTCCAGTGGAGCGGTCTGTCGCAACACAGGTGGACCTGTGTCCGACGGTCGTTGCATCTGGGTGATCCTTGTCTCCCCTCGCAGGCCTGTAGGCTCGCATCAGGTTTGACGGTCAGAGCTCACAGAGCCTACGGGCAAGCCGCCTCCTCTTTGCATGCCATGGCGTTGTTGTAGGTCTATCAGGAACACTCATGGACATGCACGAGGGTAGTCTAGACCGTGCACTCATGAGTGAGCTCCGCACTGCTACTGACCTCGCCCTACGGGGCATGAGTGTCACATCGTGTGCGGTCGGTCTAGCGATGTCCACCTTAGTGGTCCAGTGGACAAGGTTCGGTTCCTGGACTCCCCAATTTCCCAGGTTGGGTTGTTCGGCGAAGCAGTGGAGAGCTGCACCCAACAGCTCTTCACCGCCCAGGCACAGACAAAGGCCTTCTTCAGCATATGTTCCATCCACACCGTACCTTCCTTCCATGTACAGGGAACGCTTTCCCAGCGGGTCTGTATGAACAGCAGTGACTTCCCTGGCCTGAGCTCTGTCCCTTTTCCTCCTTAAAGTGCAGGGGCATCAGGAGGCTTTTGTCTAGGCACTGGAAGGCACTACGTCTGACGTTCTCGACTGAAAGGGAGCGTCCTGGTTGCGTATGCAACCTACCGTTCCCTGAAGGAGGGAACTGAGGACGTAGTCCCCTTGCCACTTCCACTGGACCACCGCTGACTCCGGGTTACGCTCGGCTCCTCAGCGAAAAGCAACTAGTGCGTGCATCCACTTCCGTATTTATACCCACACAGTGGGGGCGGAGTGTGTGATGTAAATCACACACGCCAATTCCATTGGCTCGTTCAATAGTACTCGAAGAGGATTGGCTCCCTAGCATGATCCCCATTCAGTCGACGTCAACTACTTCCTGCATACGCAACCAGGACGTTTAGTAGTCCTCTGGGATGTATGAAAAAACAATAGCTACCGATTACTGTAGCTAATAGTGAACTACCTCATATAACTGCACTTTAAAAACAAGAATCTACTCAATAAAAATTGAGGTATTAATTTGCAGTCACTTTGTTTGGGTAGATTTCATCCCATATTTTTGAGTAAAGAGTACCTACATTTAATGGCTATGACACACTAAACAAAATTAGGTGAAGTCTACCTATTATTTCTCAATACATTACACAGCTAATTACTTATAAAAATTAGTAATAATCTATTGTTAGCAGGCAAAAGTCAAGTCAAGTCAAGTCACCTTTATTTATATAGCGTTTTTACAATACAAATAGTTTCAAAGCAGCTTTACAGAGATAACAGGAAAGTAAAGTTGTAATAGTATTGTTAAATTCAAAATTAAATGTTAAATGTCCCCAACTAAGCAAGCCAAAAGCCAATGGCGAATGAAGGCGAAAAAAGGTGTCAGTGGCAAGGAACCAAAACTCCATCAGGTGACAGAATGGAGAAAAAAACCTTGGGAGAACCCAGGCTCAGTCAGGCGGCCAGTCCTCCTTTGGTCAACAAACGAACAGTGTATGATTATGATTTAGGCGGCATAATAGGTCAGAGGTCAGATTGGATCAGAACTTTCACAATATTTATCCAGTTCATCTGGTTAGGGGTCGGAGTCATCACGCTGTTATGGAGATGAGTTTATTGAGGTGACCATGAGGCCTTCACAGTGTTGATGAGGCTGGCACTTCAGGGATGCGTTGTCTTTGTGTCCATCTGATGGTCCTTCCTCAGATCTGGATATGGCCTGGATCCGGTGGTTTGCGGTAAACCTCAGGATAAACAGAGAGACTAATATTAGCGTAGACGCCATCCTTCTATGATGTACAAAGTATTCCCCCTCATGTCATTCCAAAGACCTCTTTATATCACTTAATCACTTTATATGATGAACAGATTAAATTTAGGCTTTAATTCACATATAAACATTCATCAACTCACACATCAGTTATGGTAAACGGAAGCTCAAACATTTTCCCTTGATGTGCAAGAACCAATGAGGTTCATTCTTGTGTTACACAGCACGTTTGAGCTTCAGCAAGAACCAATGAGCTTCTGTTTGTTCGGTGATCAATGTTTATGTGAATAAAAGCCTGAATTTAATGTTTTTCATTTAAAGTGATCGTCTCTCTTCAGAAAATTTGAACTAAACCGCTTAATTCATATGGATTAGTTTTACAATCTTTTTGAAGAGTCAATGGGGTAGTTGTAGACTGTCAATAGAGGGAGAGAAATCTCTCAGATTTCATTGAAAATAGGTTATCTTTATTTGTGTTCTAAAGATAAAAGAAGGTCTTACAGGTTTGAAACGACATAAAGGTAAGTAATTAATGACATAACTTTCATTTTTGGTTGAGCTATCACTTTAACTACTTTAGTTAACATGAACGAAGAATGAACAACACTTCAACGGCATTTATTAATGTTAGTTCATGTTCATTTCAGCATTTACCAATACATTATGATAATAAAAAGTTGTATTTGTTAACATTAGTTAATGCACTGTGAACTAATATGAACGTCTCAGGTTACGTATGTAACCCTGGTTCCCTGATAGGGAACGAGACGCTGCGTTTGAGACGCGATGGGAACGCTCTGCGTGATTACGTCGTGAAGCACATGTAAAATCAGTCCAATGGAAGCCCACTACGACATAGGTGACGTCATAGACCAGGAAACTATAAAGCAGCCCTGAAATCAGACCGCGACAGCTTCTGAAAAACCTGAAGCAAGTCGATCAGGGCATGCAGGAAGTATGGCAGGCAAACGCAGCGTCTCGTTCCCTATCAGGGAACCAGGGTTACATACATAACCTGAGACGTTCCCTTTCAAGGGAACTCGAGCTGCGTTTGAGACGAGATGGGAACCCCATCCCCACTACGCCATAGTGACAAATGCCCGTTCTGTGTGAAGTCCTGCACACACTGAGAAGCAAGCAACCTCGCCCCAGGAGTGGAGAGGTCAAGGTCATAAAACCTGACAAATGTATGCGGAGAGGACCATCCTGCCGCATTACACACGTCAAGAAGGGAAACTCCCGAAATAAAGGCCATAGAGGCCGCCATACTCCGAGTAGAATGGGCCCGCACAGCCATAGGTGAAGGCTGTCCGGCCGCTTCATAAGCCAATGAAATAGCCTCGACTATCCATTTACTCATCACCTGTTTAGATGCAGGGCATCCTCTCTTGAGTGACCCAAAACAAACAAATAATTGCTCAGATTTACGCCACAGAGCAGCTCTGTGAACGTAGGCATCTAAAGCCCGGACTGGACATAACAGGTTAAGCTGTTCCTGATCTGGGGTATTAAAGGGTGGAGGATAAAAGGCCTGCCGCACTATTGGGCCCCCAACATTTAGTGGGAACTTAGGAATATAACCCGGTCTAGGGTAGAGGAATGCTTTCACCCTACCAGGTGCAAATTCCAGACATGAAGGAGCAACCGACAGAGCATGTAAATCACCAATTCTCTTGATAGACGAAATAGCAAGGAGAAATATAGTCTTTAGAGTGAGGAATTTTTCTGAAACCTCCTAGATGGGCTCGAATGGAGCCAAGGCCAGACCCTCAAGGACAATGGCCAAATCCCAAGCCGGTGCTCTAGATTGCAGTGCAGGCCTGAGCCTCAATGTACCACGGAGAAAACAAATAATAAGAGGATCTCTCCCAAGAGAAGAAGCCCCGAGAGGGGTGATAAGCAGATATAACTTTAAGGTGGAGGGAGATAATCCAGCAGAGAAACGGTCTTGTAGGAAATCGAGAACTGTACCAACCGGGCAGTTAACAAGATTAAAAAACGTTCTCCATGCCATGTAGAGAGCAGTTTCCATTTCAATGTACATAGTTTTCTCGTGGAAAGAGCTCTGGATTGAAGGACGGTCTCAACGACCTCAGTCGAGAGACCGGATTCTATGAGCTGGGCCCCCTCAGAGGCCAAGCCCACCGTTTCCACAACTCCGTTTAACCCTTTTCTATTATGTGCAGGACCCATAGAGAAATATTTGGCAGAAGTTTCCACGCTGCCAGAAATTCCGATAAGGGCACCAGTCTCTCGAGACTGGCCTCTGGATTTGATTGAACAATCATTTCGGTGCCCTGAAGCGGCGAACCGCCAGGGAACAACCGAACTGACCGTTCTACAACCCTCCTCAGAGGATTGCACGGGGACGCTGACACCTCGGCGCCCTGGAGCGGTGAACCGGCAGGGAACAACCGAACTGGCAGCGCTGCGACCCTCCACAGAGAGTCGCACCCCAGCAGAACTCCCGGCAGCATTGATATCGGGGGAAATGTGTGCAGGTGCAGCCTCGGCCACACCTGCACCATAGCGTCCAGTCCGAGAGGAGCTGGATATGTGAGGGAAAACCATAGCGGACAATGGGTTGTATCGTATGATGTGAAAAGATCGACCCGAGCTTGACCAAAGATCTCCCATAGGAGCTCCACCACCTCGGGGTGAAGTCTCCATTCCCCCGGGCCTCAACCCCTGCCTCAACAGGATATCTGCTCTGATATACGGCTTTTCGTCAGTGTGTTGTCCGGACCCTCCGTCGAGCGACCACTCATGATCACTCCCGACTTGTGAGGGACGCATCCGTCAATAGCATTATGCGTCGACGAGAAACCCCCAACACTAGGCCTGGGCAAGGAACCAAGGTTCTTCCACATGACCGAGGCACGTAGGCATAGCCGCGTGACCTTGATCATGCGAAAACGGATTTCCCATCGGAGAAAACCCCTTGGTCCTGAGCCACCTGTAACGTAAGAACTACGGAAGCAATTGCAAGTAACAATATTTATTGGAAAGCTCAGAACACAGTCCACAGACAGGCAAGGTTGAAAACTCAGTACACGATTCACAGACAGGCAGGTAAGTGGCGCAGGGACTCGATGGTCAGATGGATACAATGCAGGTGAAGTGAGGTGACGACCAACAAGACGAATCCAGAACATCCACAGGGAACAGACAGGAACAACGAAGGATACTGGAACGTAGAGGGATCAAACACCGGACATCACAAACAACGATCTGACAATGGAGATGAGAAATGGGTGAGATTAAATAGACCGGGATGATAGACTGCAGCTGGTGATGAGTGATTACTGAATGAGCTCTGATGAGCAGCCACGCCCCTCTAATCAGCACACACACATATGTAACAACAGAAACACGAGACATGAATGAGACATAGGATTTACCCACCGTGACAGTACCCCCTTCCCTAGGAACGCCTCCTGGCGTTCCCAGACTCCCTTACCTGTCGATTGTAATCATCGATAAGGGAGTGATCCAGAATGTCTCTAGCTGGCACCCAACTTCTCTCCTCCGGACCGTAACCTTCCCAGTCCACCAAGTACTGTAATCCGCGTCCCCTCCGTCTCGAGTCCAGAATACGATTAACCGAATATGTGGATTCCCCATCTACGAGGCGCGGCGGGGGGGGGAACCGGGACTGGCGGATTAATGCGAGCATAAAAGACGGGTTTAATTTTGGAAACATGAAAGACGGGATGGATTCTCCTGTACACTGGAGAAAGATTCAGGCGGACTGTCACCGGGGTAATGATTTTGGTGACAGCAAACGGGCCAATGAATTTAGGTGCAAGTTTATTCGAAACGGAACGGAGAGGAATATCCTTTGTAGAAAGCCACACTTTAGAACCGACGACGTATACGGGAGGCTTCCGCCGGTGGCGATCGGCTTTGGCCTTGGTGCGCGCCCCCACTTGGAGTAGAGTCTCACGGGCTCTCGTCCAAGTGCGATGACACCTCTGGACGAAGGCGTGGGCGGAGGGGACCGCGACTTCGGATTCCAGACTAGGAAAAATTGGTGGCTGGTAACCTACGCTACACTCAAATGGTGATAGGCCCGTGGATGACACTGGCAACGTATTGTGGGCGTACTCCACCATAGAAAAGTTGCTGACTCCACGAGGAAGGATTCTTGGACACTAAACATCGCAACGTTCGTTCCAAATCCTGGTTGGCTCGCTCAGTTTGACCATTGCTCTGGGGATGGAACCCAGAGGACAGACTCACAGTCGCCCCCAGAAGTTTACAAAACTCTCTCCAAAATTTGGATACAAATTGGGGTCCTCTGTCAGAAACCACGTCTGTCGGGAGGCCATGAATCCGAAAGACGTGGTCAACGACAATGACCGCTGTCTCCTTGGCTGTGGGTAATTTGGGCAAGGGAATGAAATGGGCCGCCTTCGAGAACCGGTCCACCACGGTCAAAACTACCGTGTGACCCTGGGAGGGTGGGAGGGCGGTAATAAAATCTAGTGCGATATGGGACCAGGGTCTCGAAGGCACCGGCAGCGGTTGGAGTAACCCGTCCGGAGATCGATTGGAAGTTTTACCTGTGGCACAAACTGAGCAAGCCAATACAAAACTGCGAACATCACAAGCCATGAGAGGCCACCAGAATCGTTGCTTGACTAAAAACATAGTACGATTGACTCTTGGGTGACAAGCCACATTGGAACAGTGACCCCACTGAATAACGCTGGACCGTAAACTCTCCGGCACAAACAACCGGTTCGGTGGGCAACGAGTCGGAGGCGTTACCCCTTCTAAGGCCTTCTTGACCTTCGATTCGACCTCCCATGTGAGTGTAGAGATGAATAGATTCTCAGGTAAAATGCACTCGGGAGTAGACGGGCGATCGGAACGGTCAAAAATGCGCAATAAAGAATCGGGTTTGATGTTTTTAGAACCCGGGCGGTACGAGAGAGTAAAGTCAAAACGTCCGAAAAAAAGAGCCCACCGAGCCTGCCTGGAATTGAGTCTTTTAGCCGTACGAATGTATTACAAATTCTTGTGATCGGTCCAGACGATAAAAGGTACCCCCGACCCTTCTAACCAGTGGCGCCACTCTTCCAATGCTAACTTGACTGCCAACAACTCTCTGTTGCCAATGTCATAATTGCTTTTGGCGGAGAACAAACGATGGGAAAAAAACGCGCAAGGGTGCATCTTGTCGTCTGAAGGAGAGCGCTGGGATAACACTGCACCTACCCCCACCTCTGACGCATCGACCGCCACCACGAACTGACGTGATGGATCAGGGGTTATCAGGATGGGAGCTGAAACGAAGCAGCTCTTCAGTTTGGCAAACGCAGCTTCTGCTGCGTCTGACCACCTGAACGTCGTTCTGGGGGAGGTCAAGGCAGTCAGAGGCGCGGCTAGTCGGCTGAAATTGCGAATAAAACTCCGGTAAAAATTGGCGAACCCCAGAAACCTCAGTAGGGCCTTACGGGAATCAGGACTTGGCCAATTTACCACAGCCTTAACCTTGTCAGGATCCATGCGCATTCCCTCAACCGAGATGATGTGACCTAGGAAAGGAACAGACTGTGCATGAAACACGCATTTCTCCGCCTTGACAAAAAGCCCATTCTCTAACAACCTCTGAAGCACCTGTCGTACGTGTTGCACGTGTTCCTGGAGAGACGATGAAAAAATCAATATATCATCCAGGTAGACATATATGAATTGATCGATCATGTCTCGCAACACGTCATTGACAAGTGCTTGGAAGACCGCTGGGCTATTGGACAAGCCGAAAGGCATGACCAAATATTCAAAGTGCCCCCTAGGGGTGTTAAATGCGGTCTTCCATTCATCCCCCTCCCTCATGCGGACCAAATGATAAGCATTTCTTAAATCCAATTTCGTGAAGACGGATGCTCCTTGCAACCTCTCGAAAGCTGAAGACATCAATGGCAAAGGATATGTATTCTTTACCGTGATGTTGTTCAGCCCCCGGTAATCAATACAAGGTCGCAACGATCCATCCTTTTTCCCCACAAAAAAGAACCCCGCCCCCGCAGGAGAAGAGGAAGGGCGGATGAACCCTGTTGCTAGAGAATCAGAAATGTATTTCTCCATGACCTCTCTCTCTGGGACAGAGAGTGAATATAATTTGCCCTTAGGCGGAGACGTACCTGGCAATAATTCTATAGCACAGTCATAGGGACGATGTGGAGGGAGAGAATCAGCCCGAGACTTACTGAACACCTCCTTCAGATCCCGATACTCCGTGGGCACGTTAGATAAATCCACTGTCTCCTCCTGTAACACATGAACAGAAACAGACGGACAAGCAGAGACAAGACAGGACTTATGACAAAAACTGCTCCAAGCCGCTACGGATTTGAGTTGCCAGTCTATTTTGGGATTGTGACGAGTGAGCCATGGGTGACCAAGAACTATGGGTGCAAGCTGAGTGTCCAGGATGTAGAATGAGATGGTTTCTGAGTGATTGCCTGATGTGGTGAGGATGATATCTTCAGTAACCAGAGATATGGTGGGGAGTTTCTGACCGTTGAGGGCGTGCACTGCAATCTGATGGGTGAGTGGTTTGAGGGGAACTTGGTGCTTGAGTGCAAAGTTGTGATCCATGAAGTTACCTTCGGCGCCCGAGTCTAGAAGTTCATGACAATCGCGACGGTGGTTGGACCATCGGAGTCTAACCGGAAGGAGAGTCGATGTCGATGAGGTCTTCTCGGCGGAGATCCCACCCGATAGTAGCCTCATACTTACTACCGGGCTGGGCCCTTTAACGGGCAGTTGTAGGCAAAGTGTCCCGCTCCTCCACAGTACAAGCAAAGGCCCTGGGATCTCCGCCTCTCCCTCTCCTCCCGGGAAAGCCGGGCTCGACCTACCTGCATGGGCTCGGGATCGTAGACGGGGCTCTCCGCCGCCAGGGTCCGAAACTCGATCGAGTAGTCCGACACGGATCGATGTCCTTGACGTAACTCGGCCAGCAATCTGGCCGCTTCTCTGCCTCCCAAGGTACGGTCGAAGACCCGTTTCATCTCGTCGGAGAGCGCTTGGAACGAGGTGCAGCAGTCTTCCTGGTTTTCCCACACCGCCGTTCCCCATAGTGCCGCTCTCCCAGTCAGCAGCGTTAGCACGAAAGCCACTTTAGTTCTTTCCTCCCGGAAGGTTCTGGGCTGGAGAGAGAAATGCATGGAGCATCTAGTTAGGAAAGCTCGACAAAAATTGGGTTCACCTGAGTATGTCTCTGGGGCTGGTAATCGTGGTTCCGACTGGGAGGGGTCCACTGGTGGTATTTGGGGAATCGGCGGTGGGACCGGCGCAGCGGGAATACGCAGCTGTTGGACTTGCTGGGTGAGCCCGGACACCTGCGCCACTAACGCCTGAACAGCACGAGCGGTGTCATTGATATTTCTCTCTTGATTCTCCATCCGCCGTCTGCTGTTATTGACGAAATCCTCCAACGTCTCAGGATTGTCACTCGCTGCTTCCATTTCTGGTCAGATCGTTCTGTAACGTAAGAACTACGGAAGCAATTGCAAGTAACAATATTTATTGGAAAGCTCAGAACACAGTCCACAGACAGGCAAGGTTGAAAACTCAGTACACGATTCACAGACAGGCAGGTAAGTGGCGCAGGGACTCGATGGTCAGATGGATACAGTGCAGGTGAAGTGAGGTGACGATCAACAAGACGAATCCAGAACATCCACAGGGAACAGACAGGAACAACGAAGGATACTGGAACGTAGAGGGATCAAACACCGGACATCACAAACAACGATCTGACAATGGAGATGAGAAATGGGTGAGATTAAATAGACCGGGATGATAGACTGCAGCTGGTGATGAGTGATTACTGAATGAGCTCTGATGAGCAGCCACGCCCCTCTAATCAGCACACACACATATGTAACAACAGAAACACGAGACATGAATGAGACATAGGATTTACCCACCGTGACACCACCACTGCAGGGGTCTCATGTACAGAAGGCCAAAAGTAATTACGTTGGACACAGCTGCCATGAGACCCACAGTCTGAAACTGTTTCACAGTGAGTGACTGGCCTAGATAAACCCATAATACACCTAGAAAAGTGGTCCTCTGAGCTGGGAGGATCACACTCTTCATGGCGTTGAGTGGCAACCCCAACATCTTTAAATGAGACAGAACAACATCTCGATGCCGAACTGCCATATGCTCAAATTGAGCTAGGATCAACCAATCGTCGATATAATATAATATGCGAATGCCCTGGAGTCTCAGAGGAGCCAGAGCTGCATCCACGCATTTTGTAAAGGTGCGGGGTGATAAACCTAGGCCAAATGGAAGAACCCGATACTGGTATGCTTCGCCCCCGTTTTTAAATCGAACCTCAGGAACTTCCTGTGATGAGGATGGATAGATACTTGGAAGTACGCGTAAGTCTATTGTGACAAACCAGTCCTTGGAGTGAATCTGAGATACAATCTGTTTGAGTGTAAGCATTTTGAACTTGAGTTTCTGAACTCTGCTGTTTAAATGGCGCAGATCTCCTTCTTTGGAACAATGAAGTAACGGCTGTAAACCCTGACTCTCTGCTGGGAGGAGAAACCCTTTCTATAGCTCCTTTTTGAAGAAGTGTCAGTACTTCATGCTCCATAACCAGAGCCTGCTGTGAGTCCACTACCGTAGGGAGTACCCCCTGAAATCTGGGCGGACGAGAACCGAGCTGAATTCTGTAACCCTTTCCTATTATGTGCAGGACCCATAGAGAAATATTTGGCAGAAGTTTCCACGCTGCCAGAAATTCCGATAAGGGAACCAGTCTCACGAGACTGGCCTCTGGATTTGATTGAACAATCATTTCGGTGCCCTGAAGCGGCGAACCGGCAGGGAACAACCGAACTGACCATTCTACAACCCTCCTCAGAGGATTGCACGGGGACGCTGACACCTCGGCGACCTGAAGCGGCGAACCGGCAGGGAACAACCGAACTGGCAGCGCTGCGACCCTCCTCAGAGAGTCGCACCCCAGAGGGCGCCGTTAGGAGAAACGATTTCTCAAAACCGTTCCTCTTTTTTTTTTTTTTTTTTTCGACAGGACTTCTTGTCTAAGCTTTATTAGAGATGACGACAGTCCTCAGATCTTGCCTTCCTCTAACTAGCTTAGTTCCTACGACTCTCCTCGGAGGATCCTAGGAAAAAGCAGGCGCCTCGGCACCCTGAAACGGCGAACCGGCAGGGAGACCGAACTGACTGCTCTACGACCCTCCTCAGAGGATCGTATGGGGAAGCTGACACCTCGGTGCCCTGAACGGCGAACCGGCAGGGAACAACCGAACTGGCAGCGCTGCGACCCTCCTCAGAGAGTCGCACCCCAGAGGGCGCCGTTAGGAGAAACGATTTCTCAAAACCGTTCCTCTTTTTTTTTTTTTTTTTTCGACAGGACTTCTTGTCTAAGCTTTATTAGAGATGACGACAGTCCTCAGATCTTGCCTTCCTCTAACTAGCTTAGTTCCTACGACTCTCCTCGGAGGATCCTATGAAAAAGCAGGCACCTCGGCACCCTGAAACGGCGAACCGGCAGGGAGACCGAACTGACTGCTCTACGACCCTCCTCAGAGGATCGTATGGGGAAGCTGACACCTCGGTGACCTGAACGGCGAACCGGCAGGGAACAACCGAACTGGCAGCGCTGCAACCCTCCTCAGAGAGTCGCACCCCAGTGGGTGCCGAGGAGAAACGATTTCTCAAAACCGTCCCTACCCCGGAGGGGACCACCCTTAGAAGCCTGATAGCCTCGGCATCAGGTCTTCTTCTTTGCACTCTATGCCAGTTTCAGGAACATAGATTTGTGAGGAAGAAACCTCTGGAACGCCGCTGAAAGGTTTAGTTTTCTTGAAAGCGGAGCATCCAGAAGAACAGACATTTTTATCTTTCTTTTTCTTTATTTTTATATTAGAAAAACGTATACATATAAACACATATATATATATATATATATATATTCTCGAATAGAGTCAATGCTGACATCCTTAAATACTTTACCCACTGCCTTTTTTACCCATTTTATTAGTACTGCCTAATAAAATTTATTTATTATTAAAGATGGCTGGTGGGTAACGTCGGGGTTAAAAATGATGACGCCGACTCGGGAGAGAGAAAGCTCGCAAGCGTCTCTATAATCCAAGGCACTGTCATACCATGATACTTAATACCCATAATATTACTCTAGTTAGACGTTTGGGTATTAAACACATAAAATAGAAACCGGTTTATTCCACGATCTCAACACCTCAGTGTGGAGATAGGGAAAAACCAGTAGTCCCCGACGAGGAGGCTGAGATACAGAGTTTTTATCTAATAAACTCTTTTTATTTTCACTCTCATAATGTTCAGCTGTCCAGTAGATATTTAACTAGCAACAGCATTAGAAAAACCTCCTTTTAAAAGCTCCTCTTTATTCAACAGAGTTATGAGCTGCCTATTTATTGAAAAATCAAACATCTGCCTTTTTCTTAATAACTTTATTTGTTTTGTTCACTTTTTCTTAACAAAACACTAACGATACCAATTCCTCAGAACTGGAAATCGCAGCACACTGGATCTGCAGGTGAAAGCTGAGATAGGGCGGGGCCCGTGCCAACCCACACAGTCAGATCCGTTTTCGAACCCCAAAATGCGAGTCACCGCCGTGTCTAGGCAACAGCGGGACCCACGCGGGGAGCGCGAACCGTACTGTCCTCCTCAAAAAACGATCGGCGAGAGCGGAGCGTCTTCATAGACTCATACAATGCTCACAATCAGCCCCCTCGAGGACTGACTGAGCATGCTCAACTCCCAAACAAGCAACACAAAGCTGATGTGTGTCCCCACCTGTATATAACGAGGGCAGGGAACAACACACTGTCTATAATCTTGCTTGCTCTCCATAATAATGATAGATATATTGGGCTTGACAGACAACAATAAATAGACAAGGACAGATATACAGAGAGCTCTTGCTGAAGGTACAGAAGCTGTCGCGGTCTGATTTCAGGGCTGCTTTATAGTTTCCTGGTCTATGACATCACCTATGTCGTAGTGGGCTTCCATTGGACTGATTTTACATGTGCTTCACGACGTAATCACGTTGTAACGATGCGGGAAGAATGAAGCGAGCAGTGAATCCAATTGCAAGCACATTTACTAATAAAACAAACAAAAGAAACTCAGACCAGGAACACAGAAAAAGCAACCATTACAACATTAACAACTCACAAAGAAAGGGCTGAAACACAGGGCTTAAATACAGGGGTAAACGAGCTAAACAAGATAACAAGAGGGCGTGGTTAATCAGAAACACCTGGGGATACTTATAAACTAGAAAAACTACAAAGGACTACAAAACATGACACAGCACAGGAAATAACTAAAGTTCACACAAGACAAGGGAAACGTCTCTGGTTACTTGCGTAACCTATGTTCTCTGAATAGGGAACGAGACGCTGCGGAAAGCGCAGTGGGATATTCTCTGAATGTGCCAATTGTCTGAAGCCTTATAGAATCACGCCAATTCATTGGCTGATGGCGTCCACGCGATATGGCTCCGCCCCGACGCTCTTACGTCGCATCATTACATATTCGCGCGCGCGCCATCTGCTCCTCAGATTTCTCTGCCGAAAAGACACTGTCAGCAGCGCGAGGAGCTTGGCCGCTAACGCAGCGTCTCGTTCCCTATTCAGAGAACATAGGTTACGCAAGTAACCAGAGACGTTCTCTTTCATAGGTTCACTCAACGCTGCGGAAAGCGCAGTGGGAACGGACTACCAAACTCGCCAAGCCAGAGCGCTTTTATAACTGGTAGATAAAAGAAACAACGACCGAAATGAGTTCAAACAGAAAGAACCTGGGAACCCGGGGTCATGTCAAGATCCGAGCTATAGAACCTTACAAAAGTGTGCGGAGAGGACCAGCCTGCCGCAACACAAATATCCCCCAAAAGTGCTCCTCTGAAAAGAGCTTGAGAAGATGCTACACTTCTGGTGGAATGTGCTTTAATGCTAAGAGGTGAAGGCAAGCCACGCACCTCGTAAGCCAACGAGATAGCCTATGTGACCCAGTGAGAAATCCTCTGCTTTGATGCAGCAAGCCCACGGCGGCTAGCACCGAAGCAAACCAGAAGCTGGTTAGATTTCCTCCAACCGCCTGAGCGGTCTACATATATCTTAAGAGAACGAACTGGGCAGAGCAAGTTAAGCTTCCTATCTTCCTCAGACGAAAATGGAGGAGGGTGGAAAGCGTTAAGGTTAACTACCTGTGAGCGGAAAGTTGAGGAAAGAACCTTGGGGACATACCCTGGTCTCGGCCTCAAGGAAACTTTGACCAGGCCAGGGGCAAAGTCCAAGCAAGACTCGCTAACAGAAAGAGCTTGTAAATCTCCCTCTTTAATGAGGACAAAGCTAACAAAAGAGAAACCTTGAGAGTCAGAATCCTCTCCGGAGCTGACTCCAAGGGCTCAAAGGGGGCTTTCGTCAAACCCTCTAAGACAACAGAAAGATTCCATGGGGGAACTCTAGGGGAGCGAGCCGGTTTCAGGCGCTTCACCCCACGCATGAAGGCAGAAACTAACCTTAATTTGCCCAGGGGAATCTCATCCGATTCCCTATGCGCTGCAATAGCCGCGACATAAACTCTGAGAGTGGTAGCGGCTGCTCCAGCAGCAAACTTCTCCTGCAGGAATTCCAGTACTGAACCAGCAGGGCAGTTAACTGGGCTCCTATCATGTGCTAAGCACCAAGTCTCAAACACCCTCCATTTGGAAGAATATAATCTCCTTGTAGAAGGGGCTCTAGCACTCGCAATGGTCTCCTGAACGTCAGTTGGGAGACCAGAGCTTAATGCCGACGGCCTCTGATCGGCCAAACGAACAGCTTCCACATGTCTGGGCGAGGATGCCATATCCTGCCCTGTAGCTGGGACAGAAGATCTTCCCTGACCGGGATCCTCCAGGGGGAAGATTCCAGTAGAGGAATTAGCTCCGAAAACCATGGCTGAGATGGCCAGAACGGAGCTACCAGGAGGAGGCGGACTCCGCTCTCTCTCACTCTGGCCAAGACCGCCTGGATCAGTTTGATGGGCGGGAAGGCATAGAGTTTCTGCGTTGGCCAAGGGTGAGCGAACGCATCTATCCCCAATGGGGCCGGGGGACTCAGGGAGAACCAAAGCGGGCATTGGGACGACTCTTGAGATGCAAAGAGGTCCACCTCCGCCTCTCCAAAAACCTCCCAGATCAGGGCCATCGTCTGGCGGTTCAACATCCATTCCCCCGATCTGAGTTTCTGTCTCGACAGAAAATCTGCCGCGAGGTTCAGAACCCCTGGGACATGAACCGCTCTTAGAGATAGGAATCTGCTCTGAGACCACAGGAGAAGGTGACGCGCATGCCTGTCTAGGGTGCGCGACCGAGAACCTCCCTGCCGGTTCACATGAGACACCACTGCCATGTTGTCTGTTCTGACAATGACATGGTGACCCTCCAGAAGAGGGAGGAAATGATGCAGAGCCAGAAAAACGTCTCTTAACTCCAGGCAATTTATGTGCCAAGAGAGAGCCTCTCCGGTCCAGACCCCACACGCTGGTCTGCCCTCGAAAACTGCTCCCCAGCCGGTGAGAGAGGCATCCGTCGTAATCATCTGGCGACGAGATACCGCACCCATGCTGATCCCTTTCCGAAGAAAAAGAGGGTCCCGCCAAACTGACAGGGCTCGAAAGCAACTGCGCGATACCTTCAGTAGGCGAAGGGTTGACCCGGAGGGTCGAACCCCTGAGAGTTTCACCCACCACATGAAGGGTCTCATGTGGAGTAGGCCCAGCGGTAGCACGGAGGAGGCCGCGGCCATAAGGCCCAGCATCCTGCAGCAGGTGCCCACAGACACATGATGGCCTAGCAAAAAACGAGCCAAGCATGTCATCAGGCTGGAAATCCGTGCAGGGGCCAAGCGGGCCTGCATGAGAACGGAATCCATGTGCACCCCCAAGAAAACGGTGCTTTGAGCCGGAGCAAGAACACTCTTCTCCGAGTTCAACCTCAAACCGAGAGACTGGATATGACTCAGAACGATGTCTCTGTGGTGGGCCACTAGGTTCCTGGACTGGGCTAAAATGAGCCAATCGTCTAGGTAATTTAGAACACGGATGCCCTGGAGCCGCAATGGGGCCAGAGCTGCATCCATGCACTTTGTAAATGTCCTCGGGGCCAGAGATAGGCCGAAGGGAAGGACCCTGTACTGGAACGGCCTTCCTCCAACGGCGAACCTGAGGAACTGCGTGTGTCGCTGTACAACCTGGATGTGAAAATAAGCATCCTTTAGGTCTATCGTCACGAACCAATCCCCTGGCCGAATCTGAGATATGATAGCTTTCAGCGTCAACATTTTGAATTTCCCTTTGTAAAGGGCGAAGTTCAGTCGGCGGAGGTCCAGTATGGGACGCAAACCGCCGCCCTTCTTCGGGACCAGGAAGTAATGGCTGTAAAAGCCCCGCTCGGTTTCCCCTGGAGTAATCTCCTCTATTGCTCCTTTGAGAAGGAGGGAAGAGATTTCCTGCTGAAGTACAGAAGCCTGAGTGTCTACTACAGTAGGAAACACCCCGTTGAAACAGGGGGGATTGCGGCAAAACTGAAGAGTGGAGCCGAACCGAATTGTGCGAAGAACCCAAGACGATACCCCTGGTAAGCGCTCCCACTCTGGAAGGAAATGTGATAGAGGAGGAGGGATGTTGTAATGCAGACGACATACCTGAGTGAGGGTGCCGTGCTGACGCTCCTGGAGTAAAGAGGTTGACTGTGCAGGAGGGCCATCGGCGTCCTGGCACGTGATGGGAGGCATCGATGCTGGGGTCATGGTGACCAGATCCGCCTGCTCCGGAGGAAAACGGAAAGTGCCTCCGAGGATGCGGCCGGTAGTTATAGAGAGTGTGGGGGGTGAGGGGAGAAAGCAGAAAGCGTCTCCTTCCTCCCGCACCAGACTGAGTAGAGAAGGTGAAATATGACCTGCACTTCGAGACACTCTGAGTGGCGAAGGTGACAGGGCAAGGAAAGGAGAGCTGGGAGGTGGGCAGAAACGCTTGTGCGGTCTGATCCAACCTTGAGGAAGCAGAGGAGCTCTCCTTTTTCTGACCGGAAGGTCAGGAACGGCTCTGGGCCGCCGGAGCAGTCGGTTTGTCGGACCGCCTCAACTGGAGGCGCTTGTGAGGCCGTTGACGGGGAAACGGGCGACCGCGGGCTCCCCAAACCGTGGTAGGTGGGAGATGCCCTGGTTCGCTTCTTCTGGAAGAGAAATCCGGTCTATGAGAGGGACGTTCTCTGGGTCGCACCGGGGCGGGAGCAGAAGGTTCCCTAGCCCTCCTGGGCATGAACTGTCTGAACGCGGCCGATTGGGATTTGGAGGAGCGGAATTTCTCAACCACTGTGTTGACCGCCTCACCAAACAACCCCGTTTGAGAAATGGGGGCGTCCAAGAGGAAAACCTTCTCTTTGTCACAGATCTCCGTGAGATTAAGCCACAAGTGGCGCTCCACCGCAACAGAACCAGCCATAGAGCGACCTATAGCGCGTGCGGTATGCTTGGTGGCTCTTAAGGCTAAATCCGTAGCCTTACGAAGCTCCTTGACCGCTTCAGGAGTCACGCCGTCGCCCTCGTCCATTTCCTTCAGGACGTCCGCCTGGTAGGCCTGGAGAATGGCCATAGTGTGCAGGGTCATGCCTGCCTGCCCAGCCGCCATGTAGGATTTCCCAATGAGAGAGGAAGTAGTCCTACATGCTTTAGAAGGGAGGAGGGGGCGCGATTTCCAGGACGGCGCAGACGACGGAGCAAGATGGTCGGCTAAAGTTTCCTCAATCGCCGGAATGGCTGAATAGCCCTGTTCCACAGAGCCTACCAGGTTGGTGAAATCAGCAGCAGCCGCATTAGTGAGGCGCGAAGAAAAAGGCTGCTTCCAGGATCTGGAAATCTCATGATGCAGATCACTGAAAAATGGCAGCTTCCTCCGTTGAGGCCTAGAATTAGGGCCACTGAGAAGCCTTTCGTCGAGTTTCGACGACTGAGACTCACGTGGCTCGTCGGGCCAATCAATAGTGACCTTCTCCGTAGCGCGCGAAAGCACGTCAACGAGCTCCGCATAGGCCGCAGTAGGCCGCGCTTCCTGGCCGCTCGGCGGGATAACCTCGTCGGCGAGAGTAGGCCCGAAATCCTCGGAGTCGGAAGCCTCGGTAAAAAGTATATCCTCCAGCCCGAAAGAAACCGCGTCGCGTGCTCCCGGGCTGGGGCGCAAATAATCGTGTGAAAATTCGACTGGCATGCCTCGCGCGTGCCGAGGGGAGGGAGAGAAAGAGCGGGGCTCGTCTGCTCGAACTCCACATCCTCAAGCTCTACATCCGAACCCCATGTCGCGGATCCTCGAGAGGCCTCGGGAGCGCGACAGGGGGAGACGAATGATTCCCTCTCAAAGACCGCGAGCCGCGATTTAAGGGTTTTGAGCAACAAATTTTCACAGAATTTGCATTTAGACGATCCTATAACTGCCTCACGTGCATGTGAAAAACCCAAACACTTAACGCACTTACTGTGTGGGTCGTCGTTAGCGAGCACATGGCGGAGTACAGCGTCTGAAATCCATGGCAACTTCACCGTAAGGAGAAACAGAGTTCCGCTTGAACAGTCGCAGAAGCGCCGAGAATAATCCAGATGTATTTGTAGCTCAGAAAAATCACGAGCGAAGGGCAACGTGACCGCTTCGCTCTGAAGGTAGAGAAATCTGAGGAGCAGATGGCGCGCGCGCGAATATGTAATGATGCGACGTAAGAGCGTCGGGGCGGAGCCATATCGCGCGGACGCCATCAGCCAATGAATTGGCGTGATTCTATAAGGCTTCAGACAATCGGCACATTCAGAGAATGTCCCACTGCGCTTTCCGCAGCGTTGAGTGAACCTATGAAAGAGAACACAGGACAGACAGGAACAAGACATGAACCCACACCATGACATAAAAAGAAACTCAGACCAGGAACACAGAAAAAGCAACCATTACAACATTAACAACTCACAAAGACAGGTCTGAAACACAGGGCTTAAATACAGGGGTAAACGAGCTAAACAAGATAAGAAGAGGGCGTGGTTATTCAGAAACACCTGGGGATACTTATAAACTAGAAAAACTACAAAGGACTACAAAACATGACACAGCACAGGAAATAACTAAAGTTCACACAAGACAAGGGAAACACAGGACAGACAGGAACAAGACATGAACCCACACCGTGACACACGTAGAGCGTTCCATCGCGTCTCAAACGCAGCTCGAGTTCCCTTGAAAGGGAACTGAGTGTTACTGTATTGCTTGTTAATTTTCAATCTTAATTAATGCATTAACTGATGTTATCAAATGAAACCTTATTGTACATTTTTACCACTTACGTTATTAAACTTCTTCAACACTTCCCATTCAAAATAAACGCCTTCATTGGATGAAACAGTCTGTGGCTGAACTTATAATATTCTTCTTGCATGGTCTTCAAATGTTTTCATAAAGATATTACTGTGGGAGAAAAAGTAAGATGGAAATAGTTTAATAAATGGTTTAATAAAAAAATTTAATCAAGACATAAATTAACTGCATTTAGGCTTAAATCACTATAAGCTGTATCTTGCTTAAAAAACAACAACACTTCTATTGCATGATGCATAATCAAAAGAGGAGAGCAGCAGTTAAAGCTAGGTGATATGCTAGCATAATATATGAACAAGTTTATGTACGTTAAATATTTGTAAAGGAGGATATGGATAACGAATTAAGCACATCGCGAACCCATGCATACGAAAACATGCACAAATTGCTCAAATATATTAACATAGCCTATAAACTATATTAAGTAATTTGTAAAATAATGCATATTATTAACACCAAACCGTTTTTGACATAGACCTACAATAAATGAAAGAACCCAACAGAAAGGCACACAATAATAAATTATCATATATCTCCGTAAATAATAACAATAATAAAAGTACCTTATTATTTGATCCTCTTCAGAGATAATTCTAAAAATGCAAGGAAACCTTCAAATTAATTATCCAGTAAACCACATTGACAGTTTTACTGCTATTATTTTCTCTGCCTTGATCTCCTAGCCCTGTCCTCAGGATGCCAACAGTCTCTCTCTGTCAATCATACAGACGCAACGCTCTCTGTTCACTAATTTCAGCCGTACATAACACTAATGGCATATGGCAGCTAATATTTTACTCATAAATGTAGATTTTTACTCACATTTGCAGGTGTATAAGACCCTGTAACTTCGCTGTCAACGCGAAATCGACCAACTTCAGACTGTATCAGCTAGGATGTATTAATGCTATGATTTATTAATGAAGGAACAGTATTCTAAAGGGGTTTTTTTTTCTAAAGAATTTTTAAAAGAATTTTTCAAATCCCACAACCCATAAATGAAAATACAAAGAATTCACAGAGCACGTTGACTCTTTGTGACAAAATGTTCTAATAGTAATTTGTCACGCTGTACGGCAAACAGAGGTTTGCATTGTTAATGCATTCAGTTGGTTATACTATACCGTCAAATGTTGTGCAGTAAAAATGTACATACCCTTGTTCTGTGTTATGTTTTTGATAATTTATTTTACCACTCCCAAGTGTTTATGCTTTCAGTCTTGTTATCACTAGTCTATTTAATATATGGATTAATTGTAGTCAATCTATTTTATTTTGACCTTGTATTTAATGTGTTTTATCTCTCACCATGAGAACAAGGATGCATTTTTTTTTAATTGGCAGATTTCCCAGCTAAGTACAGAGATCACAAGGTTATACCAACGAAAAACTTCAATGTCTAATGCAAATTACACATAATAAGCGGTGCCATGTATCGCTGCAGTGGAAGCAGAGAAGACGGGGGGCATTAGGGCACATGTTGCGCCTGAATTTCAAGATGTACACTTGAGAGAGAGAGGATTGCTGAAATAAATGAAAATATTAAGTCATTACAATGTTACTGGGTTGATAGAATTAAGTGGAATTTATATTGCTTGAGGAATTTTCGAGGAAATGTGCAACTCAAATCCGCACATGCCGCTAAAATAAAGTGTCTTCCAGATTTCATTACTTTGGCAATTATCAGAGACAGCAGTATTTCAAAGCTTCAAAAATGCAACTGCACTTCATGGTCAATTATAAAACTCTTTCATCTTAAAGAGTGGAGGAGGGATGCTGTTGGAAAGATTTAGAAAGAGAAAAGTTTAAAACATAAGGCGACTTGCTTTAGCCAACCTTTGCTATTTCTTCACTTTAACATACAGTGATGCCAAAATCAACAACAATAACAATAACAACAACAACAACAACAACAAAATTTAGAATATACAAAATATATAAGATGACATTAATTTGAAATAATGTCATGATTCTGCCATCTAGTCCTTGTCTGTCTTTAAGTCTTGGGGCAGAATCATGACAGACTCAAGTTTTGTGTACAGGCACATGGCCTTTTGTTTGGGCCATGTACTTGTGTTGTCTCGTTACATACCCCGCCCCCTTGTTATCCTCGTCTTGTCATTATTGTCTAGTCAGATTCTCCTGTTCTTGTCATTAGTGTCTCCCTATATCACCCCCTTGTGTTTGCTGTCCTTTTTTCGTTTCATTGTGATTTCTACCTGTGAGTTAACTTACCTGTGAGTTAACTTACCTGTGAGTACCTTGTAAGTTTTGTCTGGTGAATTACTGATCCTGTTTCTGTTGTTAGTTTATGGTCTAGTTTGTCAGTCCTAGTCTTGCCATTTATTTTGCTGTTCATGTTTTGCCCCCTCGTGGGTTTTGTTTTCTCTGTTTTCTGTTTATAATAAACTTTGTGTCACTGCAACCTGTCTGCGCCTGGATTCACCTTCCACCGTCATAACAAATAAAGTAAATAAAAAAAAAATAAAAGCACAGATAATTTATTGCAGCTGCATAGTGTACCAGTAAATCATACTGGTATCATAACATTAAAATAGGCACATGAGTTAAAAGCTGGGTGCAGTTTTGCGGCAACCAATGCTAACTACTAAGCTCAATAGTTATCTTGATCTCCAAACTGAAATCTCAGTTGGCCAGACAGTTATTCATAATTTCTGAATCATTAAAATTATTTTTCCACTACCAACTCGTCGTATATTGACATTTTGAACACACAGGCAACCCCTTTAGCGTAGTTTTATTAGGCTGCATAAATTAGGTCAGGCAGAACCGGGAACACTTCCTGCAACACCTGATGTACTCGCTATATCAAAAAAAGAATGGCATCTACGTTAATTGTAGTCTTTCTGTTTATTCCGAGGTTAACCAATCAGCCGGACCCGGACCGTATCCAGATAAGATGAAGGACCTGCACCTGGACACGACCACAACGCATCCCTGAAGTGTCAGCAGAGATTGTGTCCACTTGACTCTCCCCTGTGAAGGCCTCATCGACACGACAGCCATCAGCACTGATCCTCAACAAACTCGTGTCCATACGTGATGACTCCGGTCTTCAAACAGATGAACTGCATGATATAATGTTCTGATCCAATCTGACCTCTGACCTGTAATGCTGCCTGAATCATAATCATACACTGTCCATTCGTTGGCCACAGGAGAACTGCCCCCCAGATCATTTCGGATCGTCAAGCAGGTAAGTGACGAACATAACGGGCCCTATTTTAATGATCTCTAAGCGCATGGTCTAAAGCACACGGTGCAAGTGCACTTAGTGCGTGTCCGAATCCACTTTTGCTAGTTTAACAATGGCAAAAATGGTCGGCGCTTCCGGCGCATGGTCTAAAAGCGTTGTCTCTATTCTCTTAATGAATAATGGGTGTGTTTTGTCTCTATTCTCTTAATGAATAATGGGTGTGTTTTGTCTCTATTCTCTTAATGAGAAATGGGTGTGTTTTGTCTCTCTTCTCTTAATGAGTAATGGGTGTGTTTTGTCTCTATTCTCTTAATGAGTAATGGGTGTGTTTTGTCTCTATTCTCTTAATGAGTAATGGGTGTGTTTTGGGTGTAATGTGCAATAAACTAATCAGAGTCTCGTCTCCTATTCCCTTTAAAAGCCAGTTGCGCTCGCGCCACGGCGGATTCGCTATTTACATGATGGAATTTGCAAGCGAAAAGACTGACCGCTTCTCGAGAAATGGATCTACTCGTGCAACCAAACAAAAACACACATTCTTTGGTAACACTTTATATTACGACCCGCAAACAACTGCGTAAGTACACCGAAATTACGGTTTAGGTTTCTGTAATTATAGTGTACTTGTGTGTACAATATGTTAAGTTTTGGGTAATAAAGGGGTAACAACAGATATACAACCTGCAAAGAACTTCGTAAGTAAACCGAAACTACGGTGTATGTTTCTGTAATTATAGTGTACCTCCGTGTAGGTATAAGGGAACAATATGTTAAGTTTTGGGTAATAAAGGGGTACAACCAGATGTACAAGCAAATTATTTATAATGTAATTATTTTATTTATGTTCTTGTGCAATGTAGTTAGAGGGTAATTTTGACATCTGTGGGTTGTAAATTAAACATATATATATATTTATATATATATATATATATACATATAAAAACTTTCACATTGTATTGCAATGACACTTAAATGTCAGGGCAAATATATTGTGTAATTAAAACGTTTTTTTGTTTTGTTTTCTTAATAAGAGTACCTTTCTCTGTAATTACTGTGCAAATAGTGTTGTTTGTTACATAGTAAGTAGTGTTTGTTACCCGTTTCAACTGTGTATTTACAGGGTAAGTGTAACTCCTGCGGGCTGAGATATTAGATTCTAAATACTTTGAAATTTTGTTTTGAATTTTTTTTTGTAAAATAACAGTCAGAAATTAAATGGGATCCTTTATTGTATATTTACTGCACTTACCCTCTAACTACACAGAACAAGGGGTTAACAAGCGCCACTTTAATTTACAGCCCGCAGGAGTTACACTTACCATGTAAATACACAGTTGAAATGGGTAACAAACACTACTTACTATGTAACAATACGAAACAACACTATTTGCACAGTAATTACAGAGAAAGGTACTCTACTAAAACAAAACAAAAAAACATTTTAATTGCACAGTATATTTGCTCTGACATTTAAGTGTCATTGCAATACAATGTGATAAGGTAAGTACTAAGTACTACATGGTACGTTCTAAACTAAAATCATAGCAGAAACTATTTTTTTTGGCTTAGCGTTAAGTAGTTTAGTAAGAAAAGCCAATAAATTCAATTTGTATCATACTGTGCTGTGCTTACATACAGCCATATATATATATATATATATATATATATATATATATATATATATATATATATATATACACACACGTTTAATTTACAACCCACAGATGTCAAAATTACCCTCTAACTACATTGCACAAGAATATTTTGCCAGAAATGTGATAAAAACTTTTATATACAACAGACTACAATTTATGCCTGGAATATATTAACAGAATAGGTACCTGTTAGTTTTAAAATAATTACATTATAAATAATTTGCTTGTATATCTGGTTGTACCCCTTTATTACACCAAAACTTAACATATTGTTCCCTTATACCTACACGGAAGTACACTATAATTACAGAAACGTACACCGTAATCTCGGTGTACTTACGCAGTTGTTTGCGGGTCGTAATATAAAGTGTTACCCATTCTTTCCATGAGTGTTGTGGCGAGTCTCTGTCTTGCTGATATACCTGATGGTTATGGAGTTAATTACTTAAAATGCAATTTATCATTGCGGAAAAAAACAGAAAGCGCAAGCTTTTGTGTCAGGTTGTTATGTCGTAATGCTAAATATAACGTTTCGTATTTATGACCCTCCGGGACCCAATGTGATATCCACTCAATTGATTTTGTTATTGGTTTAAATGAATGGAGAATATCTAGTGTTTTTCTGTGAGTCCTCAAGCACCCACGGGATTATCGCCTATGATGTAAGACTTAAAGGTGCTGAAGGCTATTTCTGAGAAAGGTAGTTGATATTTGAAATCACCAAAACAAACACACACCTACCCAAAATGATCACGCTATCTGGATAGCTCTGCTATCAAAATTTACAAACACTTTATTCAACACAGGCAGCTTTGAAAGTTTGATCAACTCTAAACCTATTTGTTCAACTATAGCTTCATGCAACAGACCACCGGATACCGCTAACAGAGAAGACCATGGTCATGTAGATGAACACACGTGGTGTAAAAGGTTCTTTGTAATTTCACTGTACAGTCAATTGAAAATGTGTTGAAATGTTTGAAATACTGCAATTTTGAGGATCTTTTGGGAGTACTACAATACGATCTCATGAAAACTTGTAGCTAAAGCACATATTTTACATGCATATGATGCGCACTGTAAACCCCTTGGGTAGGATTAGTGATGTGGAGTACGTGCGTATTACACGCCATAAACTGCATATCACATGCACATAAAATTTTTTTTCTTGAGATCTGTAAATTAACGGTAAAGGGCTGTAAATTAACAGTACATTGCTGGCAACCACAGCTGCCAGTTTTATTTTACAGCGCAATTTTTTAGATTCAGAGCAGAGCCATTACAGAAAGCGAGGCTTTGAGGGATAGACTTAACGTGTTTTCAATGGTGTCTGCTGTTAAAAGCTATATAAAGCTTCTATGTAACTTACAATTTTCCACAGCTCTAGACTGAAAATTCTTGGAAAGATGTTTTTGCTGTGTTTCATCAGCAGAACAATCCAGAAACACATTTAATAAAAGTACAACCTACTGAAAAGGTGAATAAGGTATATGGGAACTAATTTAAGAATCAGAATCAGAATCAGAAAGAGCTTTATTGCCAATAAACACAGGAAATGAGAAAATGGAAACAAAGGAACAGAATATAAACTTAAAGTCATTGGAACATATAAAACTTAAAAGTTCATGGAAACAAAACACACAGGAAAAGGGTAAAAAGCCAGTATGGAATTTTTATATGTAAATGTGTCGTAAATGTCCAGACCGCATTCAAGTGATCTGTGGACTCTTCTGAGATCATGCATCAGATGGTTTTACATAATACAAATTCATCAGAATGTGAACTGTTGTTTTTCCCTATACACAGCAGGGTTTTTGTCTATTTAACTCTCCACTGACCTCATCAAATGTTTGCTCATTGCCACAATTTTGACAGCCTTTCCCTTAACTTTAATTAGCAATTTTCACAGTAAATATCCTAATCGTGTAACTCACAGAGTAGAGGTTGTGCTAGGTTTTTTGTTTTTTAGTTTTTTTTGCCAATTTGGCAAGTCTAGTCCACTGGAATCTCCATAGATTTGTTTTTAATTTGCATTCATTAATGTGTGAGCCAATTACAGCTCATGGAATTTTAGCAGGATGAGCAAAATCAATAGTAGAAATAAGGAGAGGAATGTAAAAAAAAACGTTCCATTGGCCTCTGTTATTAATATCATTCTGTTATAAACTATATGAAATGGAGCAACAGAATAAGATGAATATATTTGCATTTACATATGAAGGATCGATAAAATATGTATATCTGTCTGATTTCTACCCTAGGATAAGTGGGTTGGTACCAGTAGATTTTAATTTGCGCGCATGAATCATGCATGTACTGATGTGAGTGAAATGTTAATAATTGGGTGGTTGTACTGTTGGATATTCACATGCTGCGTTTCTCCTCTTAACTTTGTTTGTCCAGAAGTACTTGTCCTTGTAATATCAACATACCAACAGTGACTCCTCTGTTCTAAGAAAACCCATGGTGCTCTTTAAAAATCTGTTGTGTATCATAAACATTCTGAAAAGTTGCTGTTCACTCTGTACATGCTACCCTTAGGAGATATCATTAGGAAGCATGGCATTAGTTTTCACTGTTATGCTGATGATACTCAGCTCTATATTTCTTCACGCCCAGACGAAACTTACCAATTTACAAAATTAACAGAATGCATAGCAGATATAAAAACCTGGATGACTAGTGTAGGGTATGGACCAATCAGACACATACTATTTATTCATTATATACAAAGGTTTATGAAACTCCTCACACAGCCCAAATGAACAAACACAAGTGAAAGAAACAGTGTCATGTTACAGGGCATGATAAGGAGATTTTACGACCTCCGAGGAATGTGGCCACATACTCAAGAGAGAGACTATGAAACAGAAACCCTCTTTAAAACAGACTTTGCTGCGTTAATCATAGACTAACTGATCTATAAATGAACATGCATAAAACTGTGAAAGAAACAGTGTAAATGGTTTACTGTCTCGTGTACTATTAGGTATATATTATGGTATGTATCCTGGTATACAACCAACTAACGATCAATGTAACCTCACCTGTATAATGCCTCCTACCTAAATAATCCTCATTTAATGACTCACACTTTGATGTACATCACCTTCTTCTAGAATGCAGTGTGGATGTGTTATAGCTATTTTAGCATTAATGAAGGTATAATCATATTATGGGACAAAGATCCGTAAATCAACTAAGAGCCACTTTCCCTCTCAGACATGTCCCCTTTCTGATTGGTCGAGTTCAACCCTTAGGGGAGGATCTTCTCCAGGCCTTATTAGAGACAGTCCACATGTGACCTCCCTCTCTTAGTTTTTTCATCCAGCCGCAACACTGTTCTGGTGAGACTGGGGAGCCCCCTCCCCCTCCACGGGGTCCCCAAGGGCCCAGCAGGCCTCGATTCCAACCAGAGGTGGGCTCAGGCAGGAGAGAGAAGACTCTCTCTCACAAAGAACCAAGGACAATCTCAGGAGTTTTGGAACAAAGACTCCAACCAACAACGACTCCAATCACCCATCCTTTTGACTTCCTCACTTCCAATCATGCGTTCCTGGAGAAAGAGAACGCTCAACCAACTTCCACTTGACGCTGCCGGAACCATCAACGACTTCAATTTTCAACAACTTCAAGAATTGTTCCCATTACAAATGCAAGTATTCAATTCAATGAAATGTGAAAATGAAATGCTGATGGTTCTTCTCATAGACCCTCTTCCGGTTTCCAATTTCATCCTATCACTAACCTATTTATGTATTCATGTGTGTATGTTGTTTAGTTTATTTATATTCATATAAATATCTATATTTAGTTAATAAAACTTGTACATAATATGTATTTGGTTCTGTTTTGTTTGCAATACAAGTCACTTTACGATCACGGTTTTTGCTACTGGCTCAAAGTACTGTACAGGCGAAGAAATAATTATTCTTCGGTGGCCATGGAAGATACCCTTTATTAGAATAAATTAATAATCAAAATAGTTCGTTGGAAGAACTGATTAATTGATTGTAATATTAATTCAGCCACATCAAGTTAATCCAATTAACTGACCCAAATATTTATAATTAATAATAACAGGATATTATTGATTATTAATATTTCCAAAAAGCTGAGTTCCTTACATAATGGTGGAGAATTTTAAGGCATCGTATTAAACATTGTATGCAAGCAAACAGTAATCAATCATATGTTGTCCCATAAGTTTTATTAACATCTCATACATGCACGTACAAGTTTCTGAGTAAATCAGCAAAACTATAGCTTGAATATGCCTTCCTACGAATGGCAGAAAGTTCACAAATGCTATAATGCATATTTAAATCGTACGATAAGAAACTCCTGATATTAGCGAAGAAAGCCTAATTTCAGATATAAATCGAGCATAAGCCTTCTCTGACGAAGAAATCTCAGATTAGCCGCGCGCATAAATGGTACCAGAACTAATTAACCTGATATGGACGAAGAAATCTCCATTTTCAGCATTTTTGAATGTGATCTGAGCGATGTTCCTCAATCACCGATTAAGGCCTTATTATGCGTTACGTCATTGTATTCATATTAAACCGCTGAAGCGCTCATATGAAACAATCGCGTCGAATTAGTGGTATAAATTCTAGCTTAGCTAACTAGTAATTTGCCATTGTCTGTGAAAGAACGGTGCTGTTTTGATTTGTTAAAAAGAGTCACTCACACGCAACGTCGTGTCTAAGCGAGAGACTCAGTGCAAACTGTCAGCACAGCTCGATCGCTGCTCCGAACGATCTGTGTTGTTGGTTGGCATTGCGTCCGGAACGCGAGCAGGCGTTCCTATCTAGTTTTTCTGACAACAGCACCAATCTCACAGACCCTCGTGTAAACAAGCGACGGTTGTAGCCAATAGCTCCCTCAATCCTAACTTACACGCATGACTTACAAGTAAAACCCTCTACCTCGAGTGATAGTTTTAGCACCGCCTAAAAACTTAGACACGTTAGAGCGTAAAGTGTAACCTTAAACCAAAGACTATAGATTTTGCGTGATTTGAACTGAGTGATTTGAACACGAGTAATGAGAGTCAAAGCTCTTCGAGGCTTTGAATCAAAGGAGTCAACTGAGTCACAAATGACTCTTTGTTTGAAGCGCCCTCGCTGGCGACCCCTGCTGGTCAAAACAGTGGAAGTGTAGCGGAAACTCAAATCAACGGAACACCTTTTACAAACCAATCGCAAAGGTTTTATCAAAAGGTGTAATCAGGTAATGGCAATCCGCGAGCTACCTAATATCGTTTAATATGAGGTGTCTTTCAAGGCATAATATCTTAGTAAACCGTAGGGCTCGTTTTATGAAAGCTTGACTTGAAAGTCAATCAGACCCTTTATCAAATGCGTCATTAAATGTGTACGAATCTATAAAGTGATACGAGATCACATAGAGACCAGATACACAATGGTTCACGAACCGTTGAAATTTAAAACAATTTCGAAACAGCTATGACGCGTAACGAAGCCCAGTTTAATAAAATCACGTGACCTTAGCAGTGATACACTCCGAATGATTTGAGACGAATGATTCACCCTGGTGTCAGAGCTTCACGAAGCACGTCTCATAAGAGGGTTAAACCACCCTCTTCTCTCTCTCTTTCTCTCTCTCGACCCCTTCCTCTTGGTTTCACTTTCAGATTGAAACCCAGATACTTTGGGTTTTTATTTGTGTTTCTTTTATTTTTACTTAAATCTACCCCTATTTTATTGTGTGTATTTACACCTGTTGAGCCTGAATAGTCCTATTCAGTTAAATTGAATTTAATTAAATTGGGAATTTAATTAAATCAATTTGCTTAGTCAAGTTCCCCTCTAGTTACCAGAGCTATGAGAACACACAATGTTTACATACATTTTTTTATTTTTTTTTTATTATTTTTTTCAATTTAGTTATTTACGTTTGTTTCAGCCTGAATTCTTATATTCAGCTAAAGAAAAAAAGAAGGGCTTAACTAAATTTGAAATTTAATTAAATTACTTGATACGCTTCCCTTTCCTTTTAGTTTTCTTAGAGCTATAAGGACGTTCTAACTTTACCTTTACCTTATTTTAGATCACTAGTCACTATCCTCATCTTCTCTCTCTCTATAGGATTACAATATCTAGCGACTGTTGTTTCCATAGCGAGTTACACAGGTCATTAATATCCTACTTCCTGTCTGTGTTTTACCCATCCTCACTCCTTAGCACCAAGCTAAGTACATGAAGTACGGCTAAACACAAACGCACAGTAGGCCCCAGACAGAACTGGAAACACTTCCCATTGTTTCTTCTTCTTCTTTTGGACCTTGAGATGTCTGATGTGTCCCTGGTAGCTTAGTCTAACAGCAGCATAACCCATAAGTGACTCCTGTTTACCTATGTCTCCTAGCTAAACCTAAATAGGTAAAACACTCCTTTCTTCCTCTTCTTTTCTGGTTTCATCCCATTGTTTTATTTTGGTTTTGCTCTATCTGTTACTCTCGTAGCACAACATGTGAGAAGAACCATCAGCATTTTTGAGTAATAGGTTATGACATGTAAGAGCCCAGTCATCAGTCGATGCTGCTTAAAGCACGTCAACTAAGATACTCAAAACTTTTTTTTTTTGTTGTGTGTGCTCACCAACACTAAATTTTAGCTGCTCCACATAGCCATTCTCCCACACAGATAGCTCACCACCTCTGTAGAAACTTGCATTTGCCTTTGCCATTTCTCTCTCGTGTTCCCACAAGTGTTCCAGTAGGCCTCAGACACCCAGCCCTGCCACCAGGACCACCTGAAGACCCGGCAGAGCAGTGTCATGGACATCCTTCAGCCTGAAGCAGGCAACGACCTGCCACGGCAGAGGAAGGAACAGTTAGGCAACAATGAAAGCAGACGTCTGACACCCAGCCTGAGCCACCAAGAGCTGACCAGCATTATCTTCTCCTTGGTCATGCTCCCGCAGGCCTCAAACAGGAGGTAAATGAACTAACGCTGCCAGCCACAGGACTCCACAGAGAACGAACCCTGCTCAACGGGAGAAGGCACAGGACAGATGCAAGGACCCTGACAGAGCAGAGCAACTGAAAGAGATCATCAGTTTTCAGGCGGACGACAGCTCTGAGCACCTGCAAACCGACGGGTAAAGAACTGTTTCACTCAAAGAACTTAAAGAAATGGTTGAACTCAAAGAGAGCTAAAGCCATCAATGTGCAGCGGAAGTCCAAACACTGACTTAGCGATGCTGTAACATTATTGACGCACTCCATGTGGTCCAAAGAGAGCTGCAACAGTCCAACCCACTGCAAATGGACCACACAAGAAAGATGGACCCTGCTGACCTTCACATTAGCAGCGTAAGCTTCCCCAGCCCTGCACAAAGGGGGGAGGAGCCAAAGCCCTCGGCTTAACACTTCACCAGACAGTGCCCTGAGAGCCCCTGCAGCTACAGGAGGAAAAGGTAAATCAGACAAACCCTGAAATGGCACATGAAGTGACACTCAACAATCTCAAGTGAAAGGTCAGAAACATCCCTGCCAATCTACGAGACATTGATTTTCACCTGCAGTCTCCAACCGGTATGGCACACCGAGACAGACTCCATCTGATCTGGACACATCCAGCCCAGCTGGGCCCTGCCCAAACACCAAGCAGGACAGACCTAGAAGGCCCTGTGCTACCACCACCAACTCCGAACGAGTTGTCTGTGGAACTTACAACGAACCTGTGAAGGAGGAGGACACCAGCTTCAAGAAACTTTTCCTCCAAAACCAGTTAGTCACCATATTTTCACCTGCCCCCACGCAATGCCCACTCAACGATGTGTGACCTGATGCGGAAGGCCTCTAACACAGAAGGCCTCCCCAGAAAGGGTTCCTAAGACCCCATTGATCCTGAACTGCAAAACCAGAAGCCACACAGCATGAACACAATGCAAGACTCTGCTAAAAAGTCCCTGGTCAGCATAGGACATAAAACTTTTAAAGTAGATGAAAATGGGTGCTCAAAGAGCAGCAAGACTCTGCATTAGTAAAAATAGAATTTTACTGATATAAAGAAAATCTTGAATGGACGTGTAAGCCTCACCTGCCAACAGACTATGCACAACTCTTTTGAAACAAACATTTGCTACATGCTGGTTGAATTGGCACTGCTACACATTAGTTTCCATGACAATGAAGGGTTACAGGAAACACTAGCTCCAAATAGGGCATACCTTGACGCCATAGTGTAGGAAAACCACCTGAGTTTTAAACTACTGTTAACCTACAGGCGTGCATTTGACCATTGCGGTCCAACTGGAACACAACATGCGATACGCATTTTGATCACTGGTTGCTGGCTTGTCTAAATGCAGATAAAACGATAGCGGGAATTGACATCTCTACTGTAAGTGAAAGAGTCTTAGATTTCCAACTGGTATCAGTAAGTTCAGCATTAAAGCGTAAGTCTGTTTGACAAAGGAATCTCATCTCAGCAGCTTGTAAACTGTACCGATATCTATCCTGCTGTGGTTAAAGAAATCCAAATTGCAGTATTGCTAAACCTGTTTCTGACAAAGAAAGCTCAGGACAGTGTTATATATACGTAGACCTGGGTGATGCTCCCCTTTCTACAATGTAAAGGCCTTACAAATTATTGTTAGATTGATGTAATTCACCTAAATTTTTAGCTGCATCCACAAGCAGAGAGCTACCTAGTGATCAAAACTGTTCACTCGCTGAAAAGTCAGCATTTATGCATGAGAGGGACGTAACTATATAGGCTTAGACGAGCTTTGACTTACAGCAAATCTATTTCCTTACTCTGTAAACAAATAGAATAAGTTGTGTAAAGTAAAGAGAAGAGTTCCATGAGTAAAATTAGCAAATGCCAAAACACATTAGCATTTTACTGAATGTAACATCAAGTTCTTGAAAGACTTAAAGTATAGGCGCCCCCTTTTAAACCGTTTAAACATTCATAACTCAGTAAAATGTGTAGACATTCTTCAGGTACTGTTGAATTGTTCTGACATGCACTGGTTCCCATGACAACGACTTGTCACAGGAAGTGCTAACTCGTGACGTCATTTTGTAAACAAACCAGCCTAGGTGGCTAAGCTAACTTAACCTAGCGTCCATCCAGCTTAGGCTAAGCTAAGCTAACCTAGCATCAATCCAGCTTAGGCTAAGCTACATAATAACTTCTACAGTTAGCGGTTAGCATCATTTACTTGAAGCCTTAATTACAGCTTTTATGTATACAGCGCAAAGTATTCTAAAATACTTTCTTTAACCCCATTTAGGGTTTCTAATTTTTCTCTTTCCTTACTTTCAATTCTTCTCAGCTGAATTTCACCTTCACTAGTTTAGGCATAGTCCTTGCTGAGCGCTGTAGGCTAAATTTGCAGATGCCCTGTCAATTAAACCCAAGTTTAATTACATGTAAGCTGTGTAGCTAGAGAAGAATTCTTATAGTTATGAGAATTTTCATCAGCATGTTGACTAAACCTTTGGAGGGACACACACGGTGTGGTCTTAAACACGCAACAGCTGTGACCCACTATGGAGTGTTGGTCCAGGCAAATCTAAAGGTTAGTCACTAGTGCTATTGATTACTCTCAATTTCAGATCATTCCGGCTGTTTTGATCACTTACTTAAGTCCTTTTTATTTTTATTTTACTTCGATAATAATAGCAGTCAGCTATTCACTTGTCTATACTGTCATGTATATGATTTATTTCCATTTCTTCTCTTGTTCAAATGTGGTTCCATTTCCCATAGGGCCCAGAAAGGAACCAGAGACACCTTTATTTGTGATTTTGTTTATTTTCAACAAGTGCACTAATTTTTATGACCCTGCAACACAAGTAACTTCAACGATTACTAGGGCATAACTATAGTCCTGAGGATTGATAATAAGCATAATTTGAATAGGAAAGCTGTCCTTTTTCCTCCTATTCTTCACTTCGTCAAGCCGTAGTGAACCACCAGTTAAGTCCAGAGAAATATTTTAGTCATAAGAACCATCTTAAGTCATTTATTTCATCTCGGCTATGCCCTTTCCAGGAAATACTCTCGGAACCACACAAGTCTTAGCCTCCTAACATTCACAGCTAAGATGATAAGGATACAATACACACTTCACTAGCTAGCTACACATGAAATACCTAGCTTTATGCTACATATCTAGCGAACCCATTAAACCGTGGCTCTGAACTTTCTAGGGTCATGCATTAGTCTCTCACCACAGGTGTGCCAAAATGTTGCAGATCCTCTGCTTAACCTGACCTTAACCGGTTAGGAGAAGGAAAAGACTGACAAGCCATCGCGAGGAACACTGTTCCATAGGGGTGGGGGAAAAAATCGATTCTTAGATGCATCGCGATGCGGACGTGGACGATTCTGAATCGATTCACAAATGTCAAAAATCGATTTTCAAAAAAAAAAAATTTTTTTTTTAGATATGTAGCCTATTTATAATGACGTAATATAGACGGAACGCAAAAGACGGAACTCTGAAGCGCGGAAGTGCAGTGCCCGGACCGGCTGTCTGTGGCGTGCGCACATAACAGAGACGCGATGGCTGAGCGCGAAATCCAAACACCCTCCTCGTTAAAAGCTGACGTGTGGAAATATTTTGGCTTCTATGAAGTTGAAGGGGGAAAGGAGCTGGACAAGAGCCACACTAGTTGTAAGCTTTGTAGAATAAAACTAAAATATTTCGGCAACACGACAAATATGAGAAGCCATATGACACGTTTCCACCCAGAGGAGGAAAAACACTCGGCTGTACCAGAGCCGTTTCTCTCTATGGCTCTGGGCTGTACCGGTGTTCAGACGATTTCTGCTGCCTTGTCGAAAAATGCTACCCAAACGCAAATCGATCATAGATAATGTTGATTCATTCTCTATTGTTTCCATAATGGTGTAAATCTCACAATATTATAACATCGTTATTTCATTTTAATCAGGGTAAGTGTATGGGGAGCATATTTGGATATTTTAAATGAACTAGCAATTATCACATTTGATATAACAAGTAAAAATGATATTATTATATGAAATAAAATTATAATAAAATTCGAAGTTAAGAGTACAGTATAATGTAGGCCTACTGTTTTTATTTTTAAAACGGTGTGAAAAGTAAAAATTATCATCAAATATTCATCTTTGACCTGTCAAAGTTTCCTACAAGTATCCACAGCAAGGATGCATAGATTTATGGGCGTGGTAAGCAGAAGAAAAATGAGTCTGCACATGCACCAGTAAGTAGCACATCTCGATGGGTAGCATGAATCGTCAGAACACCTGTTGTTGTTATATTATTAATTTACTACAAGTATGCTGCTAGTTCAGGCACACATTTATTTTCCTGTTGGTTCTTTGCAATGTTAATAAAATATATTGTACGTTAATTCTTTATGGGTCATTACTTTGTACTTTTAAAGCAAAGTATTTATATTCACACACACACACACACACACAAAAGATTCAGATAATCGATAATCGCTTTTGAATCGAATCGCAGGCCTCTGAATCGTAATCGAATCGAATCGTGAGGTGCCTAGAGATTCCCACCCCTACTGTTCCACCCATGGCTGCTGACATCCGACCCCATGACCCAAGCCAGAGTTACAGCCACACCGGGGTGATCAAGATTCTCATCTCCTTACCCCACCTTATGGGTATAAAACAGAAGGTAAACAACCTCACATAATAGATCACAGCGTCCCACAAGGAGCGGACCTGTGCCCAAAGCCTTACAGACCAGCTAGACACTGAGGTTCGAACCAGATTCAATGCAGCTGGACTGAGCATGCCCAGGAGCAGCACAGAACTGTCACCATGGCAACAACCCAGGTACCAGCCAAGCCCCTTGGAGAAGCCATGGAGGACAGCACCCTCAACCTGCAAACACCACAGGAAGACCACGGCTGTCAACGACAGCATCCTCTTCCATACCCTTCACACAGGTGTCAATCTGAGGCTCCGCAAGGACAGCTGGACGCACCTGCCTCAGAGTTACTGGAGCCGCTGACACACGCAAAATAGCTCCCTGCACAGGACTCACCCGAGGAGTCCTGTAAGGTACAAGCTTCCGACTCCTTGCCCACCCCAGCTTAGGCAAGCTTGCGTCGGCACCACCATAAGGACAGAACAACACTTCAATCCTTCAGACCTCTCGTGACTGAGAGGCTAACAACCACCATCTGACCTCCGGCCACCAGCACCATGTCAGCTTGAAAACCTCTCTATGCTACATAGAGGCCTAACCACTTCCTGCAACCACAAGGAAACACCTGCCCCAAAACTAATGAACTTCAGAATGTCCCAACACCTGCTGCCTCAACACCTGCTGCAGAGACCTGGACTTGGCTACTGTCCACATCACCAGCCGTGGAACGACCACCGCTCCAGAAGACACGAGCAACCAGAGGCCACCATGGCCTTCCAGCCTTCTATGACAAGTGTGTGTCCGATCTCTCTGCACTTCCAACTTCGCTCGTGGTTGTCCTTGAGGGGGGGCAACAACGATCGAGAGGGGGGATCTGTAGGGTATGGACCAATCAGACACATACTATTTATTCATTATATACAAAGGTTTATGAAACTCCTCACACAGCCCAAATGAACAAACACAAGTGAAAGAAACAGTGTCATGTTACAGGGCATGATAAGGAGATTTTACGACCTCCGAGGAATGTGGCCACATACTCAAGAGAGAGACTATGAAACAGAAACCCTCTTTAAAACAGACTTTGCTGCGTTAATCATAGACTAACTGATCTATAAATGAACATGCATAAAACTGTGAAAGAAACAGTGTAAATGGTTTACTGTCTCGTGTACTATTAGGTATATATTATGGTATGTATCCTGGTATACAACCAACTAACGATCAATGTAACCTCACCTGTATAATGCCTCCTACCTAAATAATCCTCATTTAATGACTCACACTTTGATGTACATCACCTTCTTCTAGAATGCAGTGTGGATGTGTTATAGCTATTTTAGCATTAATGAAGGCATAATCATATTATGGGACAAAGATCCGTAAATCAACTAAGAGCCACTTTCCCTCTCAGACATGTCCCCTTTCTGATTGGTCGAGTTCAACCCTTAGGGGAGGATCTTCTCCAGGCCTTATTAGAGACAGTCCACATGTGACCTCCCTCTCTTAGTTTTTTCATCCAGCCGCAACACTGTTCTGGTGAGACTGGGGAGCCCCCTCCCCCTCCACGGGGTCCCCAAGGGCCCAGCAGGCCTCGATTCCAACCAGAGGTGGGCTCAGGCAGGAGAGAGAAGACTCTCTCTCACAAAGAACCAAGGACAATCTCAGGAGTTTTGGAACAAAGACTCCAACCAACAACGACTCCAATCACCCATCCTTTTGACTTCCTCACTTCCAATCATGCGTTCCTGAAGAAAGAGAACGCTCAACCAACTTCCACTTGACGCTGCCGGAACCATCAACGACTTCAATTTTCAACAACTTCAAGAATTGTTCCCATTACAAATGCAAGTATTCAATTCAATGAAATGTGAAAATGAAATTCTGATGGTTCTTCTCATAGACCCTCTTCCGGTTTCCAATTTCATCCTATCACTAACCTATTTATGTATTCATGTGTGTATGTTGTTTAGTTTATTTATATTCATATAAATATCTATATTTAGTTAATAAAACTTGTACATAATATGTATTTGGTTCTGTTTTGTTTGCAATACAAGTCACTTTACGATCACGGTTTTTGCTACTGGCTCAAAGTACTGTACAGGCGAAGAAATAATTATTCTTCGGTGGCCATGGAAGATACCCTTTATTAGAATTAATTAATAATCAAAATAGTTCGTTGGAAGAACTGATTAATTGATTGTAATATTAATTCAGCCACATCAAGTTAATCCAATTAACTGACCCAAATATTTATAATTAATAATAACAGGATATTATTGATTATTAATATTTCCAAAAAGCTGAGTTCATTACACTAGCAATTTCCTACAACTACATTCAGAAAAAACAGAGATATTAATTATTGGACAAAAAAAGTCCTCACGTAATAACCTAGAATACTGTCTAACACTTGATGACTGATCTGTCAGGTCACGTGTCTAGTACCTGTAAAACCGATTTTTTTTTTTCATTACGTCATAAATTACATCATATGCTCTCAATGAAAAATGCAGAACAATTGGTTCATGCGTTCATGACATCAAGGCTAGATTATTGTAATGGTCTACTGGGTGGTTACCCTGCACGCTTAGTAAACAAACTACATTTAGTTCAAAACGCAGCCGCTAGAGTTCTTACCAGGACTAGGAAGTATGACCATATTAGCCCAGTTCTTTCAACACTGCATTGGCTCCCTATTAAACATCGTATAAACTTTAAAATATTGCTGGTTACTTACAAAGCATTAAATGGTTCAGCTCCCAAGTACTTGAGTGAGCTCCTAACGCATTATAGTCCTTCATGTCTATTGCGATCTTAAAGTTCACCCCAGTTGATAATACCTAGAATATCAAAATCGACTGCTGGCGGTAGATCTTTTTCCTATTTAGCGCCAAAACTGTGGAACAATTTTCCAAACATGGTCCGGGAAGCAGACACAGTCTTTCAGTTCAAATCTAGACTAAAAACACATCTCTTTGGCTTAGCATACACATAACACATTATAGAGCTCGGGAGTGTTTCGTCACGCCGCGATGCATTGTGGGAATCCCGGTACGGAAGTAGATGTACTGTATAGTAGGCAGTACGTAATTACGTTGGTCATTAGATAATATTAGGTTTAATTTAGGTTATTTTTAGGAAAATGGTTCAGTATTGCTGTATTGTGAACTGCTATAATCGGTCTCACGATCGACAGGTCAAACGCCTCATAAATCATATAAGTGATGGTCTTTTTGCTTTGCTTTGTAGTCAACTCCTTTAGCGCTAACTATAACTGATATTTTTATCACATGGTCAATAGATTTTCAGCTGCCAGAGTTAACTAGCTAGTTACATTTACATTGAATGTATTCATTTAGCAGTTAACTAAAGTTCTGCTGTTCAGATTAACGCTAAAGCAGTAAGTACGTTGCTGTGTTTTGGGAGCAAGCTGTTATAATGGTGTAGCTGCTGTTAGCCAAATCAGCATATCAATTCTCGATTAGCAATGGCACCTCGTTTAATCATCTAGATTTTGGTGGATAGACTAGGTTAGTGTAATACTGACAAGCTATGGCATAATTTGTACCTTACACTTCTAGAAAGCATCAGCCTATAGACACACAAATGCAGTGATAATTAATAGCTATAGTCTCCTCTTGTCACAGTGTCTGGTTTGTGTTTCCCTGGGTTTCCACCAGAGGTCCTTTTCCACCTCTGTACTGGACCTTAAATGGTATTCTGTTGCTGAAGCTGTAGCTCTGTAGCTTAAATGTTAAAATGCTTTATTATTACTTATAGCTTAGATATTATTCCAGCCAGTCACCGAGATAGTTCAGGATGCGAACCCCGTGTTCCCATGGAGGAACAAGGGCTGCCGCAAGAACCTTTGTGAAGGCGCGAGGAGACAGGGCTAGCCCAAATGGGAGAACAGCATACTGATATGCGCGCACCCTGACAGCAAACCGTAGGAATGGTCTGAGTCGAAGGAGAACGGAAACATAAAAGTAGGCGTCCTTCAGGTCGATCGCTGCAAACCAATCCTGTGGCCTGCACACATCCAGAAATGCGTTTGGCCAGGAGCATCTTGAACAGCAGCCTGTGAAGGGAGCGGTTCACCAGACTTCTCCGGGACAATGAGGTAGGGGCTGTAAACCCGGACCTCATTTCGGCTGGAGGGACAGTCTCAATCGCACCCTTCGCCAGTAGGGTAGCAACCACCGCTCTCATGATAGGGGCATAGCCACCGACCAAAGTGGAGTGGACTCCCCTGAAGCGGGGAGGAGACCGTGCGAACTGAATCGCATAGCCGAGCCGATGGTTCGCGCGACCCAGCGGAACAGATAGGGAAGCTCTAGGCAGGCTCCCAACTCTGCCAGCGGCGTCAAGAACCACAGACGTCCCCCCGGTGGTGCAGCGGAGCGGGATGACCGGCCCAGACGTGGACGGCCTAGCGGCCCGGTGGGGGCAAGGTCATAACCGCACCCTGACAGAGGAGGCCAGGGAAGGACCAGCGTTCCACGGGGGCCTGCTCTGTCAGGGGTCTGGCGACAGAGGGGGACAGGGGCGAAGCGGTCCATGGACGGCACGCCGTGTCAACCACCTCTGGGACAGAGGGGGACGAGGAGAGCATGGCTTGTGGGCGGCGCTCTGTGTCGTCCGAGAACTCTGTATGCTCTGTATGCAGAGACGAGAGAATCAGTTCTTTCTGAATAAGGATTCTTCCCGAGCCCTCCACCGGGGAAAGGAGTGGCCCTGCTACCAACTCCTGGAAAGAACTGAGTCTCATCTCTGAGCAGCCCATCTCAAAAGTGCCGCTCAACCGGCGTTTAGCGGGGGGCGGGGCTGGGGAGGGCTGTGGCATCCCCCCAACGGTCTTCCAGAGCCAGGCCCGGGTGAACGGGCGGGGTTGGAACCGTGGGAGGGCGCCTTCGGCGGTGGGCAGACTGAGGGATCTGAGCGGACGGCGGGGACTCCGAGAGCGTACGGCCACTTTCGTCGCTCGGGGAGCAAGGTCAGTGGCGGCGCGCAGCTCACTGAGAGCCTCGGGTCAGTCCCGCCCTCCTGCATGTCCATGAGTATCTGGGTCAGGTAGACCAGCAGAACGGTCATGGGATGCAGTGAGGCAGCTGCCTGTCCTGTGGCACTATAGGATTTCGCCACAGATTAGTGTAGACAAAAAGAACTACAGGCTTTGGACGGGTGCCTAGGATTGCGCCGGGAAGCACTCTGAGGACATAGTAGCATGGCAACAGAGCGTTCAACCAGGGGAACCACAGTGTACCCATGGGCAGCGGCCGCTGAGGGGAGGAAAGGCGGATGAGACCAACGAGAGGACCCGTGATCTCATCATGCACGTCCGGGAGGAAAGATATTGGGGTTCTCCGTGGACGCGGGTCGGCGGCCTCACCCAAAAAACAATCGTCCCGGAAAAGCATGGCCGTCATCTCCGGATCAGACTCAGGCACAGCCGTATGCACACCAGAAGGTGGCAGCTGTGACGAGTCATCATTTCCAAAAGAATCAAGCCCACCTAGTGATGCTGCTACAGACACAGCATCATCCTCTGTAGCTTCAAATGAAAACACACGGGCCACCCGAGGGTAGACTCGTGGAATCATCAGTTCGCTAGCGGGCACCATCATTAAAGAGGGGGGGCTGGGGCGTGGACACAGAGTCGGCGCCTTGTTCCAGACCAACACCCTCAGGTCACCCTGGCCACCAGCCGGAGATCGGGTGGTGGATGAGGGGACTCTCACTCTTGCGAGTTCACAGAGTCTCGACCTATATATGACGCAATGATCACGTTCCCAGAGAGAAAATGAGTCATCCACGAGCGCTGTTCAAGCATGATCAAAGCCCAAACACACTAGACAGCGCTCGTGCCCATCAGAGTCCGATACCAGTCCGCTGCAACCAGAAATGCACGGGCGAGCCGTCTTTAAAAATCTGTGCCGCGTGCGAGCTCTTTTATGAGAGGAGAAAAAACTCCGCGATGTTGAAGCGCACAGGGAGACACACACACACTGGCAGATCACTACACAGATCAGCAGGCACTGTGAGCTCGCTGCAGATCGCCGTCACACCAACACCGGAGAGAGAAGCTCGTCTCGTAGAGCGAAGTCAGAGATGGCTGTGGAGTGAAGAAATACTCTTGGCTCCGAAGCGAAAACATATCTGCATGTTGCCGGCATCCTCCTTTTATACTTGCGGTGGGGCGGAGATACGCTATGCAAATTCCGCAGACCCATGGCATTTCATCGCCATTGGCTCGTTTTGTAATACTCTAAGTCGATAGGGGTTCTAAGCGAAACCCCAATTCGTCGTCATCCGACGTAACTCGGAGTGACTACAAAAGGGAACAACGGGTTGAAGGTTCAAATTGCAGTTTCAGTGCAGCTTCAAAGGATCCACACACTCCCAGCCGAGGAGTAAGAGTCTTATCTAGCGAAACAATTTATAATTTTCTAAAAAAAAAAACCTTTTTAACCCCAAATGCTTGTCTTTCACATCCAAGACTTCATGCATTACATAATCACGTTGGAAATGTCAGGCGGTAACCTGACGCAGGCGAAATATTTAGGGTAGGGGGAAAAACTCATTTTCTCCTCCATCTTCAAAATCGACCGGCATCATTGTATTATCTTTACTTTATTTATTTATTTTGTAATGGGCGTTTGACTTTGTCTTTGCATGTTCACTTTGTAAACACCAGGGGCCTCATGTATCAATCGTGCGTACGCACAAAATCTTTGCTTACGCCAGCTTTCACGCTCACGGTCGGATGTACTAAGAGTGAAATTAACGTGAGTTAATAATTAATGTGCGTTCCTCCACGCCAATTTCATGTCTGGCGTATGTACATTTCTCATAGTTTTTGTCCGTTGACGAATCTTACAGGAAATTAAGTTAAGTTGCAAACATTACACAACGAATTTTCTACAAGTCTATCGCACTACCACCTGTGGGAAGCATTTCTATTAATTTGCAATTTATAAAATAATTTACATATATTGTCACACGAGCCTTATGGGAATATTCTATCAATTATGCAATTAAGTAAGAACATATAAAAGCATCTGCAAATTGATACAACCCTTAGTCTATGGCAATGGCAGCTTTGGCCTTATTAGAGGACATTGCTATGGCAGAATCCGAAGAGAACGAGTTTTTAGGGACCACAATGATTTTCTGGCCCAGGATGATGACTGGCTTATCAGCCGTTTCAGATTTCCAAGGCCTATCCTCTTGGAGCTCTGTGCTGAGTTGGGTCCGAATCTAGAGAGAGAGAGACAGCGAGGAGCCACGCAATACCCGTTCCCTTGCAGGTGCTGACAACACTTGGTTTCCTGGCAAGTTCAAAGGGAACTGGCAGACCGTTCAGGAATAAGCCAGTCGTCTTTGAGCCGCGCAATGCCAGCGGTATGGGTCGGGATCATCCGCATGTCTACCAGGTATATAAGGTTCCCATATGATGCAGTTGACCAGCCAAACATTAAAACGCAATTTTGCAGCGATAGCCGGTTTTCCCAATGTAATCGGAGCGATCCACTGCACAAACATTGCTATAAAGGTGCCATATGAAGAAAAATTTGCATATGTGAATCGGAAACATTTCCATTCAATAAATGTGCAGATAATATTGGTTACCTTCGTGGCAGTCCTGTAGTAAATCCGAGTCTCCCACAGCAGCAGATATTACTCCACGGTGTAAAGTGTCACCCATAATTGAGGCAACTCTCTGCTCAAAGGGTGTAAGTTCATCGACCCCTTTACCACTGCCTGTTCTGCCCACACTTTGTCGGTGCGCAGCAGTTCTCCATTTAACGTCTACCTTTATATCAGACCATTTCTTTTTAAGTCAATTTACAGTGCGACTTTCAGATCCCACCGCATTGACGGCATTAGCCAAACTCTCCCACTCATATTTTTTCCTTTTGTTAATAATTCCGGAGGACAAAGTTCCAAATATTTTTTTTCTCGTTTCTACCTCCGATAATAGCACCTCCGATTCACTTTCTGTAAAGTTTCACTTCTTGCCGCTTGCTTTAGCCATTTTCTTACTCCTTTCTTTTGCCAAAGTGGACTCATTACCATATTTAAATGTATTTAATTAAGGGAAGAGACTGGGTGGGGCGTTGTGCTCGTGCATGTGCGCTCATTTTTACGTTAATTGGGATGTACAAAGAGAATATGCGTGGGATCCTTCGTACGCAGAGATTCATACATCAGTTTTTTTTTTTTGCGTACGCACATTTACAGCTTTTTCCGTACGCAATGTTTTAGTATGAATTCAATGCAAGTCTTTGTACATGAGGCCCCAGGTCTGTACTTCCGCCTACGTCACACGTGACCTTTCAGAGTGATTACGTAATGTGTGGTGCATCACAGCTAGTGCAAGTCAAGCAATTGTGGTAAAAAGTATATACATGTTCCTTTTTTTGTTAGAAAATTTCACTAGATAAGACCCTTATTCCTCTGCCCTGAAGCTGCACTGAAACTGCAAATTGGACCTTCAACCCGTTGGTTCCAATTGAAGTCACTATATGGAGATAAATCCTGGAATGTTTTCCTCAAAAACCTTAATTACTTTTTGACTGAAGAAAGAAAGGCATGAATACCTTGGATGACGTGGGTGTGTGTAAATTATCAGGACATTTTAATTCTGAAGTTAACTAATCATTAAAATACTAGTGATGGCAATTTCAAAACACTACTTCATGAAGCTTTGAAATCTTTAAGTCAAGTCAAGTCACCTTCCTTTATAAAGGGTTTTTAACAGTATGGATTCTTTCAAAGCAGCTTTACAGTGATAATAGAAATTACCGTAACAGATTGTTTAGGCTTTACCACAGCTCTAGGATAAAGTAATTGTCCAGCTAAAGTAATTGATTCACTTCTGTTGCGACGATCATTAGTTAATAACTTAGCTAACATGACAAAGTTCTAACAGAAAAACCCTTAACGCACTCCGGCCGCCCATCCGCACAAAACAGTGCCTGGTTTCACGAGAAACACACTCCCTCAAGTAGGTTCTAAGGTGCAAACGATTATCCGTTATCTCTGCGCAAACCTCAAAAACGCAAACCCGCAAAAACGCAGACGGCGCGCACATGTGCATCACGTGTTCAGTCGATAGGTATGCGCGTTTGAATATATATGTACGCAGGCGTGTAGTCCTTCTTCACAAACCAACCCTCAACAAACTACTTGTCTGGCCTTAAAAATGTATAATACAGAAATATGTGTTGCGTCTGCATACCCACGCGGACCGGAATTATCCCGGAGAAGGAGGCTTTCACAGGGGAGAGACTAGTTGACACTTCAGATCTGGATCCGGCCTGGATCCGGCGGACTACGGTAAACCTCGGGATAAACAGAGAGACTAATATTAGCATAGACGCCATCCTTCTTATGATGTAAATGAAGTACATCAGGATTTATGGGAAGTGTTCCCGGTTCTGGCTGACCTAAACTATGCAGCCTAACATTGAATTATAGTATATGAATTATATAATGTGTTATGTGTATGCTAGGCCAAACAGATGTGTTTTTAGTCTAGATTGGAACTGACAGAGTGTATCTGCTTCCCGGACAATGTTAGGAAGTTTGTTCCAAAGTTTTGGTGCCAAGTAGGAAAAGGGTCTACCGCCAGCGGTCGATTTTGATATTCTAGGTATTATCAACTGGCCGGAATTTTGAGATTGCAATAGACGTGAAGGACTATAATGCGTTAAGAGCTCACTCAAGTACTGGGGAGCTAAACCATTAACGCTTTGTAAGTAATCAGCAATACTTAAAAATGTATACGATGTTTAATAGGGAGCCAATGCATTGTTGACAGAACCGGGCTAATATGGTCATACTTCCTAGCTCTGGTAAGAACTCTAGCTGCTGCGTTTTGGACCAGCTGTAGTTTGTTTATTAAGCGTGCAGGACAACCACCCATAATAGCATTACCATATTTTTTTTTAGAATTTAGTTATGGGAAATTGCCAGTCATCCAGTTTCTTATATCTGCTATACATTATTTTAATTTTGTGAATTGGTAAGTTTCGTCAGGGTGTGAAGAAATATAGAGCTGAGTATCATCAGCATAACAGTGAAAACTAATACCATGCTTCCTAATGATATCTCCTAAAGGTAGCATGTACAGAGTGAACAGCAACGGTCCTAATACTGAGCCTTGTGGTACACCATACTGAACTTTTTATCGATAAGATATCTCTTCATTTACTGCTACAAACTGATAACGGTTAGATAAGTATGATTTAAACCATGCTAGTGCAATTCCACTAATGCCAACATAATTTTCGAGTCTATTTAAAAAATGTTGTTGTCGATAATGTCAAATGCAGCACTAAGATCAAGTAAAACTAATAGAGTGATACAACCACGATCGGATGATAAGAGCAAATCATTTGTGACTCTAATGCGAGCTGTTTCAGTACTATAGTACGATCTAAATCCTGATTGAAAATCCTCTCAGATATAATTTCTTTCTAAAAAGGAACATAGTTGTGAAGAGTACTACCTTTTCTATATTCGAGATCGCCTGTAATTTACTAATTCTGTAGGATCAAGTTGCGTTTTTTTAATATTAAAGTACAGTTGTTAATATTCGAGGACTTAAAATACACATATGACCCGAGTACGGGATGCATATGGAGAATTCCGATTTATCCACCTGGAATGTTTTAACCTCGAGATGGCAAGAGGGGTCTTGCCGAGGGAAAGACATGTGTTCGGAGGAGACTTACCATGGAAATACACATGTGGGGGTTGCCCCCACCGGGGAACCAATCACATGGAGGCACCTAACTGATCACGAGTGCTGACCAACCCGGCATGCACTCTGGTGATGGCATCAACAGTGCAGGAGAAACTCAGGGTCTAGGGAGAACTCATCTGAGTAAAATAGTGCACATATCCAGTCCGTGGATTGGAATGGCGCAGCAAGCAATGACACAGAGCAGGTCCTACTTACTGGCTACTGGAAGCGAGTACATGAGAGGAGGTGTTGCCCAGCCTGCAGCTCTGCAGATGTCCGTTATTACTGGTGGAGTGTTCTTTCACCCCTAGTGGGCATGGCAGGCCCTGCACTTGGTAAGCCAAGACCATGGCGTCCACTATCCAGTGAGACAACCTCTGCTTGGAGAGAGCTTTTCTCTTTAGCTTCCCACTGTAACAGACAAAGAACTGGTCTAGCCGGCCCGAATTCCAGGCACGTTTTGTCAACCGAAAATGCCTGCTGGTCCCTTACCCTCTTGATGGAGGCCAAAGCAACCAGGAGTGCTATCTTCATGGAGAGGTACTTTAGCTCGACTGAGAGCAATGGCAAAGGGAGTTCTCTGCAGCGCAGATAGAACAACTGCGAGGTCCCAAGAGGGCATATGTGGGGGCGAGGAGGATTTAACCTGATGACCAGGTCATATTGTCCTACCGTCTTAGACTCCACAAGGTTGTGTTATGCAGAGATCGCAGCCACATAAACCTTCAGGGTGGAAGGAGACAGCCTTCATTCCAACCGTTCTTGGAGGAAGGAGAGCACAGACCCGATCAGACATTTTCTGGGATCTTCTCGGCGAGAAGAACACCAAGTGATGAAGAGGTTCCACTTCAGAGTGTAGGCATGTCTTGTGGACAGGGCTCTAGCTGAAGTGATGGTAGCCACCACCTGAGTTGGTAGGGTACTCAAACCTTCCGTGTCCCGTCCAGGACCCACAGGTGACAGGTTCCAAAGATCGGGACGCGGGTGCGGGGAGGTCCTTCCTCAGAGGGCTAGGCCAATGTAATGTGTACCTTGGAAAGGCCAATAATACAGAGAATGTAAGTATATGAATGTAAATATGGGATATTTCACATGTTCACAAGTCTAGATTTGAACCATATGTTACTTAAAAGGTGCGAGCAGAGTTGCATGCCGTAATTTTAATACTTAGGGGTTAGGAGTTTGTTAGTGGAAAAGCTCCAGATGTTTGAAGTCATGGCGATCATGAGAGAAACACAGGCTGGAATCTTGCTGGAATCCACGTGCGCTGTCTGACCGTGATTAAAGCCCAAACCTGCTAGACAGTGTTCATGACCGTCAGGCCCACTTAGCAGTGATGAAGTGCCCAGGGGAGAACACGAGCCACGTACAAATCACTGCACAGGCGAGCCGCAGGACCGTGAACCCGCTGAAACGCGCCGTCGAACAAATACCAACTGAGAGAGACGCTTGTTGCTCTTGAGAAGGCGAAGAGAACCACATAAACACTTTGGCTCCGAAGCAGAAACATAATGCGAGATTGCACTCCCGGCTCCTTTTATACCCACGCGGTGGGGCAGAGTTCGTGATACAAATTCCGCAGACCCATGGCTCTCTAGTGACTGTTTGAAAGGGAACAGACACTGGCAACACTGTTAGTTTTTTTAGGGCACCATTGTGCTGAAGAGTAGAGCCTGTGGTTCAAATCTATATCTGAAGATCTATAAACATTGATGATATGCTGCATGTTGCTTTATTTAACAGGCGGTGATTGTGTAGTTGCTGGTCCAGTGGACATCTCTTTATTTGCAATATTTTTATAGTGGTCTCAAATGAAATAAGTTCACAGTCATACTTTGCACACATTATGAGTGCATTATACATTTTAGTTAATACATTTAAATGGCAGTTGGTCAATTTAAGGCAGTTGGTTTCTGCAAGTGAATTTTTTTTTAACTTTAGTTTTAATCCAGTGCATGATTAGTAGATTACAGTAAGAACTGTACAATTAACAGCAAAAAAGCCAGCTTTTATATAGCATTTATAGCGTTTACACAGTGGTGTTTGCAGCAAACGGTCTATTGTATGCAATTGCTGTGAGGATATGCTGTCTAAGCTACGACTATGAGAAAAGGTTAAAGTGAAATAAGAATTGGCGCTTTCAACAGGGTTACCATGTTTAGCTGGATAACTCTAATGACGCATTTGTTTAGGGTGTGTTGGCATGTTTGGTTGTATTAAAACGAACTCTGGTGTGATTGCTCTGTTAGTATGGTTCATTTGAATAAGTGTGAACGTTGCTGTCTGAACCCTGGTGCCACCAAACAAGTGGACTGAGATGCTGGAAAGATGAGACTCGATCCGCTTACAAACAAACTGTGGTGCGGTTCGTATGTAATATGAACGCATCATGGAACAAAGACATGTAAACAAACCAAAAACAGGACATGATGTCACAAAGATACGACCCTAAAAGGTCAGAATGCTCCAGCATACCTGTTCTTCTCATCATAGTCGTGATGTTGCCCATCACAGTTCAGTACAGGATCAGAACCGTGTCTGAGCAGATCTTCATTGTTGTGTGACGAAGGGATTCCTGACACTGTTTTGACTCTTTTACACATTTTATAAGCTCTTGACGAGCTCTCAGCTAGTCAAAATATCCTCATATGTAGCTACACACATACAACAAGCGCTTTTAGCCCAGAACACAGCATTGTTTTGGATGTTTGGTAAGTTCCATCATGAAATATACTAAATAAAAGACGACCAATCAGGTTGTCAATATACAGTATCCCTACGCCTTTATGTCCGGTATCTTTAGGTTCGCTGTTAAAATGCCAATGTGAATGCTAAGCAGACCTGGGCCCGTATTCCTAAAGAATCTAAGAATCCTTTTAGAAAACTCTTAATTTAGCTTAAAAACTTTTACGTAGGAGTCTCAGCTTAAGAGTGATTCGGGACCGATCTGAGAGCAACTCTGAGTAAGGAAAAGACAAAAACTTTTATCTTAGTAAAAGGAGGAGGCGGGGCTGACCCCGTTGCTATGTATGACACAATCTTTTGAAGACTGTGATTGGTTGGTTGTCCAAGAAGGAAAAAAAGAGTGATTAGGGTCTATTCTAAGCCTTCACTTTGAAATGACATGCGTAATTTTTCCTATTTGACCATTCTCATACACACACACACACACACACACACATTATATTTGTGTATATAAATCCTTTTTTTTATTTACCATACTGTTAATTTCCTATAAGGTATTTGATTGGATTAGAATGATAAAAATTGTTCCACTGTCTATTTAAGTGGTGGTTTGAATTTTGGTTTTAATGTAGCAAACATGGAATAAAAAACAAGAAGGACAAGAAAGCTCAACTGGACAGAGTAACAGTGTTTACTGTGAGCCCAGTTAGTGGATGAACACAAGGCCATCATTAAAGGAAAATCAGGCCGGGTGTCACAGCACAGAAGCAGACGTGGGAGCTTATAGCGGTTAATAATAAATTATTTACCGTTCATTCCCCCTCCTTGTGTGGAAGCCTGCTATATTCATAAATGCATTTTTTTGAGCCTGCAATGTGGGAATGTCCAGTGGAAACTGAATGAACTGCGACACAATAAGAGGTTCTGAAAGTGCTGTAATTGTTTGTGATCACTCTGCTTACAGAAGTTTGTGACCGACCCAAATCATCACTGCTGCGTTGATGCATTTTCCCAGCTGTCAAATATCTTAATGTACAGTAGTGATTTCATTTCTGCCACTATGCCATTCCTGCGCTGTGTCGGAGATGTTATTGTGTCTCTAATAAAATCGGTCACAAACATGATCCCTGCACGATCTAATATATAGTGTCTTATTAACTCACTGTCATCTATTGTCTGCAATGCATTTCTTCTCCCTCTTCGTCTTTCTGACATTTTCTCCTCTGCTAAAGAAACTCTAAAGCCTTTTAAAAGTCCTCGTCCGTGCTCCTAACAATTTTGACCTTAAGACCTCTTTTAAGGGTTAAGATGCTTTCTGAATTATCTTTTTCTTTACTAGGATTTTTTCTTTAATTTTAGGAGTAAACGCCCACATTTCTAAGAATTTTCTTAGAATTTTGTCACTAGGAGCTACTTTTTGCATTAAGATTCCTTAGGAATACGGGCCCAGGACTTTTTTTTTCTTTTTTCGGATCAAGCAAACCAAACTACAAGTGTGAACAAATGCTTAATTTTAAGGGCAATGTTTTCATTAGCTATGCCAATGTGGTTGGTTTATTTCAGCTGCAGGCAGCACCAGAGCATGGTCCTTTCTTTTTATCATCTCAACCGATTTTTCACTCATCAATAAGCAAGAGCAAGATCAATAGTTTTTTTCTCCAAACTCATACTATTTTTTATCACCAGTTTTGCGTCTACTTGCCCTGGCAAAGATTCATGTAATTTCAATGCAGACTGAAGAAGGCATTAGATGCAGACAATATGTTGACACTGTTATTTTCGCTGTGTATATAAATGTACACATACAAATCTATAGTTTAAACTCACAATATCACCTCGTAAGGCACTACATTCTTTTACTGCTACTGACTAAATGAGGAAATGGTTTTGTATCAGAGCCTTGGAGAATCTGCATGGAATGAAGAGAATTCTGTTTGATATTTTAAAACAGTGAGGAATTTGATGAATTTGTTTATTTTTATTTCATTCGATGAGGTATTTATTCTTAAGTATCATGAGGGCATTACAGACAGTGTTGGGTAATGCTTTTCTCTCAATCTTTAAAGTCGAAGCAGCTGTTATAGTCAAAGGCAAATACACTTGACAGCCATGAGAGGGAATTATGAGAGCCTGAATAACCCTTGAAAAATTAAAGGAAAGGAAAGCAATTGACCCTCTCCTGTATTGAGACCGAGCTGATTGAAAGATGCCAGCTTTGAGAGGATCCAGAGATACATGCGGAAGCACCAGTGGATGGCACAAAAGCTCTTGTTAAAATAAGCTTCCTGACAGGAAAATAAAAACAAGCCCCCCTAAGCCGGTTGTGCATTTATATAAGGATTTGAGATTTAGAAGGCTGTATTGCATCACAAAAACACCTCCATCTTCTATCCATCACTGACTGGCTTGTTGGATGGAGTGTCATCAAGAATATGGAAATTTACCTTAAATCCCTTCAGATTCTGTAGCATAAACCAAAGAGAGCTGCAAGATCACTCGAAATATTGATAAACTGAAAGAGATTTAAGGGAAGCAATGGTCTAAAATTGGTCAAAAGTCTTATAAGCAAATACAGAAGATTTTTGGTAGAGATTTTGCTAAAGGAGGACCTACAAGTTCAAGATTTGACTTACTTTCTCCACCCAACACTGTGAATCATTATTCGGTTTATTCAATAAAAATGTGGGGGTCAGTTTATGTTATTTTATGAGAAAGACGTTAAAGGGGGAACGGGAAATTACTGAGAAAAGATGGAATGGAACTCAACACAAGCAAGATTCCAGCCTGTGTTTCTCTCATGATCGCCATGAGTTCAAACATCTGGAGCTTTTCCACTAACAAACTCCTAACCCTAAGTATTAAAATTTCGGCATGTAACTCTGCTTGCACCTTTTAAGTAACAGATGGTTCAAATCTGGACTTGTGAACTTGAAAAAAAAACGATAATTACAATCATAGACTGATATTCTCTGCATTAAATTCTTGTGGATTGATCCTGGAATCTGAGGTCTTACAGTTAATATTGTTTATTCCATCCACACTTCCAGCCTCAGGACCAGCCTTAGTTTCGTTGTAGCCAATGCAGCTTGTCATAAAGATACCCAGTATAATCAATAAAGCTGCTATGCGTAATGTATGCACTATTAATAACACCGGAACGGCAGAATATAACATTCAGACAGTAGTAGTTTATTTCAACAATTAAGAAAATACTACAAATTGTGGAGATGAAATGTGACAGCTTAGTTTTAACCAAGACAATAACCGAACAAGAACTGAAGAATCTAGGGACAATACTGTATATGCACAAGATAATGATGAACTAAACTAGACGCAGGTGAGTAAAATAAGAGCTAAACAAGTCTACTACCACCATTTTCTTTTGGATGGTTAGAAGATGCTTTGGAGTTATCATGCTTTTCACTTTAGAATACTATTCCAAATAATTAGTATTTCTTTCTGAGGGATTTGGTAAAACATACCAGTGGGTTACTATTATATTCACATTAATTATGTCCCAGTTACACATTTTACATGCACTTAGTATGGTAATCAGTAAATGATGCATAATTACAAGCAACTAACCCTAAACCAAACCCTAATCCTAATTATGTAGTAAGTATGTAGTCATTTAATATTACTCAGTACTCAAATGTATAATTACACTGACACCTTAAAATAAAATGTAACTTGTATTTGCATTAATTACAAAACTGTATATTAGTAGTTCTACTGGAGGTATTAAAATAGTAAAACAGTATAGTTAGCTAATAGTGAACTACGTACTGCATTCAACATAGTGCCATTGCTTACTTTATTATTAATCTTATAAATGTTTCTTGTTAGTTAATAGTATTTACTGTAATGTTAATATTGCATTACTCATTAGCTCATGTTTAGTTATTCATTTATGATGGAACGTCATTCTAAAATGTGTCCCATGTAGAGTTTAATGATAAAATATCGTCTTTGAAAATTCAACATATTGGGGAGAACATCAGCAGGGAGCCTAGAGCTCTATGACATAAGACAGCGACTGCATACTTCCTCGTGGAGATATAGTCTACTGGCAATACTTTGATTCTGTTGTTGCCAGTATCTTTTTGAACATTTCACATTAATTAATTATGTGATCTGTGCAAAATGTTAATGTGTGCTGTGGATGTGAATGGGGGAGGCAGAAATCAGCAGTTAGTTATATACTGTATGCAGGGACGTAGCCATCATTTCAAAAGTGAGGGGGACAGAATGTCAAGCCTTATACCCGTTTTTTTTTTCAGACCTTTGTTGACAGGTATTTTCCGTAATTGGCTTAATATGCTATTTATGTTTAAAGCAATAAAGAAAGAAAGAAAGAAAGAAAGAAAGAAAGAAAGAAAGGAAGAAAGAAAGAAAGAAAGAAAGAAATGCAGATGTTCTGTACTTTATATTGTACATGGTATTGTATATTGTACTATAATGTTTACATATTTCAAATGGTTGTGGTGTACGTTATTTGTATGTGAATGGCACACAGTAGAGATGCGCGGATGGGCTATTATTTCATCCGCAACCACATCACAAAACTCACATCCGTTCGCCATCCATTCGCACCAATGTTTTTCACCAATTTTCCCGCCCGCCATCCGCTGATACAAGGCTGATGATGCTGATGACAGCCGCGAGACTAGAAACCGCCCGCCACCCGCCCCAATTTTTTTCGTCACGTCATCCGCCCGATCCGCGGTTTATCTGCGGAGTCCGCGGCTATAACCGCCAACCGCGCATCTCTAGCACACAGTAATGGATACTTGCATATTCACACTCTACTTTATTGTAGTCGACATTTCAGGAAGGAAATAAAAAAGTCACTCAAACCACACAATTGCCTTAATTAAGTAGAACAGTAAGATGCAATAAACAGTTAGTGTCATTTATGCTTTTCATTTTAAGCTGGTTTGTTCAAAAGCAGCAGATTTTAGAAGCAGTAGAAGCTACTTGGAACTGCCAAAAGTGTTTCTGCGACATTGATTCACATCTATGAACTGCTGAGCAATCATCTCCCTATCTATACTGTCCAGTTTGTCACCGTGGATGTGACACACAGCAACACTGTTTAGACGAGACTGTGTCATTGTGCTTCGGAGCCAGGTTTTTAATCTTCGAAGACAGCTGAAGCTTCTTTCAGCCTCTGCTGAAGAAACAGGGCAAACAAGGAGCAACCTTGCAAATGTTTCCACTTGGTCAAAGAGTTGGCGGACTTCTGGCAACATATCCCGAAGAGTGTTTGCAGCATCAGCATCAGTCGACTGATAATTATACTTGGACTTGAACATTGCTAATTGCACCCTCAGTGAAGCCCAGTGCAATTATTGATATTGTTCCAACAGACCACCATCAGACTCTCCTGTCAACAGTATCTTTTCAATAGAACTGATCGTAAGCTCAAGCTCAAATCTTTCTTGAAACTGCATATTGACAACACCCAAGACCTTGAAAAATTCTGTCCTGAAGTAGTCTGCTGAGGAACTAGGTACATGTGCTGAACCCTGACCAGACAGGCGTTTCGGAGGCTTTCGAGCATGGGGCATTTCAATTGGAGACAAATTTAGGGAGTTACACATTTGTGTTGGTTTGTTGTAGACACTTTGGAATGCATCCTCTGTTCTCTTTTTTGCAATTGTGTCCTTCACACTGTTGAACACAGCTAGCATTAGTGTATTTGAAGAGAAGCATTGAGACACTCCAGCTCTTCTGTCACTTCTAAGGCAAGTAAAAGGCCAAGCAAAACATTGCCTTTTTGAAATCAATCAAACAAACCATTTGTCCTGCAGGCTACTCTGAATGACCACACACCATTTCTTCTAGAGCAAGTAACATCGGCTGATACTTGTTTAGCACAGCACGAATGGCACAGGTACGCACTGTCCACCTTGTAGGACACAAAGGTCTGATGGCTTTGACAGATCCACTCTCTGAGTTTGAAATATCCTGGAAAATTGACTTCGTTTTCACAGATTGGCCAAACAAAACTCCCACTTCATGAACCCACTGCAAAGAGTCACTGATAACAGGAGATGCTGTACAAGCATGCTGTGTAATTACATTTACACAGTGTGGACCACAGTGGGCATATAATGCAAGTGGCTGACTCTCTTTGATGATGGCCTGTGCCCCTGAATACATTCCTGTCATGTTTGCAGCACCATCATAAGCCTGTCCTCTCAGCCCAATGATGGATAAGTTAAGACGAAGCAATGCATCCTTCAGAACCTTTGCCAGGTTATCTCCTGTTGTCACAGACACCTCATACAGTCCAACAAATTCCTCATGGACTATTAGATCGTGATCAACATATCTAAGACAGACTGATTCCTGTTCCTCCCCTGATACGTCTTGGGTACCGTCCATGATGACACAACACTGCAAGTTAGGAAGTGAATTGATGTTTTGGGCAATTCCACGAATTATAGAATTACTGAATAGATTGAGGATTTAATTTTGAATTTGTTTACAAGTATAATCGGTTTTGAGAGACAACATTTCTTTAGGCTGGGGTCATCTTTCGACTAGTATTTTAAAAGCTGATTAAAGTTTCCCTCATCTTCATCATGGCCTCTAAAAGATACACTTTGTCTTGCTAGAAACTGCACACCACTGATGATCTTTAATAGGCATTTCTGCCTCATTCACTCTCAACTCTAAATTAACTTCTGTCTCTGTCTATTGACAATAAAGAAGTGTTTGAAATATGCAGATACAGGGGATTGTGACATACAGAAGATACTAAGTACACTGCTGAACAACAACCAATAATTTGTATCCTAAATTATTTTTCCTATATTTTCCTAATGCTAATTGTATGATTGGTCTATATATGGTACTACAAACACCTGTCGTAGATTTAATACAATGTATAAAAAATGCAATAGCAGGTGTTTTTAAAAGCCACTCTATCACTTTTCATCTGTGAAGTTTCTTTTGTTTGTGTGTCATCCTCTTTCTGACCGGACAGCCCTAAGCTGCCTGTTTCTTGATCAATTTTGACCACTCAGAAAAAAAAAAAGAAACAACGTAAAATTAGTGCAATAATACTAACGAACCCTATAAATTAAGACCTACATCAGAACACTAATGCATACAATTGCATAATGCATAGCTAGTTCTATCTATCTATCTATCTGTCACGGTATACGTATTCTCTGGTCTCTTCTTGTCTCGTGTTTATGTTGTTGTATGAGTGCACGTGCGTGTGGGCGTGAATGATTGGCACTCCGGATCCGCTCCAGCTGATCATCATCATCTCACCAGCTGCACGTTATCTCTCAACCATATATATTCTTACCTCTGTTTCTGCATCCTTGTCAGTACGTTGTCTCTGGTCCTCGGTGTTGGTGTTCCTGTGTTCCTGTTCAGCCTGGTGTTCCTGTTTCGTCTTCGTGTTCAAGTGGATTGGGGTTTTCGTTGTCGTCACGTCTTCACTGCACGTCTTCACGAGTCCTGGCCACCGAAGCCCCTGCGTCACTTCACCATCGGCTGTACTGTGTGTCCTATTCTATTGAACTTCATTAAAATTGTAACTTGCATCTGCTTCCTGTCGTTCATCCCGCGGTCATGACAGAACGTACTGACCAACAGATGGAAGCAGCAAGAGCGTCTTCATCATCTCTGGATGATTTCATTCACCATAGCATTCGCAGAATGGATGCCCAAGAGAGAGAGATCGGCGGCACGGGACGCGCAGTACAAGCCCTAGTGACGCAGGTGTCCGAGCTCACCCAGCAGATCCAACGCCTACGAGTTCCCACTGCGCCGCCCACACCAGCTGTTCCCCCCACACCACCTGAGAGCGCCTCCCAGCCGGAGCCACGCCTTCCAGTTCCTGAAGCTTATGGAGGAGAACCCTCCTACTGCAGAGCGTTCATCACTCGGTGCTCGATGCACTTTGCACTACAGCCCCGCACCTTTAACACCGAACAGGCTAAGGTAGCGTTTATTTTGACTTTGTTGACTGGGAGGGCGGCGCTATGGGGAACGGCGGAGTGGGAGAATCAAGACCCATGCTGCGCCTCGTTCCAGACCCTCGCCGCCGAGATGAGAAGGGTGTTTGATCGGGCGGTCTCTGGGCGTGAGGCCGCTAGGACCCTGGCAGAGTTGCGACAGGAGGGAAGATCAGTTTCGGACTATTCGATTGAGTTTCGAACCCTGGCGGCGGAGTGAGGATGGAACGAGGAGGCGCAGTGGGACATGTTCCTGCATGGGTTGGCTGACCACGTCCAGAGGGAGATCTACGCCCTGGACCTGCCCACCACCTTGAACGGGCTCATTGACTTGGCGCTGCGGGTGGACGCTCGGTTGGCTCGAGTTGAGCGCCGGGCTAGATCCACCCGTACCTTCGGAGACATCGACGGGTTTCGGTCCAGTGGCAGGGACGTGGTCAGTCCCAGCAACGATCCGGAGCCCATGCAGGTGGGTCGAGCTCGGCTTTCCTGGGAGGAGAAGGAGAGGCGGAGGTCCCAGGGCCTTTGTCTTTATTGTGGAGGATCGGGCCACTTTGCTTACAACTGTCCAGTAAAAGGCCCAGCCCGGTAGTAAATTTGAGGCTACTATCGGGTGGGATCTCCGCCAGGAAGACCTCATCAGCTGTTACATCAACCTCCACGCTCCTTCCGGTAAGGCTTAGGTGGTCAGTCCACCAGCACGATTGTCAGGCACTATTGGATTCGGGCGCAGAAGGTAATTTTATGGACCACAAATTTGCTCAAGATTTTCAGATTCCCCTCAAACCACTCACTCACAAGATTTCAGTTCACGCACTCAATGGACAAGAGCTACCCACTATTTCCCTTGCCACTGAAGACGTCACCCTCATTACCTCTGGAAATCATTCTGAAACTATCTCGTTCTATATTCTGGACTCACCCCTGGCACCCATCGTACTTGGACACCCGTGGCTTATCCAACACAACCCCCGAGTGGACTGGCATCACCGATCTGTGCTGGAGTGGAGCAAGGGGTGTCATAAGTCTTGTCTTGTGTCTGCTTGTTCGTCTGTGCCTGTTTCTGTGTTTCAGGAGGAAGCAGGGGATTTGTCTAACGTGCCCGCGGAGTACCATGACCTGAAGGAGGTGTTCAGTAAGTCTCGTGCTGCTTCTCTACCTCCGCATCGTCCCTATGACTGTGCTATAGATTTACTGCCAGGTAAGTCTCCGCCCAAGGGCAAGTTGTATTCACTCTCTGTTCCTGAGAGAGAGGCTATGGAGAAATGTATTTCTGATTCTCTAGCAACCAAGTTCATTCGCCCTTCCTCTTCTCCAGCGGGGGCGGGGTTCTTTTTTGTGGGGAAGAAGGACGGGTCTCTGCGACCTTGTATTGATTACCGAGGGTTGAATAACATCACGGTAAAGAATACTTATCCTTTGCCGTTGATGTCTTCAGCTTTCGAGAGGTTGCAGGGAGCGTCCGTCTTCACAAAATTGGATTTGCGTAACGCTTATCATTTGGTTCGCATTAGGGAGGGGGATGAGTGGAAAACAGCATTTAACACCCCCAGGGGGCACTTTGAATACTTGGTCATGCCTTTCGGGCTGTCCAACTCTCCTGCTGTTTTCCAGGCATTGGTCAACGACGTGTTGCGAGATATGATCGATCAATTCATATATGTCTACCTGGATGACATATTGATTTTTTCTTCTTCTCTCCAGGAGCATGTGCAACACGTACGACGAGTGCTTCTGAGGTTGCTAGAGAATGGGCTTTTTGTCAAGGCGGAGAAATGCGATTTTCATGCACAGTCTGTCCCTTTCTTAGGTTACATCGTGTCGCCTGAAGGAGTGCGGATGGACCCTGAGAAGATTAAGGCTGTGGTGGAGTGGCCAAGTCCAGATTCCCGCAAGGCCCTGCAGAGGTTTCTGGGGTTCGCCAACTTCTACCGGCGTTTTATTCGCAATTTCAGCCAACTAGTCGCACCTCTGACTGCCTTGACCTCCCCCCGAACGACGTTCAGGTGGTCGGACGCAGCTGAAGCTGTGTTCGTCAAACTGAAAGGCCGCTTTGTTTCAGCCCCCATCCTTGTTGCCCCTGATTCTTCACGTCAGTTCGTGGTGGAGGTCGACGCGTCGGAGGTGGGAGTAGGTGCAGTGTTGTCCCAACGCTCTCTTGCAGACGACAAGATGCATCCTTGCGCGTTTTTTTCTCATCGATTGTCACCCACCGAAACGCAATTACGACATTGGTAACAGAGAGTTGTTGGCAGTTAAATTAGCATTGGAGGAATGGCGCCACTGGTTAGAAGGGTCGGGGGTACCTTTTATCGTCTGGACCGATCATAAGAATCTCGAGTACATTAAAACCGCTAAAAGATTGAACTCCAGGCAGGCTCGGTGGGCTCTATTTTTCGGTCGTTTTGAATTTTCCCTGTCTTATCGTCCGGGTTCCAAGAACATCAAACCCGACGCCCTGTCTCGTGTATTTGATTTTTCCGAGCGCCCGTCTACTCCCGAGTGTATTTTACCCGAAACGCTATTCGTTTCAACACTCACATGGGAGGTCGAATCGAGGGTCGTTAAGGCCTTGGAAGGGGTAACGCCTCCGCCCGGTTGCCCACCGAATCGATTAATCGTGCCGGAGGGATTACGGTCAGACGTTATTCAGTGGGGTCATGGTTCCAATGTGGCTTGCCATCCAGGGGTAAATCGGACTAGATTTTTAGTCAAGCAACGATTCTGGTGGCCACTTATGGCTCGCGACATTCACGATTTTGTTTTGGCTTGCTCGGTTTGTGCCACTGGTAAGACTTCCAATCGACCTCCAGACGGGTTACTTCAGCCGTTGTCGGTGCCTTCGAGACCCTGGTCCCATATCGCTCTAGATTTCATTACCGCCCTCCCACCCTCCCAGGGTAACACAGTAGTTTTGACTGTGGTGGACCGGTTCTCGAAGGCAGCCCATTTTGTTCCCTTACCCAAATTACCTTCAGCTAAGGAGACAGCGGTGGCAGTCGTAGATCACGTCTTTCGGTTACATGGCCTCCCGACAGACGTAGTTTCCGACAGGGGACCCCAGTTCGTGTCCAAATTTTGGCAAGAGTTTTGCAGATTACTGGGGCCGACTGTGAGTTTGTCCTCTGGATTTCATCCCCAGAGCAATGGTCAAACCGAGAGAGCCAACCAGGATTTGGAGAGAGTGTTGCGATGTTTGGTCTCCAAGAATCCTTCCTCTTGGAGCCAACAACTGTCTATGGTAGAGTACGCGCACAATACGTTACCAGTGTCGGCTACGGGCCTATCTCCGTTTGAGTGTAGTGTAGGTTACCAGCCACCTATTTTTCCCAGTCTGGAATCCGAGGTTGCGGTCCCCTCCGCTCACGCCTTTGTCCAGAGGTGTCACCGCACTTGGACTAGAGCCCGGGAGACTCTACTCCAAGTGGGGGCCCGCACCAAGGCCAAGGCCGATCGCCACAGGTCAAGGCCTCCCGTATACGTCGTTGGTCAAAAAGTGTGGCTTTCAACTAAGAACATTCCTCTCCGCACCGTTTCTAATAAACTTGCACCCAAATTTATCGGCCCGTTCGCTGTCACCAAGATCCTTAGTCCGGTGGCAGTCCGCCTCAAATTACCTCCCGCGTACAGGAGGGTCCATTCCGTGTTCCATGTATCCAAGATTAAACCCGTGTTTCATTCACACATTAATCCGCCGGTCCCGGTTCCTCCTCCACCGCGGCTCGTAGATGGGGAGACCACATATTCGGTTAATCGGATTCTGGACTCTAGGCGGAGGGGACGCGGATTCCAGTACTTGGTGGACTGGGAAGGTTACGGTCCGGAGGAGAGAAGTTGGGTTCCTGCTCGAGACATCCTGGATCACTCCCTTATTGATGATTACAATCGACAGGTAAGGGGGTCTGGGAACGCCAGGAGGCGTTCTTAGAGGGAGGGGTACTGTCACGGTATACGTATTCTCTGGTCTCTTCTTGTCTCGTGTTTATGTTGTTGTATGAGTGCACGTGCGTGTGGGCGTGAATGATTGGCACTCCGGATCCGCTCCAGCTGATCATCATCATCTCACCAGCTGCACGTTATCTCTCAACCATATATATTCTTACCTCTGTTTCTGCATCCTTGTCAGTACGTTGTCTCTGGTCCTCGGTGTTGGTGTTCCTGTGTTCCTGTTCAGCCTGGTGTTCCTGTTTCGTCTTCGTGTTCAAGTGGATTGGGGTTTTCGTTGTCGTCACGTCTTCACTGCACGTCTTCACGAGTCCTGGCCACCGAAGCCCCTGCGTCACTTCACCATCGGCTGTACTGTGTGTCCTATTCTATTGAACTTCATTAAAATTGTAACTTGCATCTGCTTCCTGTCGTTCATCCCGCGGTCATGACACTATCTATCTATCTATCTATCTATCTATCTATCTATCTATCTATCTATCTATCTATCTATCTATCTCTTTTGTCTGTCTGTCTTATTAAAATAACACTTTCAAATTGAAAACCTTCAAACTTCAAGCATTTAAAACTACTTCAAACTTTCTATTTAGGCTTTTTCAAGACAACTTAAAGTTTGTCTACAAACTTTTTTTATCTAATTGTAAAGTGTTACCGAATTATATATGGTAATCATCATGTACATATGTTACAACGCTGCCTGATTCAAGCAGATATAGTTGCTGTTAATGCATGAAAATCCAAATTCAGCATTAACAATCACCATCTTTATTCTAATTTGAAGGGCTTTGATAACATATCTGTGAAAATAAAATACATTACGAATAAAAAAGACTGAAAATAATTGCACGTTTGTGCGGGTAGTGAGTATTTTAAATTTCCAACAAAACTTGTAAATTATTCAACAAGAGAAATAGGCAGAGTTATTCATCATTGTTCAAAGCAATTCGGATACCACCTGACAACTTACAGTGCTTGACTTTTTTGAGAAAACGGAGTGAAGAGTTTTTTGCCGTTTTGAACACATTGTGACCTCTATGAAAATGATGGATACAGTGCGGGTGCGAGCATGGGCGCGACGTGATGATTACCATGGAAACGTGAAAGTCACGAATGTAGATAGACTATCTTGACTCTTTGAATTTTAAAACCGGATGTATACACATTGGCCCGCGAAAACCTCACCTTGTCGTGAACACACTTGCCCTATGAAAAAGTGCGGGGGACGAATTTACACCCGCGTAATCTACGCCCATGACTGTATGCATGGAGTGGCATACTTTTATCTTATTCAGTAATTGCACTCTGTCACTCTCTGTTTCTCTCCATTCATGGTCTCTGTAGATCAACTCTGCTTGATTTAACCATTAATTGTTCTGGGGAATTGGGACATACACAGTTTTCTTATCAGCTCAGGAAGGCAACATTTATGTAATCAGTGTTGTTTTTTTCTTGAGTCCTGCTATCCAGTTTGTCTCACTTCAACACTCTAGCTTTTATTCACTTATTACAGTGAATATCACCTTATGATACAGGGTGCCAGCTTGTGTGTGACACGTGAAAACAGGTTACTATGGGTGCTGGTTCACTGCATCTCATCATACACCGTCTGCCTCAGGGATGAGGACAACACCAGCCAGCCACTCACCTCTCCAGACCCAGAGCACAGCGAGCCTTCAGCCATGCCCACTGCGGAGCATAAGCCTGAGCCCAGTGCAGACTAAGAGTCCAAGCCCGCCACGAATATCGAGCCAGAGGCCATGTTGATCCGGGAGCCTGAGCCTGAACCGGTGTTTGAGCCGGCAACAGCGTCCATGACGGACGGCACGTTAGTGGAGTTCGTCAGCATGGATTGGAGCCCTGCCCACACTCCCATGGCTGAGGTGCAGGAAATGAGCTGGACCCACATTTAATTAATTTTAGATTAGCTGGTCCAGTGGTCCCATCAAGGCCCAAGTCATCTTTGTCTCTGCTGGTTCAGCCCAGTCCCAAGTTGTCGTCGTTGTCATTGAAACAGACCAGCTCCAAGTCTCCAAACACCCTGCCCCCCTCTCCCTCCTCCTATGCCAAAGCCATCCACTTCTTTGGCCTTGCCTTCGCTGTCTCCCTTCAGACCCTCAGCTCCTCCAGTGGTTCTGCCCTGCTGCTCGGACCTGCCTTGGACTTCCCCGTTGCCAGTGCCGCCTTGGTCTGTGGATCCCTCAGCTCCACCTTAAGCTTCCAAGCCCCGGACTCCACCTCGGCCCTCCGTCCCAGCTTCACCATGGTCTGTCATCCCTCAGGCTCTGCCAGGCTCCCTCGACCCTCTGGCTCCACCTTGGTCTGTTGTCGTTTTGGCTCCGCCTCGGACTTCCGAGTCTCCAGCTGCACCCCCCACCCTTCTGGCTTCACCAGTCTCCTTCTTCCCCCGTTCCACCACTGTCCTCAGTTGCATCGACTCCACACCGCTCTGCCAAGCCCACGTCTCCACCTCGGTCACATGCACCTTCGACTCCACCGTGGCCCTCCAGGCCCTCACTGTCACTCTGGGTCTTCATCACCTCAGTTCTACCTGGGTCTTCACTTTGCATGTGTCCACCTCAGACTGGTTCCATCTTGGCTCTTCACTCCATCGGTTCCACCACAGGCCTTCATCCTGGCTTGACTCGGGGTCATCCTCTTGCTCCTCTCACCATCATCTCTGCCTAGAGGTCCCCTTTGGTCAGCCCTTCCTCAGTCACATCTCTCTCTGCCTCCACATCCTCTGGAACCCCTAGCGTATGCCTATTTAAGCAATGTCATTGCTATTGAAATCAATGCAGATATTCCGAAAAACGAAAGAGCGTCACAGGACACACAAATCGCCTCTGAACAGTGTGGACATAAAAAATTTAGATCAGATTGGAATCTGATACACAAATAACCAGATTTGGACTGACAAAATGAACGTGGCCATAGTTGCACTTGATCTATTCATGGTAACAGCTGGAGGAAAATTCATCTATCCTCAAAATGCTTCCCGGTGGACAGTAGCCTTGAAGAGTTTGTGGTTCTTTCTGATTCCGTCCACTTCTCCCTCTCACTTTTGCTTCCACTCTCTACAATCTAAATACAAATGCAATAATAAAAAAAGGTGTGTATAAAAAAAGGTAATGTATATTTTTAATTAAACAATGTAAAAATAAAGTAAACCCCACTCTGTAATATTATTAGGGTATTATTAGGGTATAATATAGGGTTATATCATTCTGTCTTTCTACATTTAATTGTGAAATTTGTTAGCAGTTTCACTCTTTCTACACCAAATTTATAAACGGAAATGTATGAAAACAGAGAAAACACAGAGACTTCTGAAAGGATGAGTTCATTTGGAGTTTGGAGCCAAAATTATTACAAACCAGCCAGAAAATAATCAAGTGCCGCCCAGAGGCTGATAGAAACTAAGCGAGGGCTTAGATAATGGAAAGATGCACACTTTCATTTTCTCAGCTACATTATCTCAGCTGTGTGGATGTTCTCTCCACTCACACGCTCTTGACTTGACAGAAAAAAGCCACTGTGGTTGCATGGCATATTGTGATTCATTTAGAAATGAGTAAACACTGACCCACCAACTACTCAACTACTTTTCTTTGCGACTAGTCAAGTATTAAAAATTATTAGCCATGCAAGCCTTAGTGACACACAAAGAAAATGCGAATGAGAGGCATTAGACGGGGTCACATGTGACAATCACAGACAGTCACACACAAAGAGCAGGGTTAGTTACAAGAAGAGGAGGAGGAGAAGAGATAAGAAAGGAATGGATAGAAACAGAAAGAGGGTGGGGGTGAGCTGAGGAGAGTGAGGCAGACAGTAAAAGAGAGAGACTGAATCTTTCATAGTAGGCGTCTCAGATCGCCACCGCTGTGATTTGTCTCTCAGTGTGTTTCCCGCTGCTGCAGTGTAAGCGTTAGCTCCCACACAATGACTTCTCAACCTCCTCCTGTCTCCACATTCTCTCCTATTTTCCTTCCATTCAAAACAAAATCGTTCATTCAAGGCTGATGGCTCACAGACTTCCGATTTTTCCATAAACTTGCATCGGAGATAAGGACCACCACTGAAGTCTCATGTGTAAGGTAGGAATAGCAGTTTACATTTTTATAACTGTTCCACGTGCTGAGGTACATCAGTCTGTTAAATGTAGGTTTTTTCTTTATATGATATATAATTTATTTTACTGTATTTCTTTTTTTCATATGATGGTTGAATTATTATTAAAACAAAAAGGAGTATACAGGAGTCGCTTTAAAACCTTTTTAAGGTTTTTATCAATATGACAGACTCGCAGGGTTATTTTCCTGATCCCATAAACCAGCACTGGTTTATTTGTGATATTTTAGTAGATATTTTTGGAGAGCACTATTATCGTGGAATGTTCTGTGTTACTTCATTTATTGCATATGTTAAGAAACAGATCAGTTGATTTATGTAACAAACATGTGGCTGTGTTTCCCAACCCTGTTCCTGGAGGCACATCAACAGTTGGATGTCTCCCTTATCTGACCCATCCATTTCAGGTCTTGGAGTATCTACTTGCAGATGAGTTGAATCAGGTGTGTTTGATTAGGACAAGTTTAAACAGGGTTGGGAAACCATGAGTTACACTGTGTGCTGTCACATGTTTTGATGGTCCACCCATTCTAGTGACGAGAGTATGTAAAGTCTGGCTATAAATACCCTCACGTGCCCCTCTACATGTCCTGTGTGCGCATGCAGTGCCTTTACAGGGCTGCTCATTTTAAGACAAGTGGCTTGGAGGCGTTTGTGAAATAAAAAGTCAAGTTAAGGACTGCAATAAAATATTGAAACTAAGCTGAAAGGGGACATGCATTCATAAAGACACAAGTGACCCTTTTTCTCAGGCTCTCGGAAGACATCACTACTGTAATGCTTTTCTTCTTAATTACATTGATCCCAGATTTATGTCATACACTTAATTAAATTTTGTACTTGGCATTACCATCATAAACCATTACATGACAATATGTGATCTGTCTAAGGGTTCAATATTTGTTAAAAAGTCAGTTTTAAATGGCTTATAACATTTAAATTGGTATTGAATTAGTTTAGCCATTTAGTGCAAAATATTATCTTGTTCTTTACCCCCTAAAATGTTGTTCCAAACTTGTTTGACTTCCTTCATGCAACACATAACAACTGTAAACACATTTACAGTGGATAACTCAATCCATACAGCTCATGTCTTCTGAAGTCACACAAATAAAACGGCAGGCGCAAATCATAATTCAGGCCCTTTGACGTAGCTCTTAAATCTCATTCATGGTTGCATATATTTAAATATCCTGGTTTTCCTGCATTCAAATATCTAGTTTTGAGAGATTTGACATCAGTGATACTCTATGATGGATTTCCCTCCATTATAGAATATCACTGATGTCAAATCGCACAAAACTAGATGTTTGAATAATATGCAACCATGAATTTGTAATGATTTGTAATGATTTACTTTGCACACAGCTATTGTACACAAGCTGTACAATATAAATATTGTATATTTATTATCACTATTTGTTGTTTGTTGTTAAGTGATGCACTTGAAAGCCTAAATCCCCTTCCACTCTCTTGCTAAAGAACATTAGGACCAGTTTGAACATGTATTTATAGTTGAGTAAGGACAGAAACTGATGTGAACTGCACAGGGAACGACTCACAAAAGCTGGAACAAGGCAGACTCAAAAGTGCATTTTCTTCGTGAGCACCATGATAACAGTATGATGCATGTTCACTTTTTGGATGTTGTCGTTTTTCCAGTCAGAGGAGAAAGGATTGATTTATGTTAAATTGCCGTGTTCAAAAGCCAGTTCTCTGTCTCCCTGCAGAGCTCTCTTCAAGCCATTACAGAAAGTCCTTGAATCATGTCAAACTTCACCTCATTGATTCCCTTTTGACTGTGTGGCTATCCACAGAAAGACTGTCATCATCCATATCATTAATGGTGTTGGTTATACTTTATTTTAGGGTTTCTTTGTTACTGTGTAATTACACAAATAAGTACTGAGCAAATGATAATGATAACGGCACAGAGAAACGATATAATTTAAGTTTTTTGATGACAGCCAACCAGAATCAATTCTGCTTTAAAGAGCTCCAGCATTGAAAGTGACAGACGGCAAACTTGCAGCGCACTTGAACGATTTTCTCTGCTGATGTGGATGCTAATATAGTTATAATTATTGGGGGACCTGCGGAAGCAGTGGACTGAGTCTGGAGTAGAAACATCCAGAGCCACCGTGTACAGGCGTGTGCAGGAAATGGCCTACAGGTGCCGCATTCCCCAGGTCAAGCCACTTTTGAACCAGAAACAGCGGCAGACGCGCCTGACCTAGGCTACAGAGAAGCAGCACTGGACTGTTGCTCAGTGGTCCAAAGTACTTTTTTCGGATGAAAGCAAATTTTGCATGTCATTCGGAAATCAAGGTGCCAGAGTCTGGAGGAAGACTGGGGAGAAGGAAATGCCAAAATGCCTGAAGTCCAGTGTCAAGTACCCACAGTCAGTGATGGTCTGGGGTGCCATGTCAGCTGCTGGTGTTGGTCCACTGCGTTTTATCAAGGGCAGGGTCAATGCAGCTAGCTATCAGTAGATTTTGGAGCACTTCATGCTTCCATCTGCTGAAAAGCTTTATGTAGATGAAGATTTCATTTTTCAGCACGACCTGGCACCTGCTCACAGTGCCAAAACCACTGGTAAATGGTTTACTGACCATGGTATTACTGTGCTCAATTGGCCTGCCAACTCTCCTGACCTGAACCCCATAGAGAATCTGTGGGATATTGTGAAGAGAAAGTTGAGAGACGCAAGACCCAACACTCTGGATGAGCTTAAGGCCGCTATCGAAACATCCTGGGCCTCCATAACACCTCAGCAGTGCCACAGACTGATTGCCTCCATGCCACGCAACATTGAAGCAGTCATTTCTGCAAAAGGATTTTGGGTTTTCATGAGCTGTATGCCAAAATCATCAGTATTAAAACAATAAAAGACCTGAAATATTTCAGTTGGTGTGCAATGAATCTAAAATATTTGAAAGTTTAATTTGTATCATTACATTAGGGAAAATAATGAACTTTATCACAATATGCAATTTTTTTGAGAAGGACCTGTATATTATTTATATTGTGCACTAATAAATGTAAGGTATACACCCAGATAACCTATCTAGTCCATTTTCTGTGTGACAAACGAACTGTTTATCTAACGCATTCTCATCCTTTGGCGTCATATGTGACGCCATATGACAAAACGGCGAAATACTACGCACATGGCACCCTTTATCGTCAATATAACACGCACTGTAATGGGTAGGTTTAGGTGTGGGGTAGGGTCTGCGTCTCATATTCACGCTAAAGGATGCCAGTCAACTTTATGACGCCTTGGGTTCGCGTGTTATATTCACGCTAAAGGGTGCCATGTGCGTAGTATTTCGCCGTTTTGTCATATGGCGTCACATATGCCGCCAAAGGATGAGAACGGGCTCGTTTATCTATCATCTATTGTTTTTGTTACAGTCATATTTCCAATAAAAAGTAATCATAATCTTGTGTATTTCCAAGATAATAACTGGACACAACCGCCAATGAAATGTAATGAGGTCATGTGTCACAACAAATGCAGTACATACAATTGTATTGACATTGATTGCTGCATAAATGACTCACTTACATTAATACACTACTAAAACTTATGCCAACAAAACAATTTTTACTGGTTGTGTCTGGTAGAAGTAACTCTTTAAGGTAACAATTGCAGGTTACCACTTTTTAAAATAAAGCTCTTTGTACCACAATGTTATTCTTAAAGCAGACCACATCACTCATCATGTGTGAGCCTTTGTCAATCAAAGATAAAGTTGCATAATTAATGGCCTCTGGAGATGCTGAATGGCTGATGGTTTGGGGTTAGCATTAACAAGGAAAGGGAATGTAGTATTCAGCATGTTCTGAATGTGTGCCTCTTGCTGACGTACGGATGAATCTGAGAGAGATGGACAGAGCAGGCCGCGAAATGAGATTTGTGTGTCAGATTTTACCCAGGGCGTTCGCTGCTTTGCGCAACCGTACCTGTCACTTTGCTTTGATGTCAGTTTTATACAGCTAGAACAAGTCGTTTCCAAACTCTCTCTTTTATGCCAAATAGATCTGTTTCTCTGCTTCATTTCTCCCTCTGTTTTTCTGTCTGGATTTAATGTAGGCTAGTGTAAGTTTGAGATACTGAGAAAGGATCCACTGTGGCACAATATGCCCACTATCCTGTACACTGTGGCCCCTGGACCATTTTGTTCAAGCCTCACACACACACATTCACATACACAAACATGTGAGCTCTGAGGTATTTATATCTTTGGATATAGACAGTGATTTATTCCAGACAGCTCAGAATTTTAGGGCTATTTGTGTGTGCAGGAATTTTAATAACCACATGGATGAATATATATGTAAATATGTTGCTTAGATCATCTGTAATCCACAAGTTTGTGTGTGGTTGACTGATGACTCACAAACACACATGTGATTTCACTCCCAGCTGTCAGCTAATGTCTTTGCAACTTTGGTATTTTGTCAGTGGAAGTGGACCGGTGTGTACGACAAAGTCCAATGTGGCCTGCAAAACAGCATGACAACAAGGTTTAAAGGAGCAGATAAGCTTTATGAAATGATTATGTCAGCATTCTATTAGTTGAGTTAATTTAAGTAATTAATGCTGGAAAATATGGTAACAGTTTATTCTGATGGTGTCTTTTGAACATTCTGTTTTTTCTAACTCTCATTAGGGTATTAGTAGACTGTATGCTTAATATCTGCTAACTCTTTATTATGATGCTCCTCCAACAGACATACTACTGACTATAAGTAACTTTGCAACTACATGTCAATTTATTGTAACCCAAACCCTACCAGTCTACTAATACTCTACTAATACTCTAATGAGAGTTAGTAGACATGTAGTTGCAACGATACTTATAGTCAACAGAATATGTTAGGGACCATTCAAATAAAGTGAAACCGATAATATTTACAATATGTAAGTCCTGAAAATCATAGATTTTGCAGGACTTGATGTGTCTAACACACTTTTAGTGCTTCCAATTACCCTCTTTACCAATTACCCAACCCCCCTTTGCTTCCAGCAAATACAGGACAAAACTATTAGCTAAGTCCCCAGAAAACCTTTTTTTCTTTTCTTTTTTTTAACAAAGATTGTCTATGGAGCACCTGTCGCTCAGCTTTTTGAATTAGTGTTAGATGTTTAGTGTGTTTTGCACATTGTTGTCTATTTATCAGTTTTAGCAGAAGCTGTATCATCCACCTCTGTTTCACCTTGTGCTAAGTTTCTTTTGTTTTACATGATGAATTAGAAATAATCTTTACAGTTGAGCAAGAATGTTACTTAAAGTGTAATTTCTTTGGCAAATTAGTAGTAATAATTCTGTCAATCATAAAAACAAATAACTATAGAACAATGTGTGTGTATGTGTGTGTGTGTGTGTGTGTGTGTGTGTGTGTGTGTGTGTGTGTGTGTGTGTGTGTGTGTGTGTGTGTGTGTGTGTGTGTGTGTGTGTGTGTGTGTGTGTGTGTGTGTGTGTACATAGACACACACACACACACACACACACACACGAGTGTGAAAGCTTTCTCTAGCGCTGCTTGCTGAGGACGGGCACTGATGTGATTTGGTTCATCACTCACTGATAAACACCCAATGGGATTTGGTTGATCGCTGAAAGCGTAGCTTAAAATAACAGCATGAGTTTTTCTCATGCCACACTTACCAACAGCTGAAGTTAGTCTTGCAGCTAGTGAGGGTCCATCACAATCCTTTGGCAAATGTGCAGTAGAGACCTAATGTAATGTAATTTTTATCACAAAATTAAACCACATTTAGTGAAACTTTGATAATTGCCTTAATCTTTTACACAACTGGGTAGATGGCGATCAAACTACATTTTAAAAAAGTTCCCCGAATCTTACATCAGCACAGGAGAGTCAATTTGGACAACGACAGCGACTCATCTACAGATCACTAATTTAAATGAAAAATTATGAAAAAAGATCATTCAAGAAGAGAAAATAATTGAAAATTAAAATCAAGAATGTGAGAATCATAATGCGTAGTCCTTGCATAAAAAAATGTGCATCAAAACATAAAGTACAAATTCCAGTTCCCTTTCGAGAACGGTCACTTCGTATTGCGTAGCATATCCTTTTCATTGCTACTGTGTGATCACCACTACGACACTCAGTTCTAAAAGAGCAATTTTCGCGTGCGTTGTTCCAAATGCCTTGCCCTTCATGCATCTCGTGTGGATCCCTTTTGCAGGAGGCGGACGGACACACGGAGTGCGCTATGTGCGTAGGAGCCGCCCACTCTGAAGCTGCACTTTCTGCCACGGGCTGCTCTCACTGCGAGAGCTTGCCAAACTCGACGCTGCGGACGCGGTTAGCGGTTAGCTTTCAACAATGACAACGCTCCTCCTGCTCTTCCTTTTCCTGCACTACTTCAGCCGCGTAAGAAGAAGCACTGCAGCCAACGGCATCCCGAGCACATGGAAATAAGCAAGCCCACGCGGCCACGTCCCCGCATGCCTCGTTTCATCACCGTCCATCACCGTCTCCTTCTCCAGTCCTGTTCACTCAGACAGACCAGCGCCCCTCCCTTCGAGCGGTGGGTCTCGTTTCCTTCGGTGGATCGGACGAAGAGCACGACGACAGCCTATCCATTGCTGCGTCTGAAGAAGAGTGGTCGGGCTCAGCTGGCCCCGCCCTCTCACAGTCAGGTGCTAGTGCTACTGCTACCAGGTTTAACTCAGATGCAGAAATGCTGCGTATCCTCACCGAGGCCGTATCAGACCTCGGTCCTGAGTGGACCTCACCCGAAGAGCCTCCTAGGAGTCAGCTGGATTGATGGTTTCTGCCAGGGCGACAGCAGGCCCCCCGTCACAAGCCAGCGCCCTTCTTAGCTGAGGTTCACGATGAACTCACAAAGTCATGGCCCACCCCCTACTTGGCCCGCACGAATGCTTCTATTACCGTTATGCTCTCCTCTGTTGACAGCGCTGTGAAAAAAAATTATGAGACATTGCCTCCTCTCGAAGAAGCAGTTGCCGCTCATCTCTGCCCGGCCACTGCTGCTGGTTGGAGATCTAAACCCCTTAAAGCCCTGCCAAAACACTTCAGCCCTCGCTGGACGTGCTTTCACAGCTTCCGGTCAGGCTGCATCAGCTCTACACACCATGGCAGTGTTACCAGTTTTACAAGGCCAAACTTCTCCGAACCATGGACAAGTCTGGCCCGAACCCTGATGCATTTTGTGACCTGCGCAGAGCCACTGATCTAGCACTGCGCACTACGAAGGCTACCGCTCAAGCGATTGGCAGAGGCATGGCTAACCTTGTTGTGCTCAAGCACCATCTTTGGCTGAACCTCACAGACATAAAAGAGGCTTTCCTTGATTCAACTATCTCCAGCACCGGTCTCTTCAGCCCGGCTGTGAAAGGGTTTTCGGAATGATTCACCGAAGCACAGAAGTCTTCTCAAGCTATGAGACACTTCTTGCCCAAGCGTTCCAGCTCTGCCCCTCCTCAGCCAGCGCTTTGGGTCACTCAGGCACGCCCTGCAGCTGATACCCATCGCCGCTCATGATCAGCTAAGCATTACCCGCATTACCCCTGGCGCCAGGGCCCCCGACCCAGCATTGTGTTGGACCCTGTGCCTCCGAAAACCTCCAAGCAACTGAGGAAGAGAGAGGGTCTGAGTTTCGCTCTGGCCGGACCACCCTCGAAAAGAGCTCATCTAAATATCCCAGCTCCCTGTTTAGCTCAGGGGGCTGAAGATTTTCTATTGTAGTGAATGGGCCCGTTTCGCGGCACGTGCCCCTACAAACAAACGCTGTTTTTACAGCGACTCAAATAAAGCACAAAAAGAGTATGTTTCAAACACACAGCACACTGATAACCGGTCCCCCTTCTCGAAAGGGGCCCTCCCCTAGTTGTCACTCTATCTCTGTCCAACCGTCAAGTAGGGGGTGCGCCATGACTTTTCAAGGCCTGTCAAGCCAGCCACACGGAGAATATGGGCACAAAACACAACACAAAGCTATAAGATCACCCTATGCTAGGCGGCCCAGCCCCATGTTTCATTCAAACCCTAGCCACAAGGGCCGAGGCCTGGCAAGCCATCCCCGAAGTGTCGAACTGGGTTTTGAACATTATAAAGCAAGACTACTTGCTCCAATTCCCTTGCAGACCCCCACGATTTCAGGCGGTCATCGAGACTTCGGTGAAAAGCGTTGGGGCTCACGTACTTCGCACCGAAGTACAAAATCTGTTGGCCAAAGGGGCGATAGAATTAGTCAATTACTAATAAATTAGTCAATTACAGTCAATTACAGGCAATTCTCGAGATTCGCCTTCGAGGGGCAGGTTTATCAATCCGGTCTGTCCCTGGCATCCCATACATTTATGAAGTGCATGGATGCAGCGCTTTCTCCCCTGAGGCAACAGGGAGTGACCGTGCTGAAGTATCTCGACGACTGGCTCATTATGGCTCATTAACACACAGATCCATGCTCCTCAGCCATTTGGAATGTCTGGGGCTCAGAATCAATTTTCCCAAGAGCAAACTGTTACCTTGCCAGAACGTAACCTTTCTGGACACAGTTATCGACTCAACACTGATGAGAGCTCGGCTCACACCAGAGCGCGTTCTCTCTATCCAACAGCTGATAGCCTCCTTCAGGGTAGGTGCGCGCACACCCCTCAGGAGGTTTCAGAGGCTTCTTGGTCTAATGGCCGTGGCATCGTCAGTACTCCAGCTAGGATTACTGCATATGCGCCCTTCTTCAGCACTGGCTAAAGCGTCGTGTGCCAGCCCATGCATGGTGGTCAGGACGCCTGCACATTACGGTGAAAGCCCAAAACTGGTACCAATCGGGTGTGACTATGGGTGTTGCCTCCAGGAGAAAGGTAATTTTCACAGATGCCTCCAATCAAGGTTTGGGGGCACTGTGCGAGGGCAAGCCTGTCTCCAGCCTCTGGTTGAGCCTGGAGAAGAGCTTACATATCAATTGGCTGGAAATGAGAGCAGCTTGGTTAGCCCTGAACGCGTTTCTGCCAGACCTCAGAGGACACCACGTCTTAGCCTCAGATCAGGCAACCTGTATGTCATGGCCAGAAAACTCATTCTTTGGGCACAAGCCAACCTGCGCTCTCTGAGAGCTGCTCATGTCCCGGGCATCCAAAATTTGGGTGCGGACATGTTATCTCGAGACAACACTCCCCCAGGCGAGTGGTCTCTCAACAAACAGACGATTCGTCTGATATGGAGTGTATTTGGCACGGCAGAGGTCGACCTCTTCGCCTCGGAAAGCAACACTCATTACGCAATGTTCTTTTCGAAGAACAGGGACGTGCTGGCCCATTCCTGGCCCAGACGTCCTCTATATGCATTCCCGCCAGTCTCTATGATCCCTCAGGTCATCAGACGGATCAAGGAAAGTGGATGCTCAGTCCCCTTAGTAGCCCCCCTCTGGAAAACCCAGGCGTGGTTTCCGGAGCTGGCGCAAATGATGGACATTGTTCCCTGGCTGGTGCCAGTGAGGAGGGATCATCTCACGCAGGCGAACGGGACGATTTGGCAACCTCGCCCGACTTATGGGCCTTCCATGTGTGGCCCCTCAACGGGTATCCTGGGACCTCCCAGAAAAGGTCTTGCATATGATCACTGGGGCTAGAGCTCCATCTACCAGGCACCTCTATGCTCTGAAGTGGTCAGTATTCACCAGCTGGTGCACAGCTAGAGACCTCGAGCCCCATTCATGTGAGATGTCAGTGGTACTCTCCTTCCTACAAGAGCTTCTGAATGTGGGTTGTTCCCCATCCACGCTCAAAGTGTATGTGGCAGCCATAGCAACTTACCATGCTCCTGTGGCTGGCCAGTCACTGGGGAGAAACGACCTCATTGTTTGTTTCCTTAAAGGAGGATGAATCCCCCCCCCTCCCCCCCGCCCCCCTTCTATACCGGCTTGGTACCTCTCCACGGTCCTTGGGGCCCCCGTTTGAGCCGCTGCAGTTGGCTGATCTTAAACCACTTTCGCTGAAAACTGCTCTGCTGTTGGCCCTGGCATCAGTCAAGTGAGTGGGAGATTTAGGGGCGCTCTCTGTGAGCCCTTCCTGTTTGGAATTTGGGGTTGGTGTCTCCAGGGTCACACTTAAGCCAAGGCATGGTTACATACCCAAGGTGATCTCAACTCCGTTAAGAGCGCAGCCTATTACATTGTCAGCATCCCAATCAGAATCTGGCTAAAAATTGTCAAAACAGTATTAGAGCCCACTGCGCTGTACAGGTGTGAAGTCTCGGGTCCATTCACAAACCAAGAGTTCACTAAATGGGAAAAACACCAAATAGAGACTCTGCAGACCGAGCTGTGCAAAATCTTGCTACGAGTTCAGCGCAAAACCCCAAATAATGCCTGCAGAGCAGAATTAGGATTATACTCACTTATAATAACTATTCAAAAAAGAGCCATTCAATTCCATGCCCACTTAAAGAATAGTGATGAACAGACCCTCCATCACAAAGCCCTGACCTACCAAGAGCTGAAGCCAGTGAAAAACGCCCTCGGCTGATTGGTCTTAGAGCTGACGTCACAAACTGACAATAAAAACATAGTCACACCAAACCAAATAATTAAAACACAAAAAGACATTATACCTCAAACATTGGACAGACGCAACAGACAAACAAAGTACATTGGAATGCTATTTGGCCCTGAAAAGACAATATAAATTGGCAGGATACCTAAGTACAGTGAGCGACCCTAAACTGAGAAAAGTCCTGAACGTACAGACTCAGTGAACACAGTCTGACGATAGAGACAGGCAGACTCACACACACACACACACACACACACACACACACACACACACACACACACACACACACACACACACACACACACACACACACACACAGACAGAGACAGACAGAGACAGACAGAGACAGACAGATTGACAGAGACAGACAGACAGACAAAGACAGGCAGACAGACAGACAGAGACAGACTGACAGACAGATAGAGACAGACTGACAGACAGACAGAGACAGACAGACTGACAGACAGACAGACAGAGACAGGCAGACTGACAGACAGACAGACAGACAGAGACAGACAGACAGAGACAGACATACTGACAGACTGACAAACAGACAGAGACAGACATACTGACAGACTGACAAACAGACAGAGACAGACAGACAGAGACAGGCAGACTGACAGACAGACAGACAGACAGGCAGACTGAGAGACAGACAGAGACAGACTGACAGACAGACAGAGACAGACAGACAGACAGACAGACAGACAGAGGCAGGCAGACTGACAGACAGACAGAGACAGACAGACACACTGACAGACAGACAGACAGACAGACAGAGACAGAGACAGACAGACAGACAGACAGACAGACAGAGACAGAGACAGACAGACAGACAGACAGACAGACAGACAGACAGACAGACAGACAGACAGAGACAGACAGACAGACAGACAGAGACAGACAGACAGACAAAGACAGACAGAGACAGAGACACAGACAGACCGATAGAACAAAGGCACATCTTACATTTGTCTAAGATCACCAGGTTCTTTCACAAAGCTGTTCTTCAAAAATTTTCTATGGACAGTTAAGACAAAAATCGAATGTTTTGTCTAAAGGAAAAAGGGCACCTCATCTCAGCTGTGACTCATGCTGGATCGAGCATCATGGTTTAACACTTCTTTTCTGCTTCAGTGCCTAGATACTTTGTAGTCATTGAAGGAACAATTAATTATAAAGTGTAGCAAGAAATTTACAGGGGAATGTCAGAACTGTAAGCTTTAGAGAGTCTCGATGATACAACAAGACAAAGACCCAAATCACAGAGTTGCACTAGATAAACTGCTGTGATCTGTTTATGCCACTTTGAAATGCACAATCAAGCAACATTTACGTTCATGTGAATGTCACAGAAGGCTTTAGAAAGCAGTAGAGCTTATGCAAAGGCATATTTTCACACAGAAATTTTTGGGGGAAGGAGACCTTGATATCACATTCGGGCACAATCAAACCCCTTTTGCATATTTAAAAATGGATTACCGGAAGATACGGTTATTTTGAGCTTATTAAAACTTAATTATGAGCAACAAGAAGTACTACTACTATTTGTACAAACTGTACAGAAGCAAAAGCAATAAAATTAAATGCCCAGTTGTCAGTTGTCCACATTTCATGAATCATATTTTTGCTCTAGCTGATAAGACAAACATTTTTGTTACTCTCCAATAACCTTGTAAAACTTGTTTAGCAGTCGCAAAGCCCATTTATAAAGCCTCTGTTTAACAGTCAGGTCTTTCTTCTCTACCTTCGCTCAGATGATAGCTTATCTTGATTTCAGTTTCGGAGGAATTCTAGTTTAGTTGTGATGTTTGATCGTTATGTATTTTTTTAACAGATGGGCTCATTATAAAGACAGAGCTCAGATCTGTAGCTGAGCGACTGTTTCCTGCTGTAGTTAATTAAGTGTAGATATCTCGCTCCACTAATTAAACTTCACTGCGGCTTAGGAGCTGGTAAGCCCTTCCGAGCAATGCAAAATGTAGGGAACCCCTGATGTCATTTACGGATTATTTCCCTGTCGTCAGGGTGAGTTTGAATATGAATATGTGTGATGGAATGACTGAAGATATGACACATGCTGTGTCTGAGGCGTGTGTCTGTGAAATGATTATGGAAATGATCAGCTCAGATTATGAGAGGATTATGAGAAAGTTGTGTTTTTGTGTTCTAGTTAGATCTGAAAAAGTGAGACGAAATGTTTCTGATTAATAACGAGAAGAGCTTAAGTCAGGAGAAGGTGGGCACAAGACAAAGATCAGCTTTTTATAGGTGTCTTAAAAAAATAAAGAGGAAAGAGAGAAGTATTCATGTTGTAACAAGGTTAGATGTTGTAGGAAGAAGGAGGCAGGAACCGGCGAACATTCAAAAAACTTTAATTCTCAAATAAACAAATACAAAATGAAAGTAAAAGACAGCAGCCCCTCGCGGACATCTGCTGTCACATAATAAAACAAACAAAACACAACATAAATCCGGGCCTGGCCTCTCTCGATCTTCACTGTCGTCGCTCCGTGAGAGACACGAGACCTTCTTTTTACCAAGAAGAAGAAGACAAACAAAGACACAAGTAATAATAATAATAATAATAATAATAGTAATAATGATAAAGTATCCTCTGATAATATATCCTGTATCCATGTGTACACCAATGTTTCAAACCACTAGAATCAATATTGCCTAAATCCAGTAACAAAAAGATCTCAATCTGACTTTAACAGTGATTTTCAGCTTGTTCACCATTAAAAGTAAAGTTGGAGCTTGCAAGATTTCTCAGAAGGCCTTGTGAGGAGTGTCCTGAGGAAAACAGGGAATGACATTGTGACTGGAACAGTGCAGTAAGCAAACTCTGTCACAGGTCAGTTGTTCAATAGTTTTATCGATTGAACAGACGATCAGTTGTTTTGCGGCCAGTGCCCAAGTGTGACCGCACAAAGATTAATGCACATGTCTACATGCAGTTTGACTTCCCATTTAACCCAATCACCGAAGGCATACAAATCAATTGAGAAAAACAGCCTAGTAATCTCACTTGTGCCTTCTCTTTGCCTATATATTCTGCAACCAAAACTAAGCAATGTCAATATGTTGCATAATTCTTCCTAAAAAAAATGATCTGAGTTATTTGCTATCAACATTAACATACATAGGGGGCGTTTACACAACACTGTTTTCAACTAAAAATCTAACACTTTTGAGCTGTTCATTTTCATGGCAACAGTATTTTGGGAGCCTGAGAACGCATGTTTTTGAAAACGATACCATTATCTCTCTTTAAACAACAAAAATGTGAATTTGTGAAAATGGTGCATAGGCCTATTACATGTTCAGTGTCACGGACTCAGCCACACCGGGGCTGCGTTCCAGTCCAAAATTGGCATGCACTTCACTCGCTAACTTCCCTCCGTCTCGTTCACTCGTGCGTCATTGCTTACGTTGCATGAGTGCCCACTACTGGCGGAAACTGCAATGGGCTGAACTGGAACATCCTAAGCCCTTGATCACTTGGAATCAGCTATGGAGTTGATTTATTATTTACAATTTGTTTTCCCTTTAAGAATTTGTTTAATGCAGCATCCAAATGTACATAGGGTATATGTTTGGGTTGTTTTATATATATTTTTTTTAAATTAATATATCATAGAGTTGTTTTTGGTGGTGGTGATTAGACGAGATCTGCGGTGATGTCACAATCGTGTTGGATTGTGGTATATGGAACTGCCTGAACTGTACATATGAAGTAGACTCGCTCCCTCGGTCAAAATCGAGGGAACGAGGGTCTGTCCATATTAACTTCCCTCGTCCACTTTACAAAGTGGAATGCACTTCATAATGGCGGCAGGAATTCCCCTGAGGGGAAGTGCTTAGGGAGGTTCGCAAGTGTGTGTCTTAAAGTGGACTGGAACGCAGCCCGGCACTCCCTCAATCACCCAATCATCACACTCCACACACTCGATCACTCTCACCCAAGTTTTAATCACCCGCACCTGAACCTCATCATCCCCACTGGTTAATTACACTCACCTTCTGTTCCCTCATTGTCTGGTCTGTCTTTGACTGGTTCACAGACCAGTTGATACTCACCGAGTGTTCAACTGCCTACCCTTCTAGTATTGTTCATTGGAGTATCCTGTTATGGCCTGTCCTGTTATCTTGATCCTCATATGTTCCTGTCTCTGTCCAGTCTGCTGTTCGTTTTCCTCCATCTTCAACCAGACCCGTCCACTATCATCACCAGCTCGGATCCCTTCCACAATAACCAGCACGGATAAGTGTCATTCATGCAAACTGCTCGAACTACCTACCATATCTACGAACCGCTCCTGTGTATTACATCCTGCAAATAAACTGTGTTGATTGTTTATAATCTTTGCCTGTTCCAATCTGTGAGTGTGACATTCAGTCTATAGCCGCATAGTGTTTCTTTACAAAGTAACATCGTCATCTATTTGCATGGCAATAATACAGCGTTTTAGTCTTTTTCACAGATCTGTGTGAATGGGCATCATTGTCATATGCACGCAAAACATTTCAAACTTTGTGTAAATGTGCCCTTATATAGGTCTACTCTTACTGTATCTCAAAATCATATTAATACTGCACGAAATAAAACAGGACCAAGGACCATGAACAAGCAACTAATGTTCCTCTAAGTTGACGTAACATCACTCCAGCTAGTCAGTTGTGGGCTTAGATGCCATGTGACATTCAGTCTTATCAATGATCTTCATTTATTCATTTTCTGAAAGGGTTTCAAGGCAAACATGTCAAGCCTCTTAATAGATAACCTAATGTCACATTTCAGGTCAATTTAAGGGCATGGTGTATAAACTCGCCATTAAAAACACCAAACCCAAGAATACAATTTCAGATACAGTACATGGATCATTCACAACAACTTGATATATGATGAACATGGCAGCATATTGTTTCAATGCATTTATCATGATTTAACCAGTTTTTTCTTTTTCTTTTTTTCATTAAGTCAGTAAGTATGCAGGAAATAATACAGCCAGGACTAACAAGTAGTACTACATTAACACTTCAGCTACTACTGTTAACTAATATAGAAGCAAGCTTAACTAATCGGTTATATCAAATTTAGGACTTAAGATAGTTCCTTATAAGGTAATCAATAATTACAAAATGAGATTGGCATCATTAAGAAGTAATAGGTAATTATGACAATTGTAAAGAGACGTTAGCAATTGTCTTTTGTTTTTTTACTCTCAACGTGGTCTTAAAATGCATCACTAATTTTATATAAACTACTACCAGATCACTAGTAGTTCTTGAAGGTTACACAGAACATGGTCATAAAATGCATCACTAATTACTCAAGTACCTAGTCAATTTTTCAGGGACTACTTGTGATCTGGTCCAGTATTTTAAAATTTCTCACTTTAAAATAATGGTCCAGATCACTAGTAGTTCCTGCATAGTGACTAGATAACTCTATAGTAATTAGTGATGAATTTGATAACCAAATTCAGAGTAAAAATTATAAATGAGTCGGTCTTAGACACGATAATGTTCTTTGTAATGTGTCAGTTCATTAATAGTTATTAATGAGGCTAATATCTTAAATTCTATATTAGTTAATAGTAGTAGTTGTAGTGTTAATGTAGTACTACTCATTTCTTCCTGCATAGTTACTTATTAATGACAGACCTTTATTTAAAGTGTTACCAAAACTATTATCACATAAATTTATTCAGGGTCCTTGAGTCTTACATCTGTCAAAATGCTTCTTCTGTAAGACTTTTCCCATCTTATAGTAGCAGACAGCCTTTCCAAACCCAAAGCTAACAAGGGATCAGAGGTTTTCCCTGGGTAATTTATCATCCTGTGCTCATGAAGGCAGGCAGTAGATTGATGCTCAGTGTCTAGCAAAGCAATCCTTAAATGTCACTCTAACAGCCTCTTGGAAGTAGAAAATGGAAAAATCATTCGTAAAAAAAATAATAATAATAATTTCAAGTCAACTTTCACTCAAATCGTTATGCTGAGAATTCATTCTGCAATGAAATATTTTCTATAAGTTTATGAATTTGTTTTATTTGCATCCTATGATTTTAACTCTGCTTCCTGTGCTCCATCACCAGGATGATAAATGTTGTGATTCAATCCACTGGAGGCAAGCTGGTGACGACCCAAACACAAACTTTAATTATAACACTAAACCAAACACAAAACAAAGACATGGAAAAGCATGAACAGAAATCAGAACAACAATCGGGACATACACTAGAAACATTCAATCCACGACAAAGACACAGGGCAAACATGAGGGCTTAAATACACTGACTAATTACAAGACAAGGAACACCTGTAAACAATGATCAGACAATTAACAAATGGCAAGACACATGGCAGGATCACATGACAATCAGGGTATCACATGACAGACAAGAACAAGGAACAAGACACAAAACCCACACCGTGACAATAAATCTATACAGTTACAACAAATTTGAAGATGTCAGGATGCCAACTCAAGCTTGATTCAAACCATCTATGTAAGTATACAGCAGGCTCCTGGCGTGCTTTCAGGCTAACTGAGCTCCTGCTCTGGAACAGAGAATTTCCTTTCATAAAGAATATACATTATAAATTGTGAGTGACAATGAGATTTGATTTAAACTTGATCATCATGAAGTCTAATTTATTAACGAGGATAGAGATCACATTTACATCCAAAATGGTAATTAATCTATACATAGAACCCAAAGTGTAACAACAACTGTTCAAATCATCTGGCTTCAGACAGAATGATGGACTTGAATGTGCTTTTTGTGTGGCTGTCATTACATGTAGAACTTCAATCCAGCTCAATAAATGTTTTTTTTTTGTCCCAAGCTGTGGGTGGCTATCCTTACATGTTTTTTCAAGTGTGCTATTATAATACTTCTTTTAAACTAAAAATAAGAAAGTATGCTTTCAGTCTTCTTTTTATATACTTCTCAGAAATAAACTTTATGTGTCAGGATTTTGCAGATGCAGAATGAGCGGGGGGAGGGAGGGGGGGGGGGGGGTATTTATTAGCAACAAAAAGCACAGTGCAAGAAAGGTGAGGTAGGAACAGCCCAAAAAAAATACCGAAGCTAGCAAAGTGAAAAAGAAAAGGAATAAAATTCTAGAATATTTGGAACTAGCAAACAACAATGAACAACTGCAACAACCACCTTGGAGTGACCTAGAGAGAAAATAAATAAAAGATTAGTTGGCAATAAAATAAAAATCTAAAGAGAAACCAAAAATAAGGCATCAGATAACTAGAGCAAAATAAAGACTGGACCTTGACTAGAATAATAAAAGAAAAAACAGGTGCACAGAAAAATCAGAATGAAATAAATACAAAACTAGAAGTGACAGGGAAACCTAAATGTGACTGACAATACCTGTAGACAAGCAAGAAACACTCACACACAATGAAGACAACAATCCAGCAAATGGGGAGAAGGAGCACAATATAAATTAAAGGGAGCAGAGAATATTAGCAACAGATATAACATAAACAAAGACAGAGCCATCTGGGGGGTATTCCAGAAAGCAGGTTATGAGACAAACCTGGGTATGTTTAAGGTAAGTAAGTGGTTAACCTCAACTTTCGGATCCAAAAACAGAGTTAACTTTCAGGGTATGCAAGTAGCCATAGCAACTCACTCTCTGAATATAACCTGTCCCAGGGTTAGTTTACTTTAGATGTATTTAGCGCATATGTGCCCTAGACCAGATTGTGCACAATAATAGTTATAGCACTATTAAAACAAGTTAATGTTTGAACAGTTATTGTTACACTTTTGCTTCTACTAGCTGTAGATTAATTACCATTTTGGATTTAAATGTGAGGTAAGATATATACGTTTTTTTTTTTATTATAGAGATACATTTATAGGTGTGACAGATTACACACACACACACACACACACACACACACACACACACACACACACACACACACACACACACACACACACACAGTATTTTATTCTATCTATCTATCTAACTATCTATCTATATACAGTATATTACAATACAATAAACATTAGTAAAATAATTATTCAAATCATCCGGGAAATCAGGATATGTTTGACGGTAAGATAACCTTGTTTTCTGGAATACCCTGCTCAAGCTCAAGACAAGCAAAGAAACAGACAAAGACAGAACAGTCAAGACTGTCAGGGCAGGACCCTGACATTATGTACTTTTCCAAAATATACTTAAAGTTCCACTTAAGTATGCTTGACTTATACTTACAGAAAGGTCTAAGTATATTTGGCCTATACATGTACTCAATCTTTTGATGTTTAGATGCTTAAATCAAGTATTCTAAGTATACTTGGCTTGTAGTGTAGACTAGCAGTGTAGACAGATCCAGCAGTGTTTTAATCAGATACTGATTGAAATAAAAGGTCCTGTGAGTTTTAGACACACACAGAGACATTAAGAATCAGTGGATAAATCTTAACAATGGTAAGATGCTTCATGCTGCAATGCATTCTGTGTGCATCATACAAAACTCATGGCTTCCAAAATGCATTGTGGCATGAAGCATGTTACCATTGTTGAGATTCATATGCTAATTCTTAATGTCTCTATGTGTGTAAAACTCACAAGAGTTCTTGCTGTAGAATCTCAACCAGAATATTTAATTGAAATTAATAACGATCTCGATTACTTCACTGTAACCTTGTTCCCTGAGAAAGCGGAACGAGATGCTGCTCTGCTCAGCGCATTGGGAACGTCTTTAATCATGACCAGCTGTGAATATTGTGTGTAACACGTCGATAGAATTGACCCGGAGGTAATATAGCCTCGGTGGATGACGTCAGCGGGGCGCACCCGCAACACGAGGCTATAAATAGATGAGCCGCAGGTGCATCGTCAGGATATTTTGTCTGAAGAGCAGTCCTCGGACATCTTCAGCCAGGCAAAGTAGCGCAGCATCTCGTTCCGCTTTCTCAGGGAACAATGTCACAGTGAAGTAACCGAGATCGTTCCCTTTCGAAAGCTACAATCGATGCTGCGCTGCTCAGCGCATTAGGAACGAGAATACCCACGCCACCGTGCTTGAACATGTCTGGACCCCCACAGTTGTGCATGTGCTCACAAGAACGCAAGAAGGCCTCAGACACTAGCCTGTGAGGTTGACTCAAGGACATGAGAGCCCGGAGTGGCATGAACATCCAAACTATAAAACCTTATGAATGTGTGTGGAGAGGACCAACCTGCCGCATCACAAACCTGTTGTAAGGGGGCACCCCTCGCCAAAGCACTAGAAGAGGCGACCCCCCTGGTAGAGTGAGCTCTGAGACCTATAGGCGAAGCTTGACCGCGCGCCTCATAAGCCAAATGAATTGCATCCCTGACCCAATGAGACATGGTCTGCTTGGTGGCAGCTCCTCCTCTGTTACTACCACCATAACAGACGAGTAGTAGCTCTGACTTACGCCACTGGCTAGTGCGGTGGATGTTAGCCTGAAGAGCACGGACTGGACACAGTCTATGAGATTTCTCCTGCTCCGGCGTTGTAAACTGTGGAGGACAGAAGGCTTCTAGAATGACCGGATGTACAGCCGAAAATGGAACCTTAGGCAGGTAATCAGGATGAGGATGCAATATCACTTTCACCATTCCTGGGGCAAAGTCTAAGCAGGATGGAGAGATAGGCAGAGCCTGCATATCCCCAATTCTCTTCAAGGAAGTTATTGCCATTAGAAAAACCATTTTTAGAGTCAGAAGTTTATCAGACACTGATTCTATAGGTTCAAATGGGGTTTCAACCAGACCCTCGAGGACTATAGCTAAATCCCATGAAGGGATCCTGGTTTTTATTGGAGGCCTCAGTCACCTGGCCCCACGAAGGAAGCGAGAGAGCAGAGGGTGTCTCCCGAGCGGCGCCCCATCAACTAAGGCGTGGCAAGCCGAAAGAGCGGCCACATAAACCTTAAGAGTGGCAGGGCATGTGCCTGTTGATAATTTCTCCTGCATGAAGTCCAGAACTGAAGCAACTCGGCAGTTGACTGGATCTACATTGTGTACAACACACCACCTTTCAAAAACACCCCATTTACTGGCATAACTTTGTCTAGTGGAGGAAGCCCTGGCACTCAGAATGGTCTCAAAAACAGCAGGCGAAAGCAAGCAAGAGGCAAGACCCTTGTTGGAGAACTCTGGCTAGGACTCCCGGGAGCAGATAAACTGGAGGAAACGCATACAGGCGCATCTTTGGCCATGAGCCAAAGGAGCTGGGTGACTCAGATAGAAGTAGGGGGGACATTGCGCTGTCTGCTGGGAGGCGAAGAGGTCCACCTCCGCTTTGTAAATTTTTTTCCAAATCTGTTTCACTACTTCCGGGTGGAGTTTCCATTCCCCTGTCGGTAGTGTCTGTCTGGACAGTAAATCTGCTCCCACATTCAAATGCCCTGGAATGTATACTGCCCTGAGTGACAGGAACTTGTCCTGGGCCCAGAGAAAAATCTGCCTCGCTATTCTGTTCAGATTGCGTGAGCGCAGACCTCCCTGGTGATTTATATAAGAGACTGCTGCTGTGTTGTCCACCCGCACTAGGACATGACAGCCCCTCAATTGATGGAGAAAATATTTCAGAGCCAGAAATATGGCCATCAGCTCGAGGCAATTGATGTGCCAATCGAGCTGATGACCTTCCCATTCCCCTTGAGCTGGACGGCCATCTAAGACCGCTCCCCAGCCCATCAGGGAGGCGTCCGTCGTTAGCAGTCTGCGACGACACGGCGCCCCTAGAGTGGGACCCAAGGCGAGGAACCTACAGAGATAGTGTAGGAAGCCCGCGGCGCGTCACTTTTATGTGCCTTTGAGGATTGGCTCTTGGATGAAATCCTCTGGCTTTTAGCCACAACTGAAATGGTCTCATGTGCAACAGCCCCAGAGGAATCACCGTGGATGCTGACCCCATGAAACCCAACATTTCTTGGCCTAGCCTGACTTTGTTCATGGTCTGCCGAATGGTCTCGATTCGAGCGGGAGACATTTGTGCCCGCAACGTGACCGAATCCCAAACAATCCCGAGATAAGTCGTTCTCTGGGCAGGAGAAAGAACACTTTTCTTGGTGTTGAGTCTCAACCCTAGAGCAACTAGACGAGCTAACACGATGTCTCTGTGTTGGAGCGCCATCTCTCGCGATTGTGCTAGTATCAACCAATCGTCAATGTAATTCAAAATGCGAATGCCCTGGAGTCGTAATGGAGCCAGTGCAGCATCCATGCATTTTGTTTATGTGCGGGGTGACAAGGCCAGGCCGAATGGAAGAACCCGAAACTGGTACGCTTCGCCCTCGAAAGCGAACCTCAGGAATTTCCTGTGTTGTGGCAATATTTCTATGTGAAAATAAGCGTCCTTCAGATCGATTGTGACGAACCAATCGTGATGTTGAATTTGCGTCACGACCGTCTTGACGGTTAACATCTTGAAATTCAGCGCTTTGACTGTACGGTTTAAGCCTCGAAGATCTAAGATTGGACGCACCCCCCCCCCCCCCCCCCCCCATCCTTTTTGGGAACCAGGAAGTATCTGCTGTAATAGCCTGACTCTCTCTCTGGAAGAGGAACATGTTCTATGGCCTCTTTGCTCAGAAGGGTTTGCAGCTCTTGTGACAATACATGCATCAACTCTGGTTTCACGGAAGTGAAAACCACGCCATTGAAACGTGGAGGACGACGAATAAATTGGATTCTGTATCCTATCTGTACTGTGCTTAATACCCACACAGAAATGCCTGGCAGAAGTTTCCACGCTGCCAGACTTTCTGAGAGTGGTACCAATTTTAATACTTCCTTTTGAGGGGACGTTGGATGTTCCGTGTCCTGAATGACGGCAGAAAACAACGGAACATCCAACATTTCGCTGGAAACCGCTGCCCCCCGAAGCAAGAGAGGTGGCGGGGATGGAGAGGTTTTGTGAGGGTAACGGGAAGGGGCGAAAAGATTTGCACGCGCCCCATCCCGTGGGGGGCTACCCCCACCAGATTGGGTGCCAGACCATCAGGACTTGTTCTTCTTATTAATAATAGTCCTGAGGTCTGGTCCGGGAGGCTGCTGAGTGCGGCGAGCCTGTCCCCAGTCTCTACGAGGGGGAGCGTGACTCGCCACATTCTGCTTTTTAACCTCCCTGGGTTTTGAAGGGGCGGGGGTGGGTGGCCGACGGCCCCTCCCCTTGAGTACGGCGAGGAAGGAACTGAACATACGCCTCTTCGTGTTTTTTTACATCCTTAAACCTGTTGACTACGGTGTTGACAGCATCGCCAAACAGGCCCGATGGTGAGACCGGAGAGTCTAACAAAAACACACGATCTTTATCCCCGATACCAGTGAGATTGAGCCACAGATGTCTCTCCATGCTGACCAAAGCGGACATAGAACGACCGATGGCACGGGCCGTTTGCTTGGTCGCACGAAGAGATAGATCTATGGCTCTGCACAGTTCAGAAAACACTTCCTCATCGATAGTACTGCCTGCACTCAAGTCCTTCAACAGGTCAGCCTGGTACGCCTGTAACACTGCCATAGTGTGCAGCGCAGCACCAGCCTGACCTGCAGCTTGATAAGCTTTTCCCACGAGCGCTGATGTTGTTCTACACGGCTTCGTGGGGAGGGTAGGTTTCTTTAACGAAGATGCTGCGTCAGGCGAGAGATAGCTCGCGAGCGTCTCTTCAACCAGCGGCATCTCCGTATACCCCCGCGACTTCGCACCCACGATAGTCGAAAAAGTCGACGTCGTGGGTACAAAGATGCGAGAAGTATATGGTTTACTCCATGACTTAGATAGTTCGTCATGGAGGTCCTCGAAAAAGGGGAGGGACTGATGTTTTGGTCCCTCCCCCCTGCCACCGGACAGAAACCTATCCCCTAGCTTAGACTGTTTGGGGGTCTCTTGTTCGCGTGGCCAGTCAAGGTGTAATCTGGCCACCGCGCGAGTAACCACCTAGAGCAATTCCTCGACAGATCTCTTTTCACGAGAGGAATGCTCAGAGGCTGGTTGCTCGCGGTCCGAAGACCCAAGAGATACATCATCCCCCTCGTGAACCGAAGAAGCACCGGAGCCCGCTTCGAAATCACAAGAAGCGATGCGTGGATCTGGTGACGCAGCAAGCGAAAGGGACGGACCCGTCTCTTGCTCGTCATGCAGATCCATACGAGAGCCCCACGATGGTAATGCGGGTGCGGACTGGAAATAGTTCAGACGGGAGCGAAGCATTTTAACCGTGAGCTGGTCACAATGCTCGCACCCGCCCTTCTCTATAGCCAGAACTGCGTGCTCTTCCCCCAAACAAACAAAACAGTAATCGTGTGTATCCAGCTCAGACATGGGATGGGAGCATGGAGGAACACAACGCTTACTATTTTGTTGGCTCACTTCTCCTCTTTTTTAACTTTCAAAAACTCTTTGATGTAGTGTGAGAGAAAAAGATTTTGAGAAATGAGAAATTTTCTGCACACTGCCTGACAAAACTAACTCCTAACAAAGATCTGAGAACAGATGAGAGATAGAGAGAGTGTTTGCGTTCACACATGCCTAGAATTGTCTGAAGACAAAAGACCTGACGATGCACCTGCGGCTCATCTATTTATAGCCTCGTGTTGCTGGTGCGCGCCGATGACGTCATCGACCGAGGCTATATTACCTCCGGGTCAATTCTATCGACGTGTTACACACAATATTCACAGCTGGTCACGATTAAAGACGTTCCCAATGCGCTGAGCAGCGCAGCATCGATTGTAGTTTTCGAAAGGGAACATATATGACCCATATAAAACTAAGTGATCAGTGAATTAAGCCACACCAAGATGATTATATTCTTATCATCAAGCAACCAACATAGAGTAGAGTTTTCTGCTGAGTTCAGCGCAATAGCACAGCTCTGTTCCTAAACACCACAACAGTCTTATGTTACTCGGAACTCAACAGTGTGCTGTAAAGGGTTTTTCACCCAAGCGCAGGACAGGCTTGAATGCAGTCTTTACTCTGTGCATGAAAATTAAATGTCATCTTATACAAAACGCTTATTTTACTATACTGACCAGTGCTTTTCAGTGCTTTCGGGGTGGGACTTGTGCGCTGAACATGCTGATTGGTTGAGCTCACGTCACATTTGATTGGTTGACTCCACACAGCATTTTATTTTAGCCGCCATTTTTAAAAACCTCGCTTCCTGGCTTCGTGCAGTAAAGAGTTGTCGGGCAATTAATATGGAGTTTACCAAAAAATTCGACCGCTGGACCGACGACGAGGTCCAGGCTTTAATAAGCGTATTTGCGGAAGAAGAAATCCAGCGGGAACTGGAAACGGCAATCCGCAATGAAAAGGTATACCTGAAAATATCGAGTCGGTTATACGAGCTGGGCATTGTTCACACTGGAAAACAGCGCAGAGAGAAGTTAAAACAATTAAAACAAGACTACAAAAAAGTCAAGAATCACAACAATAGAAGCGGATCCGATCGGCGTACTAACAAGTGGTTTGACCGCCTGGACGTGTTGTTGGGACACAGGCCGGCATTCTCTGGAGCAGCGGTGACAAAAGACTTGGCAATTGCATTTTTGGAATCCATTCATGATTCTGAGGACCAGTCGGTTGAAGGTAAATTATCACACCTCTACATGATATTGTCTTAAACTCTTTGCAGTGATAAAACAAATTAACTTTTTTCAACGTGTTTTTACAGATGAAATGAATGGCCCCAATTATGTGCAGGCAACAGAGACCAGCGTGTTTTCCCCTGCAATCACCAGTAGCCTTCGTCCCATGTCTTCCGCCGAAACACACACGACGAGGTATTAAACAACGTTGTCTATTGATAAAAATATACTTCAAAACTAGGGGTGTAAATATATACCGTGCAACAATATATTGCATTACAAAAATGCAACAATACGTATCGTGGACAGTTCACCCAAAATAAAATGACTGTGTGAGAAAAAATGTCAGGTTTTCAGAGTTTTTTAGTGTCAGTACTACATTAAAATTATGTTGATATTAATGTATAATATAATGCAATGGGGGAATATTTGTGGGTCCTAATAATGCCAAACATATATGTTACCAATGTTAAACATATTCGTCTAAAATAATTCAGTATTTTCAGCTTCAGAATTATGTTTATTCTGGTGTCACCATTGTCCTTGAGTTACAAGCACCAAGTCCAAGCATGGAGCATGATGGCAAAGTTTTGAATTTAATATTTTGTAATGAAAACACTTAAAATACGTATTTTATGGTTTTCAGGGTGGGCTTGTGTATTGATTGTCATGTGTTTCCCACTTAGGGAAGAGGAAAAGGGATTGTGACCTTGATGCGCTGAGGGACATGGACGATTCTAACCGGACCGCCCTGCAGCTTAGACAAGAACAGCGTGACAAATATATGCAGCTGCTACTTGAGAGCCAGGCTGTGGAAAGAGAGATGAGGAGGCAGGAGTTGGCGTTCCTGCAGTCGGAAGCTGAAGAAAGCAGACGGCAGCAGAGGGACTTTCAGGCCGGGTTCTGTCTGTTCTTGGACAGTTTGCCCAGTCATTCAAAAAGTAGCCACTTGAACTCTGAGATTGCACTTTAAATTGAACATTTGCATTTTTTATTTTCTTTGCACAATTCTAATTTTTATATATTGTTTGCATTCCTGCAGAGGGCCAGGTTACTGTCTGTTCTTGGACAGTTTGCCCAGTTGTTCAAAAATACATTTGTATTTGTTTTTCTTTACACAATATATTACTGTTCTCGTAATTTATTTCTTTTCACATGATTGTATTTTAAAATATTTATATTTAGTAAGCAGTACTTGCCTTGTGTTAAATAAAGTTTGTAAAATGTCACTTTGAGATCAAGTGCCTTTTCATCTCAATGGTAATTTTAGCTCTTACATAAGGTTTTGAAGGTGAAACTCGTATATGGACTCATTACATGCAAGGTGTATTACATGTTCAAGCCTGTTATAATTATGACTATATGGCTTACAGCTTATGAAAACTTCACATTTATTCTAATTTTGAATTTGATTTTCATAGCTGAAATATCTCACTTTGCATTTAAGTTGAATTACTGAAATAAAGTTTTGCATGTTATTCTAATTTTCAAGTTCCACCTGTAAACACAAGGTTATAACAGAATAAATTAAAACCAAAGCATGATTTAGAAGTAATCATTTTTATTTACAAAAAAAAGTGTAACACAGCAAAAACAATGTACAACAGGTGTATACAGCCTAAAAAAGTGCATTACAGCACCTGAAGGTTATTTTTCCCTTACCAAAAAAAAAAAAAAAACACTTTATGGTGTGTAGCCAGTGATAGTGCAGTTTCCTACACTGTAGTCAAAAACTTCATTAGGCCTGTATGTGCATCAAGACCCTCGGCCTCTACAGTGGATGACAGTGCCCCGTCAGGCTGGTTGAATGTACCCGTAGTCCATTCTTCTCTGAACTCATCACCATTCATTTCACAGAGGTTATGCAGAACACAACATGCGATCACCAGGGATTTGACCTTGTGTGTATTGCAGTCATTTCGTTTCAGCAAACACCTCCATCTGCCCTTTAGTCTGCCAAAAGCATTCTCAACCACCACCCTGGCTCTGCTTGTTTTATGGTTGTACACAAGTTGTTGGGGTGTCAGTCATCCGTTGTCTGTGAAAGGTTTCATCAGCCAGCTCTTCAAAGGATAGGCTGCATCACCAAGGACATAGTACCCCACATCATGTCCACAAATGTTCTTGGTTACATCAGGTAGTAACAAACCCCGATCCACTAGGTCCCCTGACAAACATAGCACTCTGGCATCATGCAGGCTCCCTGGCGCTCCTAAAAAAACATTCCAAAAGAGGCCTCTTCCGTCCACAACAGCTTGTAGGATGATCGAATGCCAGCCCTTTCGGTTGAAGTACTCTGTGTGGTACTCCTCTGGTCCCAGAATGGGGATGTGTGATCCATCAATTGCACCTACACACTGTGGCAAACCCCATCTGCACTCAAAATACGTCGCCATTTCTTTCAACTTTTCATTGTTTGGTAACTGGATAACTTCTTGCATAAGTACCTTCTCAACAGATGAGCAGAAATCGTGAACACAGTGACACACAGTAGCAACTCCGACTCCAAATAAATGAGAGATGCTTCTATACTCAGAGTTGGTCGCAAGTTTTCACAGTGCAATGGTGATTCTTTTTTGAATGGGTACACAATGTCGGTAGTTTGTCTCATGTCTCTCCAGTTGGGGTTGCAATCGACGACAGAGGTACAGAAAAGTATCCTTAGACATCCGGAAATTCTTTATCCACTGTGCTTCGGTGAAAGTTGGAACCACGCTGTCCCACCATTCTGTTGTTCTAGTGTGCATCCAAACCGATCGCGAAACACGACGCATTCGATAGTACTCCCATATCTAAAACACACAAAAGTTGCAAAAAATAAGTTGATGTAATCGATAATAACATTATTCACAACTCTTGTTAATTTTGGTGGATTCATTTCTTACCAATCTTGTTCTTTCTGCCCGATGGCGCGCGTTCGTCCCATCCATCTCACGGTCAATGTCCACTATAGCTGATAACAAACGTTGTCTACTTTTATATCTAGCATTACGAGCTTTCTGAATACGCTTTAGTATTAATGCTCTTCTCTTTTCTGATGTTTTGTTAATTACCTCGTTAGTAAACCAATAGATCGCACACAAAAGCAGCACAGCTTGAATATCCTCCATACTCAAAACAAACGCGTCGCGCAGACTGGGAGGGAGAAGCAGTCGCACGCAGTTCAACGTCACCAGACTAATTTACATAATCTTCCCGGTACTTTAGACCGCGGTGTAAACGCAGTAGGCAACCGGTCTGGGGCAAAAAAAAGTTCCTATGAAAAAAGTTCCTGGGACAAATAGTTCCTGGTAATTGCGGTGGAAACGCGGCTAAACAGATTCTTGTGTGCAAAGTGAAGAGCTCAAGGACCGGCTTTTGTCACAGCTGACAAGTAAATCTCACTTTGACCCTTTCTCTCTCTTACACACACACACACACACACACACACACACACACACTGAAGTCTACAAAGAAGAAGAGGATTATTCATGCTAGAACTGAAGCAAACATATCCAGATCAAAAGGTATCCTACTGTAGTGAAGAGCACTTTCCAGGGCTCTTCTCTGACTAAAACAGTAGAGAAAGATTTGCTATATTTTATTGGATCTTGATGGACTAGCACAAACAAATACCCAATTGTATCAGATAAAGATGCTATGACAGATGCCAGCCACCTCTTGTAGGGCAAGACGAAGACCCCTAGTACCAAGCCCTAGAAGTACACAACTTCTCATTGGTCCAGAGGCAGTGTCTGCCCTTCACCCTTAATGAGACTAATTTCTAAGATTTAGGCCTGAACCACCATAAAAAATCCTTATTTTTGACTGAAACAAATAAACAAAGGCCACTCAATTCGACACAACTTAAAATAAGTATTCTCAGTGACAGCTATTTGTAGTGTATCTTACACAATTTCAGCAGTTAATGTACAAATGAATGCATGGATGACAGTTCAGTCTTTTCCCTTTATATGTTTGGTGGTGGTTTGGAAAGTGAGAATTGCATTGGTAACACTTTAAGGAAGGTGTAGTGCCAAATTCTGTTTTTTTGGCGGGGTAGATTCAGCATGTTGAATTGGTGTTTGGTCGTCGGTAAAAGAGAGAACTCTGATTGGCTGTTCAGCTCAGCGAACGGGTCAGTGCAGGAGAATAAGGGTATGTTTACATGACAATAATATACTTAAAACGGAGAAGTTTTTCCTTTGAGTTTTTCACGTAAAGGTGACATCATTGTCAAAACGTTCCCCATTCACACGGATATGACTTAAAACTGTGTGTTCTGCAGCCAGGCCATTAGATGGCGATTAAAACACTATAGACTGAACACGTAATACGCATGTGCATGACATCATCGTCTTCAGAGATTCAAGTTTTTGTTGTTTACACAGAGACCCTTTTTAAAAACTTCCACTTTGAAACCCGTTTTCAAAAGTTTGTGTTTTCAGGCACTCAAAATGCCGTTGTCGTGTAAATGAACGGCCAAAACGCAAAAAAAAGTTTCACGCTTTTAGTTGAAAAAGCTGTAGTGTAAACAGCCCCTGAAAGTGATGAAAGCGAGCAAAGAAGTCAAAACACAGCCGACGAGAGGCGATAACACAGTCTGCTTTCGTCACCCCTAGTTCTTTGACGTCGGCTCGGTGTGTCAATAAAGACACTGTACTAACTGTGTGCTTTAGATTATGCAAATTAGTTCAACAGCGGAAAGAAAGGTGGACCACACTGTGTGTGTCCCCTCTGATGCCAGCAGCCAATCACTGCACTGGAATGGAGAAGTGCCAAACTGCAATCTCCTCCTCTGAAAGGAATAAATGTACCCTTTCAACAGACAAATGAAAAGAAAATAATGAAGCGTGAGTGGGTTCAATAGAGAGATTATTAGTGCTCCCACTAGAACACATAGGTTAAACATGATATTTACTAGTGCAGAGGTCTTCAACCCTTCAATCCTGGAAACCCACTGTCCTGCAGAGTTTAGTTCCAACCCTAATCAAACACACCTGAAGCAGCTGATTTACAGGGCAATGGGTATCCAGGAACAGGATTGAAGACCTCTGGACTGGTGATGTGTGACTAAAAATGGCTTCAAATGCTTGGCATTAGCACTCTGAAACAGCAGTTCCCCTTCAGGGACTACCGCTGCGTGAAATCGCAGTGGGAACGCCCTCAGCGTGACGCGTCTGAAGCATGAATGAAATCAGTCAATGGAGAGAATGAGCGTACGGCGAGTGACGTCATCGACCAGGAAGCTATAAATATCCCCTGAGTACACAATACGCCAGCTTTAGTTACTTCAGCAGCTCTGTGTGTGTCTGAATCTGTCGATTGTGTTTGTCTGTTTTGTCAGGAGTTTTCACTATATATATTTTATATAAAAAAACCAATATGAGCGAGCAGTATAAGAAGTGTGTTCCCCCCCGGTACATCACGGGTGGGGATTCACACGAGCTAAGTGTGGCTTGTTTGGGAGTGCAGCAATGCCCAGTCGGCTCTCGAGGGAGTCGATTGTCAGCATTGCGAGCGTTTTCCCTTGAGAACTCTGCGCTCGCGGCGATCGCTCTTCGAGGAGAGTGATTTGCTGCGAGCTCCCCGAGGCTCGGGTCCCGCTTCTGTTGAGGCAGAGCGGCGGCGCTTGTCTTGGGGCTCGCAGATGGATCTCGCTGGCGACGTTGAGACGGGCTCCGCCCTATCTCAGCTATCTCCGACGAGATCTAGTGCCTCTCACCCGGCTCTGGAAGCACGCGCTGCGGCGGTTACTTCTGCCCGGGTGGAGGCACATGATTATGTTGAATTGAGATTTTCCAGTTCTGAGGAGCTGGATGTCGAAAGTGTATTATCAGAAAACTAGTTTATCACATTATACTGCAAATGAAGAAGGTTTGATGGATGTATTATCTCGGGCTGTTGAAAAGCTAAAAAAAAAATAAAAAATAAAAAATAACAGTATCGAGTGGCCAGCTGATAGACAGGTTTCTAGTATTAAAAGCAATCTAGATGATAGATTTCTGTCTGCACGACCTCAACCTTCTAGCCGGTGCTTACCGTTCTTCCCAGATCTTCATGCTGAGGTTTCAAAGACCTGGGTTAGACCGGTTTCAAGCAGAATTTACACAAATCAGTCCAATGCTTATGGTAACATTGTTGGTGCTAAATCTGCTGGTTATGTGACGATACTGTAGGCGGAGGAGACGCTTGCGAGCTATCTCTCTCCTGCTTCATCGTCTTCACTTAAAGCACCGGCTCTTCCACCAAAAAATAAATAAATAAATAAATAAATATATATACCTCTGTGCTGGTGGGGAAGGCTTACCCGGTGGCTCGGCAGGCGGCTGCATGTTTGCATACGATGACTTTTATGCAGGCTTTTCAGGCCGACCTGCTCAAAGGAAATCTGAGGGGGGTCCCCGCCGAGAGAGACTTGCGTTCACCTCCCTTAAGGGTGCCCTGTCTCTTCCGGCGCCCTCAGGGGCCCGTCCTACTAACCCTGCCGAAACAGGGCGTAGAAGGGTCTGGCGAGTGCTTTCCCGAGGGACGCTCGCCGCCTCTAAGGAGGGTTCTAGTGTGTTCAGACCAGTCGTTCCCTGCCGGTGCGCCGTTACAGGGCACTGTGTCTGTCACGCAGAATGTTCAACCAGAGCAAAGTCTTTTGTCGAGTTCGTCTTGAAAAAGAGCACAGCAGAAGCGGAGTGTCACGTCTCGTGCCCCCCTGCAGAGAAACTGGAGGGATGAGGCGGGGTGCTCTCCGGCGCGGCCTTCTCGGGGCAGGACTGATCTGAGGACAGTCATTGTCGCCAGAAAGGCCGTGTCGAAAAAGTCCTGACGGGCTGAACGTCAGGACTCTGAGGGTGGTCCCCATCGGGAAAAACTTGAGTTCACCGCACAAAAACACGGTGCCCTGTCTTTCTCGATGCCCTCAGGGGTCTGTTCTACTAACCCTGCCTATACAGGGCGTAGAGAGACTCGGCGAGCGATTTCCCGAGGGACGCTCGCCCCCTCCAAGGAGGGTTGTGGAGTGTTCAGACCAGCTGTTTCCTGCCAGTATGTTACAGGGCGCTGTGTCTGTCACTCGGGATGTTCATCCGGAGGCCAGCCTCGAGAGGCTGGTTCCCTTAGTAGAGTTCCTGGCGGAATGGGTCCCCCACCCAGCAGGGAGTTAGGATACTACTTCATCGAAAAAAAAATCCTGACGTGCTGAACGTCAGGGTTCTGAGGGTGGTCCCTATCGTGAAAGACCTGAGTTCACTGCACAAGAACACGGTGCCCTGTCTTTTCCGATGCCCTCAGTGGTCTGCTCTACTAACCCTGCCTTCACAGGGCGTAGAGAGACTCGGCGAGCGATTTCCCGAGGGACGCTCGCCCCCTCCGAGGAGGGTTGTGGAGTGCCCAGACCAGCTGTTCCCTGCCAGTACGTTACAGGGCGCTGCGTCTGTCACTGGGGATGTTCAAATCAGATCCGAGGACTGGTTTGTCATGATAGATCTAAAGGACGTTTACTTCCATGTATCTATCCTCCCTCAACACAGGAAGTTCCTGAGGTTCGCTTTCGGGGGCGAAGCGTACCAATATCGGGTTCTTCCGTTCGGCCTAGCACTGTCACCCCGAACATTCACGAAGTGTACGGATGCTGCTATAGCCCCGCTGAGGTTACAGGGCATCCGCTTTCTGTACTATATAGACGATTGCTTGATTCTAGCTCAATCGGAACAACAGGCGGTTCGGCACCGAGATGTCGTTCTTGCTCATATCAAGTGACTGGGGCTGAGGCTCAACGCCAAAAAGAGTGTTCTTTCTCCATTACAGAGAACCACTTTTCTAGGTGTAGTGTGGGATTCAACGACGATGCAGGCACGATTGTCACCTGCTCGTATTGCTTTGATTCTCGCTGCAGTAGATCAGGTCAAGCTAGGCCAGTCATCCACTGTAAAACAGTTCCAGAGACTGCTAGGTCTCATGGCAGCTGCGTCCAACGTGATACCTCTTGGCCTCTTGCACATGAGACTGTTACAGTGGTGGCTCAGGACCAAGGGATTCTCCCCGAGGGGAAATCCGCTTCGCATGATCGTGAGTTTGCGACGGTGTCATCACGCCCTGATCATGTGGAAAGATCCTTGGTTTCTGTCCCAAGGCCCTGTGTTAGGAGCTCCTTGTCGTCGCGTTATGCTAATGACAGATGCCTCTCTCACGGGTGGGCTCAGGGTCTGTGGGAGGACCATCATCGTCTGTGGCACTTAAACTGCCTAGAGATGTTGGCAGTGTTTCAGGCTCTGAAACACTTCCTCCCAGACCTAAGGGGCCACCATGTTCTTGTCCAGACAGACAACACATCGGTGGTTTCTTATATCAACCATCAGGGGGGTTTGCGTTCTCGCCCGCTTTACAAACTGGCATGTCAGATCCTTCTATGGTCCCAGGGGAAAATTCTTTCTCTGAGAGCTTTTATCTCCCGGGGTATTTAAATCAGGGGGCAGACATCCTGTTAAGACAGGGGCCGAGGCCCGGGAAATGGAGTCTTTACCCCGAGGTGGTGGAACTCCTATGGAAACATTTCGGTCTTGCCGAGGTAGACCTATTTGCTTCTCGAGAAACATCACACTGCCCGCTGTGGTTCTCTCTCAGCCATCCAGCCCCGCTGCGGTTGGATGCGATGGTACATCCGTGGCCGAGGTCACGCTTGTACGCTTTTCCCCCGATCGCTCTGCTCCCAGGAGTTCTGGAGAGGGTTCTCCGGGACGGGCTCAGTCTCCTGCTAATAGCCCCGTTCTGGTCGGCCCGGGTATGGTTTGCGGACCTAGTGTCTCTCCTCAACGGCTCTCCCCTAGAGATACCGATCAGGAGAGATCTGCTCTCTCAGGCGAGTGGGTCGATCCTTCACCCCCGTCTAGAGCTATGGAGGCTGTGGGCTTGGCCTCTGAGGGGGCCCAGCTCATAGATTCTGGTCTCTCGGCTGAGGTCGTTGAGACCATCCTCCGATCCAGAGCTCCCTCCACGAGGAAGTTATATGCCGCGAGGTGGAAACTTTTCACCTCTTGGTGTGGAGAGCGCCAGCAGGACCCAGTTAACTGCCCGGTTGGTACAGTCCTGGATTTCCTGCAGGACCGTCTCTCCACAGGGTTATCCCACTCCAAACTGAAGATTTATGTGGCGGCCTTAGCTGCTTACCACACCCCTTCAAGTAGAGGTTCCCTCGGGAAACACCCGCTTATGTCTCGCTTCCTTCGTGTCACCTTGAGGCTGAGGCCTGCAGTTCGCACAAGGGTACCAAGCTTGGGATCTGGCCGTCATCTTAGTAGGTCTCTCCCTTGCGCCTTTCGAGCCCATCGAGGAAGTTTCGGAAAAGTTTCTTACTCTAAAGACTATCCTTCTTCTCGCTATCTCATCTCTAAAAAGAATTGGAGATATTCAAGCACTTTCGGTGGCTCCCTCGTGCCTGGAATTTGCTCCTGGTTGGTTAAGGCCTTTCTCTTTCCGAGACCAGGTTATGTTCATAAGGTTCCAACTGTTTCAGTTAGACCTATAGTTCTGCAGGTTTTCTGTCCTCCGCCTTTTCTGACGTCAGACCAGGAGAAAATTAATTTGCTGTGCCCAGTTTGGGTTTTGATGCTTACGTCCACAGAGCTGCCCTGTGGAGGAGATCGGAACAACTGTTCGTCTGTTTGGGTCACCTAAGAAAGGATGTCCTGCATCTAGAAAAAGGATGAGCAAGTGGGTGGTCGAGGCCATCCCACTTGCTTATGGTTCGGCCCATCAGCCTTCACCTTTGGCTGTAAGGGCTCATTCCACCCGGAGTATGGCTGCTTCTACAGCTCTTCTTTCAGGAGCTTCTCTTCAGGACGTTTGTGATGCGGCAGGCTGGTCCTCACCGCACACTTTCGTTAGATTTTATTCCCTCGATCTTAGCTCCACTCCCGGGGCTCAGGTTCTCTCGTCGGTTTGTGTCTCCTAATGACACACGACGGGGATTTGGTCGTATGGGGATGTGGGTATTGCGTTCCCACTGCGATTTCACGCAGCGGTAGTCCCTGAAGGGGAACGTCCCGGGTTACGTATGTAACCCTAGTTCCCCGAAGGGACGGACGCTGCGTGTCCTGCCATACTCTCGGCATCCCCTTGGGTCGCTGCTTCAGTAACTTTTAAGCTGGCGTATTGTGTACTCAGGGGATATTTATAGCTTCCTGGTCGATGACGTCACTCGCCGTACGCTCATTCTCTCCATTGACTGATTTCATTCATGCTTCAGACGCGTCACGCTGAGGGCGTTCCCACTGCGATTTCACGCAGCGTCCGTCCCTTCGGGGAACTAGGGTTACATACGTAACCCGGGACTTTCTGATAATACAGCAACCGCTTCTTTCTAAGAGTAACAACCATGTAACTCCATGCATTCATTGAAAGCTGAATGTCACAAATTGTGTGAAATTCGGCACATCTGAAGCTAATACAGTAGCACAACTCAAATAACAATATGATGCAAAGCATGATTTTATTATTATTATTATCATTATTTATTTTTCACTGTGATAGTAGGTTTTGAATTCTTAAATGTCCAGAATGTTTTTATAGTAGGATGAAATCTAATCTGTCGAAATATCAAAATATCAGGCCCCTTTTAATATGTTTCTGTCTAATTGTGAACAATCATCAGGTCATCAAATGATTGACTGACATCAGCAAGGCCTATTCTTTTCATTCTGTGATATTACAGAAGAAAAAAATGGGTTGCAAATAGTGTTTCATGTTGACTTCATTAATGTTTTCAAACAGGTTTTTCTCTGCTGATCTGGTGATGTATTTATGTGCTCTGATGTTGGCCCCATGGCATTACAGCAGCAGATTCACAGGACAAAGAGCAACACAAACACTGGCCTGGCAGAACTCCAACACATTGTAAGCAGAGAGCAGGCGTTTGACTCCACAGTAAGACAGTCATCTGCTGAGGTAGTGCTTGACAGGAACAGATAACTGACATTTGCCCAGAGTGCAACAATGCTCAGATCCTGCTTGGATGTCAAGATTGATCGTACATCAAAAATCTCTCCTCTAACTTCGGTGTCAGTCCTTTCTGTTGTTCCTTAAATTTTCTTCCCATTCTTGACCTAGATGATCCTCAATAGAGATGAATCAGGCTGTGTGTGAGGAAACCATCCACAGACATATGTATAGTATAGTATGGACATGAGTATAGTATGATGGACATGAGATCACAGCACTGTACGCAACTGTCTGAGAATTAAACTGCATGAATTGGACTCGGGATTAGAGCGAGCCTTTTGAAATGTCTCTGAGGACACGTTAATTGCGTTATCAGATCTTCAATGAAATTATATTAATGAGTAACGAGAGTTGTTTCCAAAGAACTTCTCTTTTCCACAGAATTTTAATTCCCTTCACATCAATACATAACCTAAAGTGATATCAGTAGCCTAATATATATACTCTATTTATAGGTTTGCAGGTCATTCAATTTGTCATAAAAACAATGTTTGCACATTATCCATTACAAATCAATTACACCATCACATATTAATTATATATATACACACACAGTATAATTTTAAAGGCGAAAGCTGACCCATAGTATTGTTTCAAACCCATACATATGACTTTTGCTCGTATGTACACTCTAAAAAATGCTGGGTTGTTTTAACCCAATTTTGGGTCAAATATGGACAAACCCAGCCATTTTGTCAAATTTTTAAATTACATTTTTAACCCAATGTTTGAGTTTGTCCATATTTGACCCAAAATTTATTAAAACAACCCAGCATTTTTTAGAGTGTAAAACACAAAAAGTAGTAGATTACTAATATGTTTCATGCTTCTTTTATACAATAAAATTGAAAGAGGTGCAAATTCAAATGTATTTTATATGGATGAGAAGTCTTGCGGATGGTTCCAAACATGTAAGCTGTCAAAAGGGTTTCCACGCTAAAGTCAGTAGTGTATGTTTTCTGGGTTAGTCAGGTGTGCATACTGATATTGTGGTTTCCTCTGTGCACATGGCTTTACATTGTAAATGAGTGACTAAATAAAGCCAACCGTCTCTTGAGCTCTGAGTGGCCGCTTTTCCACTGTCGGACCAGTGCAAGCTAACAACGTGCCATGAGGACAAAATCAAGCTGCATTTCCACTGTCGGGCCAGTAGCCCCCGCAGCACTATCCTAAAACACGCCCTTAACACGCCTCCATGGAACAACGTCACACAACACCACCATTTCACCAGCATGGGGAAGCTAAATGACTGAAAATGAAATAGACTGCATACTGAACATGACGTTTGGTCTTTAATTAATTTGACAAATGATTTGAGATTAAAAATGTTACAGTGACAGTTATTTATTCATTTGTCAGGAGTTCACCTCAATCATGCTGAATCAAATAGAACACAAATTTGTGCTTGCTTTCATTTATTTGTGATCGCAGGACTTCACGAAACAACTCCATTAAGGCTTTTAATTCCAAAGGCTTACACATTTATGTGCTTCCTTTGCATCATGTTTTTTTTATACTTTTTTTCTCAGTTGTTCATTGTTTGATTGCATTGACGTTGTGACGTTGGTTCATATTTACTTTCGCTTTCAAATTAGATGCAATTCGGGGGTGGCAATTGCTTGAATGGTGGGTCCATAATTATTCTTAATGAAAAATACAAGAACAAAACAGTACATTGACAAAACCCGATATTTTAAACATTGAACACAGATGTTTAATTAAGGACACAGATTAAACACAGATAAATGGAGGAATCAATTGCAGTGACAAAATGTGAAAAAAGTGTATTAGAAAACTTAAGGAATAATTAGAAACAGTCCATGTGACACATAGTTGACTCTCTCGTGTACTCCTCACACACATCATTGGACACAAGTAGAGAAGACCACCGAGAGGAAACGACACAGTCAAGTCAAGTCACCTTTATTTATATAGCGCTTTTTACAATACAGATTGTTTCAAACCAGCATTACAGAGATAACAGGAAAATAATGTTGTATTAATATTGTTAAATTATAAAATGAAATGTCCCCAAATAAGCAAGCCAAAAGCCAATGGCGACAAAGGTGAAGACAGGCGAAAAAGGCAACAGTGGCAAGGATTCAAAACTCCATCAGGTGACAGAATGGAGAAAAAAACCTTGGGAGAACCCAGGCTCAGTCGGGGGGCAGTTCTCCTTTGGCCAATGAACGAACAGTGTATAATTATGATTTAGGCAGCATTATAGGTCAGAAGGCAGGTTGGATCAGAACTTCCACAATATTTATCCAGTTAATGACTGAGACAAATCAGACACAATTATTTGTCATAGTTAACAAATAATATTTAAAACTTACTCTGGGATCTGTGGTCCCATCCCCAACAAGGGCAAGAAGGGTCTTTGGTTACCATGACTACGATCAGATAATTTGGTTTTATTGCTGTTAAAATGTGATCATGAGGTCCAGACAGAGAAGACAGAAACAGACTTTAAAACAAACTTCGCTGCATTAATCATAGATGAACGGATCTATAAATGAACATCCGGCCCAGAATCTGTGTGAATGATTTACTGTCTTGTGTACTATGCATTTGATACTACTTTATGTATTTTATAATAGAACCAACGGTCAATGTAACCTCACCTATACCATGTTTGGTCTTTATAAACTGGTACTTTGACGATTGAAATGATCGTGTATATGATATGTTGATAGCTGCTCAACATATTAGTATTACAAGAATCTTTCATAGTTTCTTCATCAGCAACTGATCCAGCTGCACATGCAAACGAGCATGCTTGAAACAAAACATCCATTAATCAAATTCACCCACCTGGAACTTCCACCTTTCTTATTGGCCGAGCCAACCATGAGAGGTGGGACCTTTCTCAGGCTTTAAATAGCACTACACAAGCCCTTCCCTCTCTTGGCTTCTCGGTAGGTTCGCGGTGCTGTTCTGTCCTGCGTGGCCTCAGCAGGCCCCTGGGCCCCAGGCCTTGACCAAACCAGCCATGTGCTCATTCAGGAGAGAGATGACTCTCTCAACCACAACAGAATCAAGAACGATCTCAGGAGTTTGGCAAAACGTCTTCATTCAACGTGGAAAAAGTCCATCGCAACTCCCACCATTTGCTCTGCGTGTCCTCTCAAGCCCAGGTCCGGCAGGCCACAATCTGCACTCCAGCCATGAGAACAGAGTCGAACTTACCACGCAAGTTCATCATATCTTTTTCATCCAACGGAGAAGAAAATTATTGCACCTTCAACATTTGCACTCACTGAACCATCAACAACTTACATTTTCAACAACTTCAAGAATTGTGTCTGCACGGGCCATGCAAGTATGCTTTTAATGAAGTGCTTTGAAAATGATAATACTGATGGTTATTTTCATAGTTAAATGGATCTTTCCATAGTCCCATGTCCTGCCTCCGGTTTCATTCTGTCACTTTAACCATCAATCTATGAATGCTCTAATGAATGTGTAATTTTTTGTATGTTAGTTATGTTTTCGTGTTTTTGTTAATAAAACTTGTGCACAATATGCATTTCGTTCTGATTCTCTGCTTGCAAACAAAGTTTATTTTATGATCTTGATCTTGTTACATGCTAAGAAAGAATTATTTTTCTGTGGCCATGAAGGATACCCTTTTCTTAGAATAAATTAATAATCAAAAGAGTTAATTTGGACGAACTGATTAATTGATTATAATGTTAATTTAGCTACATCAAGTTAATCCAATTAACTGACCCAAATATTCATAATCAATCATAACAAGTTATGATTGATTATTAATATTTCCATTTTTAGCTAACTCGTTACATCGGGACCTAACTACCAACTAACTATTAATAAGCAGTAATTAGGAGTTTATAAGGGCAAAAGTCGTAGTTAATAGTTAGTTAATAGTGAGAACTGGACCCTAATCTAAAGTGTGACTGTATTCGTAAAGCTGTTTTATCATGAAGTTGAATTGCTTAGAAAAGTAATTGCACACCAAGTTTAACACTACTGCTAAGGGTTATAAGGGTCACTGCTATTTGCAACAGTGGATTTGAGCAATAGTAACAGTACTGTTTCCCTTTGTAAACTCCACTAATTGAGGTTTAACAGACTATCTGTGGAGTATATTGCTTCTTTACAATGGTAGTCCCATTAATTGGTCTCAGACATTGAGGAGATCAGCAGGTTAATTGCACATGCTACACTTTTAATCCATTTAATCCCCAGACTCTTCAGCGTGCAGCTGATAAGGCCATTGGCTTGTCAGATATTTATATGAGTATTTCATGAGGTCATGTGCTCATATAATCTATAAATGGAAGGTGGAAATGGAAAAATTGGGTTTGTTTTGCTGTAATTAACCAAATTCCACAAGGCAATAGATATGGGTGGAAGGAGATTCAGAGCAAACGAGAAGATGTTTATTTAGTGCTTTACTTCTGTTTGGTCAGATTGTATGAACATGTATTTACATTTTATGCTCTCATCTGATAGAGAAATTAAATTGCTTTTCTGTGTTTTTTAAAGCCTAAAGCTAGAATCAACTGCTAAATTAAAATATTTATTATATTCATCTACATTAAGTAAATGTTACAGTGCTGGCCAGGCAAGGAGTAGGAGAGGTGGATCTGAAGACAGCAAACGTATATTTATATTTATATTTACAAATCAAACATTAACAACAGAGAAAAACACACAGCAAAATCCCCAGTGTTAAATTAACACTGCTCAGTGTTTATATGAGTATACTGAAGCAGTGTTAAAGTTAATTAGATAATTAAGTTATCAATAGTGGAATGATTGAGCATTATTGAAGACGCCTGATGTTCACAACAAGAATCACTGAAGGAGAAAAGCCCCAAAAAATATATATATATATAGTCAAGTCAAGTCAAGTCATCCTCATTTATATAGCGCTTTTAACAATGTAGATTGTTTCAAAGCAGCTTTACAGAGATAAAGATATAATTTAAGGTAACAGAGATTGGTTTGGTTTTATAGTGGCTCTTGAAAAATGTTTTTTCCAGCTAAAGTTAGTTTTGATTGATTCACTTCCGTCTAAATGATAGTTTGTTATTAAATTAGGGGCCGCTAAGACGACACCGTTCTCTCTAAACAGACTTTAAACGTGAACCTGTGATAGACGCTGATGGCGTTCACATGCGCATTAAGAATTGATTCTATAGTTATGTGCGTTTGAATATATGTGCGCAGGTTTATAATTCCTTACAAACCATGCCTAAACAAAATACTTGTCTATAAATTTTGATGCAGAATTTTTATTTTATCTTATCACTTTGGGTAGGTACGCGAACCGAAAAATTCCACAACGCTTTATCTGTAGAGTGGTATAGGGATCCTCCATAGGGAGAGGCTAGTTGGCACTTCAGCACTGCATTGTCATCAGGTCCAGGCGAAAGTCCTTCGTCAGATCTGGAAACGGCCTGGATCCGGCAGGCTGCGGGAAAACCTCGGGATAAATAAAGACACTAAAATTAGCGTAGATGCCATTCTTCTTATGATGTAACGAGTACATCAGGATTTGAGAGATGTGTTCCCAGTTCCGGCTGACCTAATCTGAGCAGCCTAATATTGAATTATAGAAGTCTATAGAGTGTTATGTGAATGCTAGGTCAAAGAGATGTGTTTTTAGTCTAGCTTTGAACTGACAGACTGTGTCTGCTTCCCGGACAATGTTAGGAAGATTGTTCCAAAGTTTTGGTCCTAAATAGGAAAAGGATCTACCGCCAGCAGTCGATTTAGATATTCTAGGTATTATCAACTGGCCGGAGTTTTGAGATCGCAATAGACGTGAAGGACTATAATGCGTTAAGAGCTCGCTCAAGTACTGGGGAGCTAAACCATTTAGTGCTTTGTAAGTAATCAGCAATATTTTAAAATTTATACGATGTTTAATAGGTAGCCAATGCAGTGTTGACAGAACCGGGCTAATATGGTCGTACTTCCTGGTTCTGGTAAGAACTCTAGCGGCTGCGTTTTGAACTAGCTGTAGTTTGTTTATTAAGCGTGCAGGGCAACCACCCAGTAGAGCATTACAATAATCTAGCCTTGATGTCATGAACGCATGAACTAGTTGTTCCGCATTTGTCAATGAGAGCATATGACATAATTTAGATATATTTTTAATATGGAAAAATGCGGTTTTACAGACACTAGACACATGACTTTCAAATGAAATATATACTGATATACAGTATATAGTCACCATTATGGTTATCAGTATCTTGGTCCTTACATTTTAACTTTAGATTTTGTTTGGCTGCTGTTACTGATTTATAACAGCTAGATGAACAAAGAGAAAAGTTGTGTTTTGACGTAATCATTATTTGACCTGAATCACTGAACTCATTTAGAGCCTAAAAAGATCAAATAAGAGAAAACAGTGAAACAGTGGCGGTTCTAGAGGGGGGGCAGGGGGGCCCGTGCCCCTGTGACAACAAGCTTGGCTCCCCTTGTGGTCCCCGTAAATGTGGAGTGTGAAATAATTTTTACAAAACTGTTTTTTTGCTATCGTTGTTATCGTTGTATGCGTATTATTTTTTTTATTATTATTCTATCTTTGTGGATTTGCTTGTTCAGGTGACAATTCGCATCACATTCGCGGGAATCGCGGCAGAATAACGTCTGTCTCCTGCACGCGAGAGAGGAGAGAAGGAGAAAGCTGGTAAATGTCAGTTCAGTTGCAATTTCATTCTTTATGTGCGTATCGGGTGTGCGATGTGTATTGTCTATTATGATATTGTAATCAATGTTTTAGCTGTATACGAGGCACTGTGAGCTGACATCGCGTTTATCTCTCGTCCTTTCACTGCTGCGTGCGGTTCATAGGTAGGCTATGTCCCCAAATTAGTTTATGTCTTATATTTATATCATATTATGTTCTTATATTAGAATATCAAATCAGCAAGAGTGCTGTTTTCCCGTGCACAATTGCAACTGTGATATTGATGTTATACAACAGTTAAATTAACAATAAGTTAACATTGGGAGTTACTTTTTAGACACAATATTGTCAATACTTAACAATTAGTTAATAGTAATGTGCCTCAACAAGTAAAGTCATAACATAATGATAGATTTGCAAATCATTAGCTAATGATTAATTAAAGCAGACAACTGAAAGTTGAAGTGCATAGCGTTGACTAATTGTGGTAATTAACACATTAATTTACACTATTAGTTAATAAAATATGTTATTAAGGAATTAATACATGATGACACGTTTAATTAATAGCAATTCATTTATTACTTAATCTATTAATCATATAGACTCTTTATTAGTTGCTGATGCAGTAATAATTAATTAATGGTTTAGTTCTTCATGAATCATACATTAACTCATGATTATCTGTGCATTAGTTAAGTATGAATTAATGCTTATAAGTGCACCCGTATTGTAAAGTGTTACCGCAATTTCTTTAAAAGGAAATATCTCCCTTTGCTTTGAATTTTGAGCGTTGTAACTTTGCAGATGTTGTTTATGCTCAAACAGCAACATTTCACAATAACTAAAGTTAGAAAAGGAAAATCATAATCATCACCCTTTAATTTAACACTGGAGATGTTGCTATGCAAACATAACAGCAAACAGAAAACCAAAGAACATACTCAACAAAGGAATTGAGGAAACAATAGGCATTAAATACAAAAGGTAATGACGAACTCAAGACACAGGTGGACAACATAATCAGTAAATATGAAAAAAAACTGGCACATAAGAACAAAGGAAACAGGAACCAAACTCAGGAAAACAAGGAGATATAAAGTAAAAGTCCATGTAATTGAAACTTATACAGAGCTTAAACATTACAGTTTATGGTTTATGTCTAAAGAAAATATATTAAGTATGTTGTTTTTTTATAAATAATATTTGTTACTTTGTTATGAAAGTTTTTGTCTTTGGGGAAAAAAAGGTCCCCAGTTTTATTTTATTAAGTTAAGTTTTAATTAAGTTTGAACCAAACCATGAATATAATTAAAAAAATAAAATGAAAACATTTGGCTGTAACAAATTAGGGCCTGTTTACACAACAGTTTTCAACTAAAAACGGCAAACTTTGCGTGCGCTTTGCCGTTCATTTACACAACAATGGTGTTTTGGGGGCCTGGGTTTCAAAGTGCAAGTTTTTAAAAATGATACCATTATCATATACGTGTTCAGTCTATAGGTGTGTAGTGTTTCTTTTCAAAGTTGCATCGCCAAATACAGTGTTTTTAGCCGTTTTCACGGATTAGTGAATGGGGATCGTTTTGACAACGTTTTCGTCTTTAGTTGAAAAACGCAAAGAAAAAACGTTTCTGTTATTAGTACATCATTGTTTTGTAAACATACCCTTAGAGCACTGATTCTTAAAGTGTGGAACGCGTACGCAGGATCCCTCTAGTGGTATGCAGAGGAATCACTGAGTTTTGCACGTACGATCACACCGGTGTGATTAGTGCATCACGTGATCAACTACTAAATTCTAATGTGCTTTCGCATGTTGGCTGGCGCTGAGCCAGAGACGGACACACTCAGCGCTTGTCATATATTTATATTACCTATTCAGTGTTTTCAACCACATAATGTTTATTTTAGGTTTCAGACATTTTAATTCACATAAATAATGAAAAAAAACAATACATTTAGAGTTGCACACTGATGTCTATGGAAGCGGCAATAATAATACTTTCCATTATAATTAGACGACATGTTTTATTCATATCAGATACACATTGTGTAAGTAACTTTAAAGTTTACTCTATTCTTCTCCCAGTTCACCGGCCACTTACTTTCATGTATTTCGGGAGAAATTGATGAATTCACTTGTTGTAAATCCAACAGATCCGATTCTCTGAACAGCGGCACAAACTAGCAAGGCAGCGCCTTGATATATATATTTTTTTTAACTTAACATTTAAGTACAGTACAGTTTTTATTAAATTTTTAACTACAATACATTTTCATATAATCTTTATTTAAGTACATTTTTTTATTTCACTTTTAGGTGCAATACATTTTCATTTAAAGGACAAGTGCTACCACAGAAACCGAAAATTCTCGGGACAGCAGAATTTGTCCAAATTTCAATCTTAACCGTTCTATTTCATCAGAAACGATCTTAAAACAGGGCTTTAAGTGTAAAATACCGAACTTGTCCTTTAATCATTATTTAAGTTTTTTAATAACCTGTATGTAAGCAGTACAGTGCAGTGTTAATGTTCAAACTGGTTTTTTAAACTGTATAAAAAGGGGCTGACAATAATAAATATTCTTATTAGAAATAACGTGTGTGTGTGTGTGTGTGTGTGTGTGTGTGTGTGTGTGTGTGTGTGTGTGTGTGTGTGTGTGTGTGTGTGTGTGTGTGTGTGTGTGTGTGTGTGTGTGTGTGTGTGCGTGCGTGCGTGCGTGCGTGCGTGCGTGCGTGCGTGTGTGTGTGTGCTTTGAATGATCCGATCTGGACTTCTCTACTTATATCCTAAATTGGTCCATGGTTTACCAGGAGTTTGCTGAGACTGAGGGTTAAATTTGTTTCTGACCTCCAACTGTGGTCTTAGTGCACTTTTATGGTTTGGCTTACTAACAGCTATTTGAGATGCCTGGATCATTGTGGTGTAGTGATGTAAAGTATGCCATAGCAGTGGTCTGCTGCATCCTTCACAACCTTGCATCAGTGTCATTACCTGATTTGCGTAATCTTTGTCCTTTTGTTTTGGAGACAGGCTATGATCAAGTTTTGGCCGTAAATAATCTGTCAGTATGAGGACTCTTTTTTTAATAGTATATTCAGAGCAGCTGGTAAAGTGATTCACTGAGAGAAAGCTGTATAAATGAAGAGATTATTCATATAAATCAGCTTGTGAGGATAGGGAATCTTCATTTCAGTATATTTCTTTGGAGGATGTAATACTGAAGCTATAAGAGAGGACAGTCTATCCATATGCACCCTCAGGGATGGAAGATAATCTTTTATATCCTGTTTACATAATCAGGCTTATTGTGTTAACTTAAGCCCCTTGTTTCATTGGCTTTAATTAAATCCTGAATATCATGGATCATATCCTCTCTCTTGCTTCATTTTCTCTTAGTCTGTGAAAGTGACTATTTTCACTTTGTAACTCATATAGTTCATTCAGAGTCCAAATTCATAAGAGCATGATAATGGATCTCATTAAACTGAACAGCAAGAAAGAAGATGTTTAATCAAATTAATCTCACATACATATGCCTCCTCTGCAGTCTCAGAAGGCTCAGATTCACCCAAACATGTACCTCAGATTTAGAAGTCCAAACTCTGCGATCAAAAGTTAGAGATCTCAAACCTTTCATTTGATCATATTCTAAATGATAAAGCACATGGAGTAAAATAATAAGTAAATGATTAATAAACTATTTAAATGTAGATTTATATATCTTACATATTATTGTTTTGTCTCACTATGTTGTATTTGTTTCCTTTTTCTGTTTAGAAGGTAAATGAACCTTTAAATCTCCTTTGTAAATGCCTTACAAGGTATAACTAGTCCTCACTTTAGATGAGCTCACAAAAATAGTTAACTGACCACTACTAAATGCTTTATAACTACCTAAAATAATAATGAATTACAGTAGAAATACATGTTAATAAAGCATGTATTAACACACTAAGTAACTATTACTATATGTCTGAATAATAAGATGTATGAATGTACATTTAACTAGTTTATTAATCATTTACTTACACTTTGTAAGGGATTTTATGAACCACTGACACCTTCCAAATAACTGGTTTGTAACTAATGCAATACTTCATTTATAAATGATAAATTGATCATTAATAAATTATGAAAATACAATTATTAAACACATTATAGATATGTGTCACGATTAGCCACGCACTCCCTGGGTTATCACAGACTACATTTCCCATCATACATCTGCACTGCGCTGATTACACACACCTGCATCTATTTCACACACACACACACACACACACACACACACACACACACACACACACACACACACACACACACACACACACACACACACACACACACACACACACACACACACACACACACACATATAAACCACTTCCACGCACCACACCAGTGCAAAGTCTTGACTTTCCTGGCTGTCATTCTGAGTGTTTCTCCCTGTGGATTATTTATTGCCTTGACCTTGGACTGTGTACCCCGTTTCTGATCGTTCTCTGCCTACCACGACTTGGATTGTTAACCGACCTTGCTTCTCGCCGCCTGCCCCGACCATTGCTTGTTATCTGGTTTCAATCAGTGATACAGGTATACAAATCCTGCGTCTCTGTCAGGGGAATCGGTTGATTGAGAAGTATGTCAAAGAGTTTATTGAACTCGCACATCTCGTCTCAATGAGCACAGAGTGCCTTATGATCTTTTTTTTCGGGGAGGACTATCTGAACCGCTCCGTTCATTCATGCACTTGCATGATCCTCACTGGACTTTAGAAAAAAGTCACTTTAGACTTTTTCTTTTACTGTGGGCGCGGTAGAGGAAGAGCTCCGTGAACCCACAGTATCCCCTCCTGCCGAGACCGAGTTCCTGCACGTCTTGTCTACTGAACCTGAGAATCCTCGCGTCACGCCAGTCATCAGGTCTGCCACCGGATCGGTCTATTGTCGTTCAGGGCTGATGTCCAGCTTGGCAGATTCCCCGCTAAGGTCTGCACGGTCTGCAAGGATCACCGTCCTGCCAGAGTCTCGTCCCGCCGAAACCGTCCTGCCAGAGTCTCGTCCCACCGAAACCGCCCTGCCAGAGTCTCGTCCCGCCGAGGACTTACAGCCTGAATCTTGTCCCGCCGAGACCTTACAGCCTGAATCTCGTCCCGCCGAGCCTGTCCCAGAGCCAGAGCCTGTCCAGCCAGACCCTGCCGAGCCAAAGACTGTCCACGTCACGTCTCCCGAGCTATAGACTGTCCACGTCACGTCTCCCGAGCTAGAGACTGTCCACGTCACGTCTCCCGAGCTAGAGACTGTCCACGTCACGTCTGCCGAGCCAGAGGCTGTCCACGTCGGTTCTGTTTGTTCCTGAGCCGGTGTCTGAGCCGGGGTCTGTTCCGGGGTCTGCTCCGGCCCATAACCCCATAGCTGCCCCCAAGGAAATTTTGGGAGGGGGCAGTAGGTCCCCTGATGGGGCCATGGAGGCCGCGTCACCAACTGTCTGACCAACCTTGGCCACCTGAACTTTCTGGCCCACCTTGGTCCCCTGAACTTTCTGGCCCACCTTGGTCCCCTGAACTGTCTGGTCCACCTTGGTCCCCTGAACTGTCTGGTCCACCTTGGTCCCCTGAACTTTCTGGCCCACCTTGGTCCCCTGAACTGTCTGGTCCACCTTGGTCCCCTGAACTGTCTGGTCCACCTCGGCCACCTGCACAATCTGCTCTGCCCTTGTCGCCTGCACAGCCTAGTCCGCCCACGCTCCACGACCCAGGTCTGCCCACGCTCCACGACCCAGGTCCACCCACGCTCCCAGGTCCGCCCACGCTCCACGACCCAGGTCCGCCCACGCTCCACGACCCAGGTCCACCCACGCTCCCAGGTCTGCCCACGCTCCACGACCCAGGTCTGCCATTGGTATGCCCTGGTCCCGTTCCCGTGCACGGACCTGGCCCTCCATCCCTCCCCCAAGACCACCTCCGCTTCACCACCCTCCTGAACTTTTGTGGGGGTTTTTTTTGCATCTGGAAGCCGCTCTTAAAGGGCCTATTAGCCACAATATGCTTATAAATCAAGAATAAAGCAATTATATCTGTATTTATAAACTGATTATTAATGTATATTAATGCTTTATAAATGATGAATTAACGGTTTCCTAATGCTTAACTAATGATTAATAGCGTGCAGTTAATATAAAGTGTTACCACCTCGCTTTGTGCATTCGCTTTGTGCATTATATTAAAAAATAATTGATCAATACATATGTTATAGTATTTATTAATCTTTGAAAGCGATAGTTAATAAAAAAAATCATATTTCATATTAACTCAGGTCCATTAAATAATATTAACAGATACAACTTTTTTATTTTATGAATGTATTAAATTGTGTCTGAAGACTAAAAATTTACAGTTTAATGTTATTTTTTAGTATTATTTTTCTTTATTCATTTTTATTTTGCCAAACAAAATAAAAAAGTTAGAAACATATTCTTTAGATGTATTGGTGTCATGGGGTGGTTCAGGGTAGAAAGGAGATGAAGGTATATTCCAACAGTTCTTTAATTCAAAAGGCACGGAAGACAGGCAAACAGGTGCAACAGCGTGTAAACACGTACATAGAGCGTATCACACAAACAATTCCGGACACTGAACAGAAAACAGGCAGGAACTTAAATACACAATGATGATGACATAAATGACAGGCAGCTGTGAGGAAGGTGATTAGTGTCCTTGGGAACAGATTGTGGCGGGAAACACAGACAGGGAAACACGCGTGAGAAAATCCAAAACAAACTGAAAGTGACTGAGCCTATTGGTGACAATTGGAGTCCGTTTAATAACAAATAATATCTTTCAAATTAAAAGAATGTGCATGAATGGGGGTTGTATTTAAATGAGAATGTACGTTAGACCAACATTTCTGAACCAATTTACAAGAATAAAATAAGTGTATCAATGTTTCATCTTCTTCACCACAAAACAAACAAGTACTAGAAATATCAATGTATTTGGACACCGTTGTATTAACAGGGTATATCTTATGTTGTATTTTAAAGTGGACTTTTTTGGTCTTGTTGGGAATAAAATATTTATGGGGTAACAACCATGCTCTTCTCCATTGGATATTGTCAGTTAAGGCAGCCGAGTGGGATCTGCCTCTAGGGCAAATTAGGTCTCTTTTTTGAAAAACCTGGCGGATATGTTTATTATTACATTTCTTATCATAAATGCTAATGCCATCCAATAACAAAGGCGACTCCTTCATATCTTTTTGGTTGCATAAAATGTGGCTCTTAACCAGTTGCACTAGACCAGTAGGAATAGCCTTAAGCACAGTATTGTATTCTTTAAAATTAATAGGGAAGTCATGGATAGTCATAAAGTGTTCACAAGACAAGATGTTACCAGAATTGTCAAATAAAGAAAGGATATAAAATAAATCTATATTAAACCATTTGGGGAAAAAGAGAGATTTGTTTCTAACAGTTATTATTTAAGGATCCACTGGAGGCAAGTACAGAGAACCCAAGTGCAGTTTATTACAAACAAAAGCAAACATAAAACAAAAGCATGGCGTGGCATGAACTCAAAACAAAAATGTAGCGTGGCATGAACTTATATATATTATTATATTAAAAACAAGGACATTAACAGAGCTTACCAAACAGTGGAACAAAACTTGAAAAAGACACATGGCAAACATGAGGACTTAAATATACAGACTAATGACAAGACAAGGAACACCTGTGAACAATGAACAGACGATTAACCTATGACAAGACACATGGTAGGATCACATGACAAACAGGGAATCACATGACAGACATGGAACATGACATGAACAAACCAAAACGTGACAGAGACAAGACCAAATCGTGACATTATATTCATATTATTCCACAATTTTTTTTTCCACAAAAAGTTTTATGTGGTGAGAAATTGTGGATGTAACATAATTTCCATGCAAGAAGAGCCTGCTGATGAAAATTAGATAGTTTATTATACATATAATTAGATTTTAAGATAAAAGGGGGCCCTCCAATTTTATTAAATATGTAATTAGGAATGAAAAACCATATAGAATTTGAATTTATTAGACATCTTCTAATCCAAATGATTTTAAACACATTAATAATGCACTTCTAGTCCCCCATCACTTCTACAATTGGAAAGCACCGCTTTTTTTAAGTTTATGAGACCAGGGGCCAGTTGCATAAACGGCTAAGACTAGTCTTAAAAGTTAGTCATCTTTTTTTTTTTTTAAACTGTTCATAACCGTTTTAAGTCAGTTATATAGATTGGTCTAATTTGATACTAAAAAGTAAGACTAATTGCCTGTTGACTAACTGTTAGTTTGTCATACTAAAACTTAAGACACAGTCTTAACATATTGGCTATGTTTATGCAACTGGCCCCTGTTTTTCCATATAAAGTCAAGGAAAATGTTATTGACACGCAGCACAGTCATTCACGTATAGAGAAAGGGATGGATACCCGAAGCGAGAAAGACCTTCTTCTTTAGAGCTTCCTACCATAGAGAGATCTCTTTGTAACCAAAGATTTAAAATATTTTGGGATTTCTTAATCCGACTAGAAAAATTAAGTTGTTGTCTGACTACTACAATTTTTGTTATATGAATACCTAAATACTTTATTGTGTCTTTGACCGGAATACCCTCAATTAACGTGCCATCGCATTTATACAGTGACATTATCTCACATTATACATTTACGCTTTTATTACCCAGAAGCACAGGAAAAATTAGAAGCACACAAAATCAGCCTAATCCAATCAATTTTAAATAAGTTTTAGCTATAGTATTGCTAATATGCCTACCTTTGACAAAACCTGACTGCATCTCTGCAATAATTTGGTCAAAATTAAATCCTAACCTATTAGCATATACCAGGGCCAATATCTTGTAATCAACTGTTAAGAGTGTAATTGGTCGCCAGTTATCAAATAAGAGAGGATATTTTTCAGGTTTTGGAATAAGGGAAATTATTCCCTGTTTCATTGGAAGTTTCCTTCTGAGTAATACATTCTTTATACATGCAAAGCAATGGGGATTTTATTAAGTCCCAAAAATGGACGTAAAATTCAACGGAAAAACCATCAACACCAGGGGATTTCCCTCTCTTCATTGAGAAAAGAGCGGATTTAACTTCCCCAATTGTCAATTTTAACTCACAAAGAACTTTAAAATCATTATCAAAAGTTGGAATATAGTTTTTAATTGTCTTGACAAAAGTCTCACAATTATCTAAATTACATTCGGAAGTATAAAGTTTGTCGTAAAAATTTGTGGTAAACAGAGTAATTAAGTTAGGATCGGTGCACCTGACACCATTAATATTTAGAGCTGTTAATGAATTTCTCCTGCAAGTCCTCTTTTCTAACGCAAAAAAAAGTAACTGGAGTTAGTCTCTCATTCTTCTAGCCAGTTGGCTTTTGACCTAATATAGAGCCTTCTTGCTAAATCCAAATAAGCTTGATTCATTTGTAAATTTAATTCTCTTAAAAGTAATTCTTCCTCCTGAGTTAATGATTTTTGCAATAAAGTGTTTATTTTATTAAGGAGTTAATATATATATATATATATTTTTTTTTTTTTTTTGAGGATTTTAACTCTTTACTTATTCCGATGGTGATCTGCCCAGCCTTATATTTAAAAAATTCCCATTTTGCTTTATAACCGTTACTAGGATTTTCAGAGAATATACCAGAAAATTTATAATTACTTCTTTCAATTCAGAGGTTATCTGAGAAAAGAGAGACCTGTTGGCAGATCAGGAATTACAACCATAAATATTACAATTAATGAAGATTGAGTTAATCGCTAAAATAATACATCTGCCTTCATCAGAAGAATTAATTTATTCTAGAATGTACCTTTTAAATTTGTGCAATAAAATTGAAACTCCAGCAGAATGACTAGAGCCATGGCTACAGTTAATTGCATTTCCCCATTGATTTTTCCAAAATTTTACATCCATATCACATGTATGTATTTCCTGAAGAATAATTATATCTGACTCACTGCTTTTACAAAATAAAATAAAAACAGCTTTCCTCTTTACTGCGTCACATAAACCACTTATGTTTAAGGATAAAACAGAAAAAGAATGAAACTTAAAATCCATTATACACAAAGAACAAATGTAGTACCTCTTATCTGAAAAAAACATAAACAATTCTATTTTTGAAATAGGAACAATATATAACTGAAAGTGATTCACAAATATTAAATTAGAGAGTAATCACTTAACCACCTTGCTTGTCGCTAAGCATTTTTAGGTAGTCAAAAAAAAGAAGAAGAAAAAAACGGTCAATCTAAAGATATTAAATTGAGCGACTGAACTGAACATTGCCAACCGTTAACATATACACAGCAAAGTTTTGCGGTTCAACAGGAGGAACAACGAGACCTTCACAAAATGTTTTGCCAATGGGAATAAAAGGAGCAAACAGTCTAGTAAAAGACAATTAAATAAATCCCAAGTGAAGGCTAGTCACATAAATGTAAAAACGAAACAAAAAACAAAACAGCCTATAGTACCTTATTTCATAAGATCTGGAAAAATCGTTTTGTAGTCCAAACGAGCCGTTCATTGTAGTTCTTGAAAAGGGGATTCTGTTAAATAAAACATCTCCCTTTGGAGGGAATTTTAGCTTTGTAACCTTACAGATCTTTTTTTGTTTTGCTCAAACAGCAACATTACACACAAACTAAAGTTAAAAAAGTGTATTAAAGTGTATTGAAAATTAACATTGACATAGATTAAAGTATTTCATTATTAGTTGATCAGTTAACTAATTAACTGATGTTAATAAATGGAAAATTATTGTAAAGTGTTACTGAAATTTCTCTTATTTAGAGAAATAATAGATTAAATCACTCTTTGCAGCCTGAGCACAAACTGCTTTTTTCTTGTGTATGAAATGGGTGTATCACACAGAAAGTGTTGCATACTTGTGCTTGGATTGTGAATGAAGTTGTCATTTTTTCAAAAATATTGTCAAAAGTTATATCATTCAAGCCGTCAGTTGCTCCTATGCAAGTAGACAAAGAGAAAAAAGAGAAACGTAGAGAATTTCAAAAGTGGATTTTTGAAATATGCAAACAAAGCCTTGGAAATCTCTTTAGCATAAACTGTGTGCAAGGCTGCAAGCTGGGAAAATGTGTGCTTACACAGTAATGTAATTTTATGTAATTCACAACCAACCTAATCGGAGGAAAAAATGTCAAAACACATTGGTGCTTTTCCATGCTTTAACAACAGCAAGACATAACATAAAAACATAACATAAGAAGTTAAATTTGAAGTTCTAAACTGACCAGTCGAACCACGAACGCTGCGCTACGTGAGCTGAACTGTTACTATCGACTATCGGCTATCGGCTTTTTTTTATTATATTTTTTTTATTATATTTTTATTATTTATTATGCTACCGTGTTAGTGAGGGGCTATTTTGAGCCTTCTTAGTGGTATTAACTAGCGATTTTTATTTTTACTTATTCTATGCCCCATACACTAGCGTTATACCCAGATAGCAATGAGTCGGCGGACCACCGGCGGTTCTCCGGCGGCAGTAGAAGCGTCAGAATGGCGCCATCGCAAACACGTTGGACGGCGCACCGCCGGCGGCAGCCGCTTTTTAAAAGCGGCAGCCGCCTTCATACCGCCTTCGTTAAGCGGCCGGCCCGCGGGCCAACCGCCGTTCCGCCGCCTTTATATTGAAGGCCGTCCTTCCGCGGCCCGCCGGAGGCAAACGCTATTTTCGAGCGCTCTGCCGCCGCTTATTCTGGCTATATATATATATTTTTTTATTTATAGCATGCAGTTTAGCAAGAATAATGATTGCTCAAACCAGACAAATTTACAATTGGCATTTTTATTCCACATTTCAAAGTACAGTAACTGTCATTTAAACAAGATATTTCAGATCACTGAAACATAACAGAAAAATAAATAAATCAATATACTAACATGCAGGTTTCCAATTCAATTTTGGTTAAACAGCCTTACAAGCAAATTACAACACTTACAATAAGTGTTCATATAAAAAGGACAGCTCTAGGGTAAAAAATTACCAGTAAACATTATGACAAGTAAAGAGGATATTTGATACCAAATAATGTGCAAGATACCAAATAAATAAAAGTATAACTACATTTACAAGCCATTTCTAACAATATGAAAAGTGTTAGTAATTTATAGTAAAGCTCTGGAGTAGAATAGGCCATTATAACGGCAATGCTGACCTGTGGCACAAGGATTTACAAGCTTTATTTGAAAAAGAAAAAAAGAAAGTAATTTCCACAGTGAGTGAGTGTAGTCTGACACTTCTGACTTCTTTAGGGGTCTTGATTCTACTGACTGCAAGATAAAGAAAGGATTCCAGTTGTCAGTGATTCTGGGGTGTCAGTAGTCAGTCTAGTTTTAAGTGGTCGGCTGTGGGTCCCTCTCAGCTGTGCGGCGCCTTTTTCTGCCTTCACGGTCAGATGCTCCTTTCAGGTAACGCGTAACGTTAACCTGGACCGCCTCATCAGTGCATCCTGGGTTGCCGGGTCCTTCCGGATGGCTAATATAGAAAATACATATCTGTCATTTAATTTGAATTGCATGAGGACAATAGGACATACACATCTACTTAAATCTAAAAAAAATATCCAACTTACTTTGAACAATGGTCTTCAGGAACATGTCTCTAAAACATGCTTTATCCCCTACACCAAGCTGAAAATCCAAAAAAGTGTTACAAATTACATTTCTCTGAAGCTTCTCATAAATAAATAAAAAATGTGAAAGGCTAAGGATTCAGACTGTAATATATGCAGTATACAATCTTAAATTTTACTTTATATCTAGGTCTACTACATGTACAGGTAGCCCCAGTGGGAATTAAACCGACAACCACAGGTGCTGTTTGCAAGTTGTGCCTAATTGCTCAGTGCAAGCAAACGTCTTCAACATTGTTTGTTGAACTTGTGTCACCTGCTCTTGAAGTAAGATTTTACAATTCGTATTTTTATATGTAATATTGTAGTGTTTATTATAAATGATTTATCTGTGCACTTCATTATTCTTTTAAAATTCATGTAGCCTTATAATCTTTAATCAAATACTGAAATCGTGTGACGAGTGGCCACTGTTGTGTTGGTAAATCTGCTTCGGTTTTTTAGGTACTGCCCCTCTCGGCCGGTGGAGGTACTTCTCTGTTTGTGCTTTAATACTTTCTTAAACATTTGTACAGATTGCAAAACTCGCAATTGCAAATTAATCCCTTATACCTGTAAAAGGTCAAATAAATAAAAAAATCGAGCTTGTAAAAAAATGAAAGACATAAACGAAATTTCCTGGGGTGACAGAGAGACAAAATATTTCTAAATATTTCACTTTATCTTTCAGGTCAAAACAGGGATTTTCATGTTTATTATAAATATTACCATGGTTGCAAATTAATAAAAAAAATCTAAAGCATACCCAAGCTTTTGGCCAAGTTGCAGATGTCTTTCACTGTTCACTGATTTCAGGCATTGGTGAAAAGTCTAACTTCATCCATTTATTCTGCTAAATTGTTCATACCATGAATGAAATATTTATTTTAAAACCTAATCAGAAAGATATTTATTGCCAAGTAAGTTTTACAAAAGGAATTCTTTTTGGACTATTTGTGCATCTCAATTGTGCATAAATCAAATAAATGTAAAGAATTGTCACCCTAAGTGACTAAAATAATTCTATATATTTTACATAGGCATATCACTGAATCGCTTCAGAGTTTCAACGTAATTTAAATGTATTTTCCTAAACCTTATCATGGAATCAGACTGAGTCAAATCTGTTATAAACCCTAATGACTTTGGAGCAACAACAACAACAAAATTTGATATAATTCACATAATAATTATAATCGCTTTAAATGTGAAAGTTAAAATGCTGTCAGTTCCACTCATGCCAATGACATGGCTGGTCGATTTCAAAGCGGCTTGCCGCCAGCCGGCCGCGGTTCATTTAGACGGCGGCAACCGCCAGAGAGAATGAAGTCGGCGGCCCGGCGGCTGTTCGCCGGCGGCATCTCGCAAGAAATGGGAGTGACGTATTCGGCGGCAAACGTTTCATCTCCGCCAGCGGGGCGCACCTATAGCCGACAGTTTGGGGCCGGCGGCAAAAAGAAGCCGTGCCGATATTTTTTGCTATCTGGGTAAGCTAATCTGTGGTTAAACTAAAGGTAAAACTGGGTACATTCGATGATCATGAAAACGCATCCCAGAGAACTGTCGACTTGGGACCCATGTGTTATTTAGCCCTAGGTTCAGTTTTGGCCGGAATTGTCCTTTAATGGTCCTATAATTAGAGCTGCCATACACTGATAAAAGTGCATTAATAGGAATCAGTCTTATTATTTTTAAATCAGGATACATTTCAGATTATACTCACAGTGTGTGCTGGGCGTATACCTACATAAATCTCTTTTGAAATGCCTAAATATCATTATTCATAATCGAACTGAGATTAAGCACTGATATGGCAGTTTTTCATTTCTCACATGGACAGATTCAGAGACAGTTTCTCAAAAGTGAGCCATTTGAAATGGTAACAAAACCACTATAAAGAAAGGATCCTTTTGATGTTTTTTTTCACTCACATTCAAAATCCATCACCCCATATTTCCAACCAACTTTTGTGACATTAAAGGGATTGTTCACCCAAAAAATAAAAATTCTGACAACATGTTCTCACACTTATGAGGTTTCCGAACCTGTGACTTATTTTTTCCTCTGTGGAACATAAAAGAAGCCTTCCTAACATAAAGCACCAGTTGATAGTCTACACCTGAATCCCTATTGACATTTTTCACTTGCACATTTTGAGACATTGTTGAGATCGCCACATAGATGTGAGATTAATGTGGGGTCTCCGTTTGCTCTTCCTTTAATATCGTTGTTTTAGGAGATTTGCTCGCTGGTCAGTTCTACGATCTACAAAATATTGAATTAAATAGTTGAGGGGTATGTAGCGGTAATGTTATAATTATTTCACACAATGAAATCAATTAATCACTGTTTGAAGAAACCGTTTAGAGGAGACCAACAACTTGTTAATTATTAAGACATAAGTCTAGTTCTCAAAAGACTTATGTTGAAATTGATCAAGTAAAAGCTAACACTTTTTTTTGATGGACCGCTTTAGGCATTCTACCGACTATAAGTAACTACATGTATTCCACTAACCCCTTATTCTACTAACCCTACCCCTACCCCTAACAATCTACTAATACTCTACTAATACTGTAATGAGAGTTAGTTGACATGTACCATAGGTGCAATGTTACTTATAATCAACAGAATGTTTAAAGAGGACCATCAAAATACTGTAAATGTTATCATTAAAACCAAGAGCAAAACACAGATTTATTGTTATATTGAAGGAGAATTTTCCTTGATGATAAGAAGGGCCTTTTTAAACTTAGGCTGTACAAGATTAATTGTATCATCAAACATGATATATTAAACATGCAGATGTGAACTGCTTGCATGTGAGATTAGTAACTGACTTGGAAGTTGGTAATATGTTACTGTCCACCAGTGTAATAGCTTTCAAAACTCAAGAGCATCAATCAAATTGATAGCACACTTGACAAATCCATAAATCAAAGGAAGAATTGTTGTCTTGCAACTGACATTTCCTGAACGGACTACAGGGAATGTGGTCTGTTGGTCGTGGGATGCAGATAAATTTTTTGTTCTTGATATCAAAGAGCAATATTTTGTATGATAAAATATATTTCCATAGGCTATAGGAGAGAGGATGTGGAGCGCTGGATCATTTGTTATGTGTGATATATTCCTCTGGGTCAGGTGCCCGCAGGCTAAAGATGAAAGTGGAGGAAAGCAAAAAATGTGTTAGGAATGAGAAAGCAATGGAAGTGCCGACATATTACTATTTATGTGTTTCCTCTGAATATGCTCTTTGCTCCTCTTAAAGTACTCCAGAATAAGGTTATAAGAACAGTGTATAATTCATTATGTTCACTAAACCAAACCATTGGTTTCATTCAGAGTCCTTACACACACCGTCATGCTCTAGTGTGTGTGTGTGTGTGTGTGTGTGTGTGTGTGTGTGTGTGTGTGTGTGTGTGTGTGTGTGTGTGTGTGTGTGTGTGTGTGTGTGTGTGTGTGTGTGTGTGTGTGTGTGTGTGTGTGTGTGTGTGTGTGTGTGTGTGTGTGTGTGTGTAATGCATCACTTCACACATACTACATCTCTTTGCTATGTGGACTGTGTGCTCTTTAGAGCAAAATTGATTTATGGTAAGTCATAATGAGACCTTCTCATCTTTTACAATAGAGCAGGTTCTAATGGAAATGCATTGATCAATTCTGGGAAAATGGCAGAATCCAACAGCATTAACTTTTAAAATTAAGAGGAATGTGTGCGAACTAAAACAAATGTTACAAACTGCTTTGAGACAAGAAGGTTGAGATCCAAATACAGCTTTTATAATGGGGCAATCCAGACATGTACTCCAATGAACAGGCAACAGATCGAAACACAGGTAGGCAGTCCAAACAAACAAAACACACAAGGCTGGGAACAAGGCAAAGGAGTAATCCAGAGGCAGGCAGAGAGTCCAAAAAACGAAATACATGGAACCAGAGAAATGCTCAGATATGCAGCATAACAACATACAAGACTTTGCATACAAAGAATGTGAAGACCAGGCTATTATAGGCTGAGTTAAACAAGGTAGTGAGACACAGGTGGATGCAATCAGGGATGATGAGTCTAGGCTGAGTGTTCTGGGAAATGTAGTTTCATTAGGGAATGACAATAGTCTGATGTGGAGTGCCCTCTGGTGGCTCTCAAGGGCACTCCAGCTGGTGACCGTTACAACAAATTTCTGGATGTGGTCTTACATTTGCTTCTTGTCTTCTTCTGTGCAGATGGAAAACTCATCTGAAACTTACTTGTTTATGTCCAAAATATCGAAAGGGAATGACTTGCTCCTGGGAATCATCTACACCATCTTTGGTAAGTGTCTCTTTTAAAGTAGTCAAAAATGACTTGCTATACATTGTTTTTATTTCTGCAAGCACCTTATTATAAAGGATAGGATAGTAATTAATAGTGAATAGGATAGTAAACATGTTAATCATGTTAAAGTCAGTTATTAATTATTCGTGTCATTCCAAACCCGTTAGACTTTTGTTAATCGTTGAAACACAAATTAAGATATTTTAATGAAATCTAGGAGATTTCAGTCCCTCCATTGATGGTCAATGTGATTTTGCCAAATAATAAATGGTTCTGGAACAAACTATTTTGGTTCTGAATTAAATGGTTCTGGATCAATACATTCCTGTCCAAAAGTTTAGGCCTAACCGTATCCCTACCCCTAAACCTAACACTAACTCATCCCAAATACCAGAGGGAAATGATAGGTGAATAACACTGATGTAGCAGCACCTAACCCTGGTTGTTAGCCTAAGCTTGACATAAAATGTAAACTTGGTTGATTGGAATGTTGTTCCATGATCAACAAAGATGTTGATCCAAGAACATGTTACACTTGGTAAAATCATGTTATCCCTCCATTGACAGCCCATGCAAAAAGTTCATAATGAGATCGTAAAACTAATCCATCAGAATTGAGCGGTTTAGTCTAAATCTTGAGAGAGAAACTATTGCTTTTTATGATAAACAGATTGAATATATAAATCTATCTATATATATATATATATATATATATATATATATATATATATATATATATATATATATATATATATATGTGTCATCAATGTTTATGTTTGTTAATCAATATGTGAATAAAAGCCTTAATTCAATCTTTTCTTCATAGAGCGATCAAGAGCGATCGAGTCTCTTCAGAAAATTTGTACTAAACCACTCGATTAATTTGGATTAGTTTTACAATTTCTGTATGAGCTTTTTGAAGCGTCAAAGTGGTAGTTGCGTAGCTGTCAATGGAGGGACAGAAATCTCTCTTCTCTCGTCGTTCCAAGTCTTACAGGTTTGGAACGACATGTGGGTGAGTCAATAATGACAGAATGTTAAATCTTTTTTTTCATAAACTTACCCTTTAAGTTCATATTGAACCAAGTTAGATACAATACTTTATAGAAAAAAGTACTACATTTTGGAAGAAGTCTTGGTGGTATCTCTTGTTGATATTATTATTCTTACATTAAATTACTTAATAAATATGTCTGTCTTTAGCCATACTGCTGCTGACACCGTTTTATACAAAGAAAGACAGTGTTTTTTTAGAATTATTGTGGTTTGTTTTACATCCTTAAAAGGCACAAAGAATCTAAACCAGCAGAAATCGTGACAAATTTTCACAGAATTGGATATTCATAAAACACCCGGTTGTCACAGAGTGCTCAGCAGCGCCTCCCTCTGGCCTCATCCGTTCCCTATCTCCGGAATATTAAGACTGCATTTCCCATCTCTCCCTCCGAGTATTATCCATCCCCATCCCTGCCTGGTTTATCTAATTATCCCCATCACCGTCACCTGTTCATCTTTACCTTCCCTTTATATGGACTCTGTCTTTGACTGTGACTTTGCGAAGTCTTGATTTGCTCAGCTGTCAGTTCCAAGCGTTATTCTCCTGTCTCTAGTTATCTGGTACTTTGATCTCTGCCTGGACTCTAGTTTTGTGAACCTTTGCTGCCTACCCTGACCCTAGCCGGAATATCGTTACGAACTTTGGATTGTCCCTTTACCTGCACAGTTTATGTCTGCCTATCTCTGCTTCATTGCATGTGTGAATAAAATACTGCGAATGGATCTCAACGCCTCTGACTCTACATTACACCGGTGTAATTTATTTAAAGTGCATTTTATATTGTTCTAATAATGTTTTTAAACTTGTTTGTTCAGTTTTCTAAAACCAAAATAACACTCCCCATAGAATATATATATATATATATATAAAACATTTTTTTGTCTAAATAATATTTTCACTTAACACCAGAGTGTTGATGTACAGACAACATACTGACAATAGCTTTACTGACTACAGAATGTTTTTTAAATTAAATTAGTTTTGTATTAAGTCAATTCTTCTTTGTTTGCTAAAGCTTTAAAATACAATATAGATTTCAAAGCGGTTACAAGAGATACAGAAATAAACAGCAAAATAATGATTCAATGATGCAAACAGAATTAAAGTCCGCTGTAAAGCATCCCTAAAAGATTCTTCCGCTGACAACAGTTCAGTGTTGATTCAGTTCTGTTCAATAACTGTGTAAAGATACAAATATGAATATGAGTTCAATTCAGCTATAAAGCAGCTCTGCAGAAAACAGTGATGTCATCATCAGCTCAGTTCAGATCAATAATATCGTTGAATATTAAGTGTTCCCAACTAAGCATGCCAGAGTCAGTGGGAAGGAACCCAGATCTGGTGACAGAAATAGACTTAATGTTTTTAGCTTTATCAAATATCTACTTTCACATTATAACATATTATATATATATGCTTCCCTTCCGAGGGAACTCGCGATGCGTCGATAACGCTTTGGGAACGCCTTTGCGTTACTGAGTCTGAAACATTACTGTCAACTAGTCCAAAGGAATGAATGAAGCGTCACGGGCGGGTGACGTCATGACCAGGAAGATTTAAAAGCACATCCGGTGGAGTGGAGCATTTGAAGATGATGGACAGGCTCGCGAACCTCAGGGTTCTGGACCCGCGGCTGCCGAGGCAGCTCGGAGAAGGCTCACTTGGGGTTCACAAATGGATCTCTCGGCGGGATTGGACACGGGCTCTGCCTTATCTCCTCCTTTACCCGAGGGATCCATTGCTCTCTTGCCGGTGTTGGAAGCCCGCGCTGCGGCTTCTTCCGCCCGGGAAGAGAGCCCGATGATTCAGTGCTCTATCTCTGAGGAGGTAGAGTTACTGAGCATCGGTTAGAGTGACACAAACACTAACAAAGAAACAATAAGGGGAGAGGATTCGCCATCCCTCTCCCCAGCATATGAGGAGCTTATTGAGGTGATAACTCGTGCTGTAGATAAATTAAGTATTGACTGGCCAGCAGAAAAAAGAGATTCTCGTCCCAAAAGCAAATTAGACGAGCGTTTTCTCACATCTAATGTTTCATCTCAATCACGGGCCCTTCCATTCTTTCCTGATCTACATAGTGAGCTATGTAGATCATGGAATAAACCAGATTCGTCACGTCTTTTTAGTCCCCATGTTCACACATATTCAAATATAAGGGGGTTGAAAGATTTTGGTTATGGGTCGATGCCCCCAGCGGAACAGACGCTCGCGAGCTATCTGTCTCCTGGGTCAGCATCGTCCCTGAAGGATCCCGTGTTGCCGAATGAACCACTAAAAACCACATCTAATTTAGTGGGTAAGGCTTATATGGCAGCAGGTCAAGCTGGAGCCTGTCTGCACACGATGGCAGTGCTCCAAGCCTATCAGGCAGATCTGCTGGGGGATATCGATAGGAGAGAGGGAGTTAGTCCCGACGAAATTCGAGAACTTCGACGGGCTACAGATCTTTCTCTCAGAGCTACGAAGGAGACCGCACGTGCTATTGGGCGGTCTATGGCAGCCCTCGTAGCTACTGAGAGACATCTTTGGTTAAATCTTGCAAATATTAAAGATAAAGATCGGGCTTTTCTTTTAAATGCCCCTATGTCTCCCTATTGTCTTTTCGGTGACTCGGTGAATTCGGTTGTTGAAAGATTTCAAGAAAATAAAAAACAATCTGAGGCTTTTAAAAAATTCCTTCCTCGCTGAGTCCATCCCCCTGGGGATGCTGGGCGTGAGCATCCTGGGCCTGCTGTACCTTTGCAGTGGTGGCTCAGGACCAGAGGGTTCTCCCCGAGGGGAAACTCACTTCGTATGATCAAGATCACGCTGCGGTGCATCCGCGCCTTGATTATATGGAGGAAACATTGGTTCCTGTCCCAGGGTCCGGTGTTGGGAGCTCTTTGCCATCGAGTTGCTATCTCGACAGACGCTTCTCTCACCGGCTGGGGAGCGGTAATGGAAGGCCGCTCAGCTCAGGGTCTGTGGAGGAACCATCATCTCTCTTGACACATAAATTGCCTGGAGATGATGGCCGTCTTCAATGCGTTGAGACATTTCCTCCCAGATCTGAGGGGCCATTATGTGCTCGTCCGTACAGACAACACATCGGTGGTCTCTTATTTAAATCGACAGGGGGGTCTGCGTTCGCATCCACTCTGCAAACTGGCGCACCAGATCCTCTTGTGGTCCCTCGGGAAGACACTCTCCCTGAGGGCAGTGTATATCCCAGTGTACCAGAATATAGCGGACACCCTGTCGAGGCAGGGGCTGAGGCCAGGGGAATGGAGACTCCACCCCGAGGCGGTGGAGTTCATTTGGGAATTTTACGGCCAAGCAGAAGTGGATCTGTTTGCGTCTCATCATACGACGCACTGTCCACTATGGTTCTCCCTCACGCAACTAGCCCCCTTGGGGTTGGACGCTATGGTACAGACGTGGCCGAGGCTACGTCTGTACGCATTTCCCCCTGTTGCTCTGCTCCCAGGAGTTCTGGAGAGAGTCCGCCAGGACGGAGTAAGTCTATTATTAGTAGCTCCACGCTGGCCAAGTCGAATTTGGTTTGCGGACCTTGTTCATCTACGTCCCTAAGGTGCCAACCAATATTCCAAGGCCTATTGTACTATTGTACACTGCAGGCATTCTGTCCTCCTCCGTTTACATCTTCGGACCAGCAAAAACTGAATCTCTTGTGTCCAGTGAGAGCACTGGACACTTATGTCCACAGGGCTGCCCCGTGGAGGAGATCTGATCAGTTGTTTGTCTGTTTTGGTTCACCTAAGAAAGGTCTTCCTGCTTCTAAACAGACAATCAGTAAGTGGATAGTCGAGGCTATTTCTCTTGCATATGAGTCCTTTGGCCCGCCATGCCCTTTGGTGGTCAGAGCTCACTCTACCAGAAGTATGGCGGTCTCTAAAGCCCTCTTATCAGGAGTTTCCCTTCAGGAGGTTTGTGATGCGGCGGGTTGGTCCTGGCCGCTAACATTTGTGAGGTTTTATAGCCTGGACCTGGAAGCTGCCCCAGGATCCCAGGTGCTTTTTACTTAATTTGCCGACAGTTTTATCATCTGGCATTTTGTAATTATGGCGTATTGGGTATTATCGCTCCCAAAGCGTCATCGACGCATCGCGAGTTCCCTCGAAAGGGAACGTCTCAGGTTACGACTGTAACCCTAGTTCCCTGAGAAGGGAACGAGACGATGCGTCTCCCTGCCATACTTCCTGCATCCCTGCGATCGACTTTGCTTCGGCTCTATAAGCTAACGCGAGCATTGCACCGGATGTGCTTTTATATCTTCCTGGTCATGACGTCACCCGCCCGTGACGCTTCATTCATTCCATTGGACTAGTTGACAGTAGTGCTTCAGACTCAGTCACGCAAAGGCGTTCCCAAAGCGTCATCGACGCATCGCGAGTTCCCTTCTCAGGGAACTAGGGTTACAGTCGTAACCTGAGACGTTTTTGTTGTTTATAGTTATTGATATTAAAGTAAGTAATTCATATTAAATCAAATATTAAGGATTGAACCAAACCATAAATATAATTTGAGAAAAACAAAAAGATCAGTGCATGTGAATGTGTAAGAGTAAATACTCTCTGTTTAACCCTTACATGTTTTTTTTTATAAAATCTGTGTACTGCTTTAGTGGCCTTTTCATTTCAAGTCAAGTCACATTTATTTGTATACCACTTTTCATAACACATTTTAAGGCACATTTTTCATTCATTGTTTTATTGATTGTGTATTTCTTTCTTTATTTCTTTCTTTCTTTCTTTCTTTATTTATTTCTTTCTTTCTTTCACTGCAGGTGTGCTGTCTCTGATGGGAAACACCACTCTATTGTTTGTTGCCTATCGCAAGAAGTCCTCTCTTAAGCCAGCCGAGTTTTTTATCATCAACCTCTCCATCAGTGACCTGGGCATGACCATTTTCCTCTTTCCCTTCGCAATTCCCTCGTCTTTTGCTCACAGGTAAAACTCTTTTACAGCAGGGACATTTCTTATAGGAGAAGAGTCTTCCCCTATTTCTTTATATTTACACATAGCCTATCTTTCTTTTCCCATTTAGATGTTAGTGTGTCCTCTTGAGACTCATTAAAGAGGGTCATCTCATTCTCTCTCAGATCCTCTTAAAGGCGTCAGCATAATAAAAGCAAATTAAATAAAATTTAACAGCTGGAAACACATTGACACAGCATCCGTGTTCTCAGACTCTGAACTCTCTGATGACTGGGCTTTTGATGCTGCTATTCCTTTTTTTCCTCTTCCCCTTTTTGTTTGTGTAGTCAGCTATAACCACTGATCATGTCATAACTACTCTGTTTTTGAAATCTCATACAGAAAATGTGAGAGCTGAAACAGGGAGCTGAGACATAAAAAATGTATGTAAAATTTACATAAGAATTTAAATATCAAGGTGTTTCTTCTAAACATTTATCAATGCAAATCATGCCATATATACGGTTTTCTAAATTTATTTTTATGGCTTGGTTCAAACGACCAATTCATTTTTTATTTATTGTTCATTTCTTTTCCCAAAGATACAAAGTAAAAAGGTTATTAATTTTATATATACATTATATAAATAAAGACATATTCGAAACACCTTAATGTCTATTGAGATGTATTTTTAAGATATGCATCATATTTTTTGTTATGTTCTAAAAAATACCAGAGAAGTGAATAAAACCCACAATAATTTCTACAGTCAGTAAATCTAATGTTTTTTTGTAAATCAACACTAAATAAAACGAAATTGCAAAAAAAAATTTTTTTTGCTATGGTGGTTGTTATATGCTTTTAGACAAACTGAACAAAACTGGTTTAAACCACAAACCATGGTTTTCAAATAGACCAATATAAAAAATACACAATATAAAAGCAAAAAGCACAATATAAAATAAATGACACAGTCGTTTAACTTTTTTCAGTGGTTTGGATTTCTGTCAGCAATGAAAGGCACATTCACAAGACCTTGAATAGAATAAAAAATAAATCGTTTTTCTATCCAGAATTGTTATTTTTGTTTCAAACTATCTGGGATTTATCAGATAGCAGAGAATCAATATTCAGAGTGGGCAAGCTTTGACATTTTTCATACAAAATCTAATTTCGGCAGACACTGAGCATGCAAAATGCTTTTAATCATGAGATAGTCAATGTACATCTGCATGATTCAGAGATATCAGGGTGGTAACATGAAAACCGTAATACCATAATTACCGCTGAATGTCCTGTAATAAATATTCCCAGGTACTCTGTGGTATTCTGAAAGACTCTTTCTACAGTCTCAGAATCAGCATGTATTATTCAAGCCCTGTGTGGTTTAAGGAGCCATTCACAAGGGATGCTGGAAAGTGGAGTGGAATAAAACATGAGGATCTCGTAATATTTTTCAAAAGTATGTCTAGCACATGTTTACCTAGACTTACAAAAATAGCACAGATAAAATATAAGAATTCATGCTGTGTGGGTTGGGGCTCTGAAATGGTTGGGCAAAGTGAAGTGGAAAGGAGGGGGGGGGGGGGGTGTAGTATTTCAATGAAAGTATAAATGTACATTTTTGAACAAGTTCACACTCTTCATACAGTTACATTTATATTTATGAATTTGGCAAACACCTTCCCTAGGAATCAAACCCATGCTCTATTATTTGGGCTAAAACAAATTATCATCCAACATGCACTTTGCAGTAGAAAATATGTAGTAGTAAGCAGTGAGAAATAGACCTGTTTCATGTGAACATTTGAAATAAGGAGGCAATTTATGTCGACATCTAATGGCAGTGCAACATGAATATTCATTTAACTAAAAAACAGCAATAGAGATGGGGTCTTTCTATGCACTATAATTGTTTTTTTTTTACTGAGGGACAGACTAAGAATCTGCTTGTCCCCGTAAAAAAAAAAAAAAAAAGATTTTAAATTAATTTGAGTGAAAAAAAAAACCTGGGTTCCCTTTTGAGGGAACTCGAACTGCATCGATATGACACTTTGGGGAACGCCTTTAGCATAACGCATCTGACGTATAAATGAATCTAATCCAATCCTGATTTGTGCTGCGTCATGACGTAACATAACATGTGACGGCATACACGGAAGCTACAAAGGGATGCTGGCACACAACAGTTAGCTTTTTGCTCTTTAGCAAGCGCTCTGTATCAAACTGTCTGTCCTATTTTGTGTTGTTTGTACCGTAAGAACTTCAAACAAAGGTCTGAATTGCAACACAGAATCTAGTGGCTTGGATCTCGCGTTTGCCAAGGTAGCATGTACACAGCAAAACCCCCAGTGTTAAAGGGAACATATCATGCTTTTAAATCGTTCCTTTTTACATATAAATCATACATTTTTATGCCTTTATTTTCCTGTCAAATGTCGAGAGCGCATTATTGTAGCGCGAAAGTACATTAATATAATGCGCAAGCGCGAATCTCTCTGCTCGCGCGCGGTATATTATGTGCTGAGCGCTAATCTCTCTTCTCGCGCGTGGAATATAATGTGCTGAGCGCTAATCTCTCTTCTCGCGCGTGGAATATAATGTGCTGAGCGCTAATCTCTCTTCTCGCGCGTGGAATATAATGTGCTGAGCGCTAATCTCTCTTCTCGCGCGTGGAATATAATGTGCTGAGCGCTAATCTCTCTTCTCGCGCGTGGAATATAATGTGCTGAGCGCTAATCTCTCTGCTCACGCGTGGAATATAATGTGCCGAGCGCGAATCTCTCTGCTTGAGCGCGCTCTCAGATACACGCTGCTCTTGAAAGAATTTTCTCTGAGAATATGCCTGCACTTAAAACGTGTTCAGTGCAATCGCGAATCTCTCCTCTTCGCTTAAAGTATATGGAGGACTAAACCTGCAGAAATTAAAAATGAATATATGAATAGATAAATGAATGAATAAACAAATAAATATGCGAATAAATGTAAAAATTATGTAAAAATATTTTTTCCATATTTATTTATTTTTTCATTTATTTATTTTCAATTTGATTTATTTTCACATTTATGTATGTATTTATGTCTTCATTTATTTATTTGTACATTTATTTATTTATACATTTATTTATTTATGCATTTATTTATTTATACATTTATTGCTCTGTATGATAATGAGGGGGGCGTGTTTTACCTAAGACATAGCAATCGATCTCAGAGTGGCAGTGCTGAAGCATTGAGGCCACAGTGACACCTTGTGGTGTGACCAAACAATACGCAAGAGGTTTGTGGACGTGACTTTACAGGTCACACAGGAAATAAATGACATAGAGATTTGACATCAAAAATTATGTCAAAATGACGTCACGAAATAGGACAAAAATGAAAGTCATATTTATGTCAAAGTGTCGATGTCAATTTGGTGTCAAGATTTTGACGTCAAGATCTGAAGATTTTGCTGATGTGATTAATTGAGTGATGATTGGCCAATATTGAAGACACTTGATGTTAACAAGCAGAATCACTGAAGGAGAAAATCACATATTTCAATATTCAAAATATTATATTAAAAAATGAATCTCATAACATTATTTACGCAACTGTAATTGCAGTTAAAATGCCTCCATGGCTCCTCTGCATTAACAGTCTGTGTAAATAATATCTAATGCCATTCAGAGTCAGCGTCACACGTCCCACATCTGCAGTGCGAAGATGGATTTTGTTGAAACTGATTTTACTGGTGACAGCCCTATAGTAGTGCCTTATTAACTGAATTGATCAGTTAAACTTAAGAACTTATAGGCTACATGATGATGCATATAGCATATAATATATGGAGGACCAAACCTGCAGAAATTAAAAATTAATAAATAAATGACTATTTGTGACCCTGGATGACAAAACCAGTCACATGGGTATTTTTTTTTTTAAATTGAGATTTATACATCACATGCCATAATGAATAAATAATCTTTCCATTGATGTATGGTTTGTTAGGATAGGACAATGTTTGGCTGAGATACAACTATTTGAAAATCTGGAATCTGAGGGTGCAAAAAAATCGAAACATTGTGAAAATCGCCTTTAAAGTTGTCCATTTATGTTTGCGATTGTGCTGCATTCACTCACAAAAATAAATGTTATATACATTTACGGTAGGAAATTTACAAAACATCTTCATGGAACATGATCTTTACCTTACCTTTATCTTTATCCTAATGATTTTTGGCATAAAAGAAAAAATTATAATTTTGACCCATACCATGGTTGGTTATTCCCACAAATATACCCATGCTACTTAAAGGGTCACTCCACCCATTTGCATTAAGATTTCCATTGTTAGAAATCCAGTCATACTATTGAATGGTCATGCAACACTCTTTCATTTTCCCCTGAGACGAGAAAAATCCTCTATTTACCTTTTTCACTTCCTCCTACAATGACGTAATTTTACGTCATTGTAGGAGGAAGTGTAAAAGGGGGGGATTTCTGTGAAGACTACAGGCACTAGTTCCCCTCCCTTTCAAACCCGCCCATAGGGGGTTGGACGTAATGCGCTAACAGACCAATCAGATCAGTGCCAGGCGTTTGATTTCACCGGGAGAAACTTTTTGAAAATATGGACGAAGGTACTGAATACACAGGCGGATGCATTATGGAGGATCTGGATTTTGACGAAGTTATGATAGAAACGGATGTTCGTGGCTGCCTTTATGAGCCACAGTATAGCGACTTGCAGCTGAGGGCTATGGAGGAACCGGAGGCGCTGAAGCTGCTGTCACCACACCCGATGCAGACGATCTGCCTGCCCCGGACGAGGAGCCCACAATGGCTCGAGCTGGGGCAGATTGGTGGTGCCTGTGCTCTCACTGTGCACCAATGGACACAGAACTACAGTCTGTATGCTGCCGAGAATTCGCACCCTATATGGATAGCGGCGTCCTGGAGACCTACTTTAGAATACTGGCAACGTCAGCCAAAGCCTACAGGGTCAAATGGTCGTCTTTTTGTAAAGTAAGTTTATTTTCATTTTGTTAACACGCTACCGTGGCAGGTTCATTGCACAAATATCTTGCAGTTAAGCTAGCTACTGTAGTGGGAGTGGTCTGCTGAGCTGAGCATTGCAATGCACTATGGGGATTGTTGTCTACAATCCACAAGCACTAAAAAGTCATTTTCTGCCTTGTATCGGCCAAGAAGGTCCCAAATTAGAAATTGATGATACTATTCTACTACATATATGACCCACTTTCAATACATATTCATGTCTCCACCGGTGGAATGACCCCTTAAGACTGGTTTTGTGATCCAGGGTCACATTTATACTTTTATTTCCTTATTTATGCATAATTATAAGAGTAGGCCTATGTATGGTAAACCTATAGCCTATAGCTACATACAGTTAGGGCATATTAAAGGACATAAACCGTGATATAAGATTTTCGCCATATTGCCCATCATTTATTTCCTGCGTGACCTGTAAAGTCACGTCCACAAACCTCTTGCGTATTGTTTGGTCACACCACAAGGTGTCACTGTGGCCTCAATGCTTCAGCACTGCCACTCTGAGATCGACTGCTATGTCTTAGGTAAAACACGCCCCCCTCATTAGAATACAGAGCAATACATATATAAACAAATAAATGTATAAATAAATAAATGCATAAATAAATAAATTAATGTATAAATAAATAAATGTAGACAAATGCATATATACATAAACAAATGTGAAAATAAATAAAATTGAAAATAAATAAATGCATAAATAAATAAATGAAAAAATAAATAAATGTGGAAAAAATATAATTATACATAAATAAGATATTTATATAAATAGTATAAATAGTCATTTATTTATTTATTTTTACATTTATTCGCATTTTTATTTGTTTATTTATTCATTTATTCATTTTTAATTTCTGCAGGTTTGGTCCTCCATATTGTCACGACTCCACACACAGGAAACAGGGGTAGATCCAATAGCAGTTTATTCGGGTAATCCAAAATCATAAAACCAGTCCAGGCAGGGGTCAAAATCCATATAAGCAATCCATAAACAAGAATCAAAACAATAACAGGCAAGAACACAGACCTCCAAAGTGGTGTAACGAATAACAACGACTCCGTGACATGGACTGACACAGACAGGGTATTTATACACAGAACTTAACAATGTAATTAGAAACAGCTGCGTGCAATGATGAGTGATGAGAACAGAGTTTTCCCCCTTTTCTACCCCTTTTCTGATGTGCGTCTGAGAACAACTCGTTTTGGTGCGTTCTCTTTAAAAATGCAGTTCCAGAATGAATGGTGACAGTAAGGGAAAGAGACCTCTAGTGGACACCCGGGGAAACACAACCGAACACTGTGACATATATACGTTAAGCGAAGAGGAGAGATTCGCGATTGCACTGAACACGTTTTAAGTGAAGGCATATTCTCTGAGTGAGCCCAGAGAAAATTCTTTCAAGAGCAGCGTGTATCTGAGAGCGCGTGTCCAATTCCCACGTGCGAGCAGAGAGATTAGCGCTCGGCACATTATATTCCACGTGCGAGCAGAGAGATTTGTGCTCGGCATCTTATATTCCGCAAGCGAGCAGAGAGATTCGCGCTCGGCACATTATATTCTGCGCGCGAGCAGAGAGATTCCGCTCGCGCATTATGTTAATGTACTTTCGCGCTACAATAATGCGCTCTCGACATTTGACAGGAAAATAATAATATAAAGCGGAACTGCAATGCTTGGGTCTGAATTCCTCATTATTATAGTTCCACAGCCCCCTTTTCTACCCCTTTTCGGATGTGCGTCTGATAGCAACTCGTTTTGGTGCGTTCTCTTTAAATGCAAATGAGACACTTCATACCCCGCCCCCTCTCCAGGTTGCAGAGGTGACACTCGTTTCAACTCCACCCCGTTTGGCCATTTTTGTAGTTTGATAGCAGAGATACGTTTATCTAGTGTCACAGAAAGTTTTTATTCACATGTTATTAACAAAATGTCAACTATGGAAGACTTGTCCATCAAGCCTTACATGCTTGAGCCAGAGCCGGACCCGGAGCGAGATGAAAATGAAGACGACGAACCTGCAGAACAACGTCTTCATATGGATGTTTCGCAATGGTATGTTACTGCATTTACAGTAACTTCACCATCCATGCCCACTACTACAATACTGCATGTTTTACAACAACTATTTAACACTCACAAAACAAAATATAAGTTATATTATAAACAATTAAAGAAAAGCACTAAAGTAGATTATGCTACGTTTATAAAAGCATCAGAAAAAACAGCAGCTAAATGACCATTGTCATGATGAAACTCAACAACAGTAATACTGTTACAGACGTGTACTTTAAAAAAAAGAAAGAAAGACAAAGGTACTGCTAAACCATGACCACCGTGTGTTTTAAGAAAGTAAAGTACTTTATTTTTATTTACGTTATTTACAGCTTACCGAAGTGCTCTGTTTGTCATCTCCAAAGATAGAAGGAACTGTCCATTCAATCAGACAAAGTCTATCGGCAAATCCTTCTCTATACTGTGCTTCGCGCACACAAAAATGACTTTATCGGAACAGGTTCCAAAATATGACCAAAACAGAATATTAAGATATCAACGAAGCACCTGAAGAGACTAATTTCAACTTCTCTGTACTTAAAAACACTCCAAATATACAACAAAAAGCATTTGCGGGCGAAAAAAGTGGATTTCGCATGATATGTCCCCTTTAAATTAACACTGCTCAGTGTTTATATGAGTCCACACTCAGTGTTATAAGTAACACTGAAGCCGTGTTGAAGTTAATGAGATAATTAAATGATTAATTGGGTGATGATTGACCATTATTGAAGACACCTGATGTTAACAAGTAGAATCACTGGAGGAGAAAATAAAAAAATTAAGTCACCATTATGGTTATCAGTGTCTGCTATAGTTGGGCTCTTGACCCTTAAATTTTTAACTTTAGATTTAGTTCGGCTGGTGTAACTGAGTTATAACTGCCAAATGAACAAAGAGAAAATGTTATCTGGTGGTGTTGGTTATGTTTTAACAAAATACATTTCATACCAACTTCAAAAACTTGTCATTTAGGCACACACAGACATCAAGAATCAGTGTAGGAATTTCAGCAATGGTGATAAACAGCATACAGTATTTCAGATAAACAGATCAACTCTGAACATTAGAAAACAAGCGACTAAAGTCACATAAAAATAGCAGAAATAAAATAAAATAGTAAGAATAAAGGAAATTAACAAGAAAATTAGCCTCATTATTTATTCATGCAGCAATGCATCAGGGCTCCAGACTAACTTTTTTCACCTCCGTCCTGGAACAGTCCTGAAAAACTATTTGAACCGTCCTAAAGTGAATGTCAACCATCCCAAAATAAAAATGTTGTTTCTGTACTTTGTTATTATCATCTATAGTATTGGTTGTTAGTCACCTAATAAAAACACTATTAAAATGTTTATGATATATATTATTATATTTATTTAGCTCCATTCAAAGTAGTTATCTGTAAACAGGTAAAAAGACAGATTTAATAAAAAATAAAAGGAGTTCAATGCTTTGTGAGCTGGCACATGGAACAGGGCGTTCCCCATGGCCTGAGCTGGGCAGCTCCTGCATGTTTTGCAGTACATCAGTTGTGCAGGTTCATCATATTCAATGAACGAATAGCACTTTTTTCATTCAGGAAGACATTTTCTTTTCTCTTTTGTTTCATAGCCAGAGCTTCCTTGTTTCTGTATATAAGAAGAAAATTAATTGATTTGCTTCAGTGTGTGTTTGTCCATTCAGACACGAAAGAGAGCTCAATTCAGTACTCGCGTGCTGTATAGGTGTCTATGTGAATGGCTGAACGCTTTGGGTCGGGTGTGTCTGCACAGAAAACGTACCAAATAGAGCTCTTTTTTTGCGTCGTCACTCTTATTCAGATCTATATGTCTGCTCTACTCATTCTCCCAGACGTGTGCCGCTGAATGTCATTGCATTCGGCCTGCTGCACATGAGGGCCCTGCAGTGGTGGTTGAAAACCAATGGGTTTTCCCAGAGGGGGGAAACCATTCCGCCTGATCAGGTTTACGGGCAGATGCCTTCGTTCCCTATCTATGTGGAAATAGCTTGGTTTCTGTCCCAAGGCCCCGTGGGAGCGTCATTTCGCCAGAAAGCCGCTTCGACAGACGCCTCCCTCATGGGCTGGGGCGTGGTCATGGATGGCAGGGCTCTGAGGAGCCTCCTCCAAGACCTCAGGTTTCACCACGCAGACAATATGTCAGTAGTCTCTTACTTGATTCTTCAGGAGGTTCTGAGATTGCGCCCTCTATCCAGATTGGCGCATCAGATCCTCCTGTGGTCCCAGGGGTAAACTGTTATCAACAGTGCACGAGCAATGCACGTCCCAGGGGATCAAAATCAGAAAACAGACATCCTGTCGAGGCAGGGGCTGAGGCCCGGGGAATGGAGACTTCACACCGAGGTGGTGAAGTCGATATTCAAGAGGTACGGCCCAGTGGAAGTGGATTTCATCCCTTCTCAAGAGACATCCCACTGTCCACTGTAGTTTACTCTCACCCATCCAGCCCCATTGGGTTTAAATGCCATGGTACAGACGTGGCCGAGGCTACGCCTGTACACTTTTCCCCCCGATCGCTCTGCTCCCGGGAGTTCTTGAGAGGGTCCGTTGAGACGGATCAGCCTACTTCTAGTTGCCCCGTACTGGCTGGCCCGGGTATGGTTTTCTGACATCATAGCACTCCTGGCAGGCCAGCCTTGGCAGATCCTTCTAAGGAGGGATCTGGTTCCACAGGCGGGGGCTCAATTTCACCCTCGACCAGACCTGTGGGAACTTTGGGCCTGGCCCCTGAAGGGGCTCAGTACCTACAGGCTGGCCTACTCATTTCCAGGGCTCCTTCCACAAGGAGATTGTACGGCCTAAAGTGGAAAGTGTTTCCACTTGGTGTAGGGAGCGTGAGGTTGGCTTCAGTGCTGGAGCTCCTCCAAGATCGCCTCTCAGCTGGTCTTACCCCATCCACACTCAAGTTGTACGTGGCAGCCATTGCAGCTTTCCACGCTTCTCTGGGTGATGGGCCTCTGGTGAGACATCAGCTGGTCGTACGTTTCCTCCGTGGGGCTCGGAGGATAAGACCTGCGGCTCGTACCAGAGTTCCCATATGGGACCTGGCAATGGTTCTCGAAGGGCTGGTTGTGGCCCCCTTCGAAACTCTGGAGTTGGCAGAGGTCAAGAACCTTTCCCTCAAGGTAGCTTTTTTATTAGCCATTACTTCTCTGAGGAGAGTAGGATGTCTTAAGGTGCTCTCTATATCTCATGGGTGCCTGAAGTTTGCTCCAGGCGACATTAATGCTATGTTGCATCCCAGGCCGGGCTATGTGCCTAAAGTGCCCTCTAACGTGCAGGCTTTTCATCCTCCACCTCACATGACGGCAGATGAAGAAAGCCTTAATTTGCTCTGCTCCGTCAGAGCTCTCAAGATTTATGTCCAGAGGTCTTCTTCATGGTAGAAGTCAGACCAGTTGCTGGTGTGCTTCGGGTCGCCCAAGAAGGGGCTTCCCGCATCCAAACAGACCATCAGTAAATGGATCGTTCAGACTATCTCTATGGCCTATCTGGTGCGCAGCTTGCCATCACCTTTGGCCGAGAGGGCTCATTCAACCAGAGGCATGGCGTCCAATAGAGCCCTCCTTTCAGGGGCCCCAATCCAAGAAGTGTGTGATGCAGCAGGATGGGCCACCCCTCATACTTTTATCAGATTCTATAGCCTGGACATTCCTACTACGCCAGGTACTCTAGTGCTCTCGTCCTAAGTGTGCCTGTGCGCAGCTTCACAGTGGGACAGGCAGGGCTTGTTGTGGCATAGTGGGTACTCATTTTCCAAAGTGTCGTATCGACGCAATTTCAGTTCCCTCGAAAGGGAATGTCTCTGGTTACGACTGTAACCCTTGTTCCCTGAGAAGGGAACAAGACACTGCGTCCCTCCGCCATGCCTTCCCCTGCCTGGGAGCGACTTGCTTCATCGCAGAAGCTAACTCTGTTGTGTGCCGGCATCCCTTTGTAGCTTCCGTGTATGCCGTCACGTTACGTCATCAAATCGTTAGGCTCTCTAACCAGACTGGCGCATCAGATCCTCCTCTGGTCCCAATGGAAACTGTTGTCCCTCAGAGCAATGTATGTCCCTGGGGTTCAGAATCAGGGAGCAGACATCCTTTAGAGGCAGGGGCTTAGGCCCGGGGAATGGAGACTTCACCCAGATGTAGTGAAGTCTATATGGGAGAGGTTCTGCCCAGTGGAAGTGGATCTGTTCTCGTCTCGAGAGACATCCCACTGTCCACTGTGGTTTTCTCCACCCCCACTGGGGTTGGATGCCATGGTACAGGTGTGGCCGAGGCTGTGCTTGTACGCATTTCCCCTGATCGCTCTTCTCCCAGGAGTTCTGGAGAGGGTCCATCGAGATGAAGTCAGTCTACTTCTAGTAGCCCCGTTTTGGCCGGCTCAAGTATGGTTCTCAGACATTATAGCACTCCTGATAGGCCCGCCATGGCAGATTCCTCTGAGGAGGGATCTACTGTTTCAGGCGGAAGGCACGATATTCCACCCTTGCCCGGAGCTGTGGAGCTGTGGGTCTGGCCCCTGTTCAGTACCTAGATGCTGGCCTCTCAGCCGGAGGGGTCGAGACCATACTTAGTTTCAAAGCTCCTTCCACTAGGAGATTGTATGGCCTAATGTGGAATGGATTTTCCATCTGGTGTAGAGAACATGAATAGGACCCAGTTAACTGCCCAGTGGCCTCAGTTCTAGAGTTAAAGATCCCTTCTCTGCTGGTCTCACCCTGCCCACACTTAAGGTGTACGTGGTTGCTATTGCGGCTTTCCATGCACCACTAAGTGATGGGCCTCTGGGGAGGCACCAGCTGATCATAAGTTTTCTCCATGGTACATGGAGGATGAGACCGACGACCAGGAAAAGAGTTCCTACCTGTGACCTGGCGGTGGTTCTTGAAGGGTTATCCCTGGCTCCCTTCGAACCACTTCAGTCGGCATCAGCCGGGACCTGATGCTTAAGATGGCTTTTATCCTAGCCATTACCTCACTTAAGAGGGTGGGATATCTACAGGCCCTGGCAATATCGCCAGCTTGCTTGGAGTTTGCCCCGGGAGTAGTTAAGGCTGTCTTGCATCTGAGATCTGGCTATGTGCCCAAGGTGCCTTCCAGTATGGCATGGTCTACGGTCCTGTAGGCATTTCATCCTCCAACACATGTGTCGGCAGAAGAAGAGAGGCTCCATGTGCTCTGTCCTGAGTATTTACCTTTAGAGGTCCTCTTCTTGGAGGAAGTCGGACCAACTGTTGGTGTGTTTTGGGTGACCTAAGAAGGGGCTCCCTGCATCCAAACAAACAATTCGCAATTGGATTGTCCAGGCTATTGCCTCGGCCTACTAGGTGTGCAATCTGCCTTGACCTTTGGCCGTGAGTGTGTGCCGGCATCATTTTATACTTCCGGGTATGCCGCCACATTACGTCATGACGCAACACCAATCAGGATTGGAATAGTTTCATTCATACTTCAGAGGCGTACGCTTTGGGAACGTCCCAAAAGAGTCGTTTGTAACGACGCAGTGCGAGTTCCCTTCTCAGGGAACAAGGGTTACAGACATAACCCGAGATGATTTCTTGTTTAGCAAATTTTCAATTGGTAACAATTAGTGACAGCTCTTTATATTGAATTGTATGTAGTTTCAAATAACTCACATTTGTTTGTATCTGTGACTTAAATGTTCCCATAAACTGGAAAATATGTAGTTGCATTGTTTACAGTGCAGATGTTCCAAATCGTGTTCCTGGGGATCTACCTTCCTGCAAAGTTCAGCTGGATCTCCGGGAACATGATTGTGCACCTCTGCATGGTAAATAATGCAACAACATATTTTCCAGTTTAAATGGCCATTTTAAGTCAACCACATCTGAACCAGCCAATTAATATTTTATGAAACACTTGTAACATATAGATAGAACAGGATTGGGCACTCCAGGCTTAAGTGATTGTACAGATTGACATCTTGTTTGTTTGTTTGTTGTTTTTTTCAGGTGGTTGTTCACAGAGGTGATGTGTATGTGCTATGCCTTCTGTGGAGTTTTATTTGGTCTCTGCAGCCTCAGTAACCTGACCGTACTGTCCTGTGTGTGCTGGCTCAAAGTCTGCTGCCCCAACTACGGTAAGACTTGCCTGTCTTTGTATGTAAACAGAACAATCAAGCAGGAGATGGTGTGGAAAATATGCATCAAATGCATCTCCTGTGACCACCTAATTAGATATTGTGCTGGGATCATGATTAGGCATTTATTTAATTTTTATTTACCTTTTTTGTCATGCGGGTATAGAAGTTCTTATTTAAAATTAACTGAGGTTTAGATGTTGACGTTTTATTGAAATGTTTGGTCACCCTTATGGTGATCGGCATTTCCTTTAGTTTTTATATTTTAGTTTAGTTTAGTAGATTTTATTAACCAACAATATTTTCTTGCAACAGATCAGACATTCTGAATTTATCAGAAAGTATTAATGGTGATAAGATTAGAGAATTATTCTATTTTACGATGCTGAAAAGTATAATCACCTGATCATCTTTGTTTCCAGCTTTCTTCACAACAAATTATGTGTTTTGGTAAACACTGTTACAAAGACCATAAACACATATACAAATATGAGAGTCAAGTTGCAAGAGTCAAGCTGCCCAACTAAAGCAAACACTGATCACCTTAATAGTGACCACATTTTCAATAAAACAACAATACCTAAATCTCTGTTTATTCTCGATAAGAACTTCTGTTGACCTCTGATAGAAATAAAGTCATTCTGGTTTGTAATAAGTGAAGCTGGTAATGCTGTTTGTGGAGTTTTAATCCTCCTCTGTTGAGATCTTGAGAGATGTAATGTATTTTATCTTCAGTTGATTTCATCTAAGGCTGTGGCTGGAAGTCAGTTGTAATTCTTTTGTTTCTCTTTCCTTCATTGATTCTGCTTGTTACCAGCAGGTGTCCATCACTAATGCTCAGTCATCACTTAAAGGTGCAGTGTGTGATTTCTAGCGGCATCTAGTGGTGAGGTTATGAATTGCAACCAACAAAAGTTACGGTGGCCGAAAATAGAAAAATGAAAATAGAAAATATGTAAAGGATAAATTTAGAAATTATTTTTACTTAATTATTCAGTAAAACTATGTTATTTGCGAATATTATTGTTACTTGTTTATCATTGTGTCAGTGTTTTATTCGCTGAACTATGCATGCTTCCTTGCACAAAGAGCAACATAGTAACGAAACGCATTTGTCCGTTTAGGGCTACTGTAGAAACATGTCGGCGCATTTCAATGTAAGGGGACCCGCGGTGTATGTAGATAGAAACTGGCCATTCTAAGGTAATACAAATATAACGGTTCATTAAGTAAGGTCTTTATACACCACTGAAAACAGCATTCTCAGGGGCTGATACTGTTATTATTTAATCTCCAAAAAAAAAAAAAAACATTAAAACACTTTAATACCTGTGTTGGGGTTTTCTGTCTGTTTTATAAATAGTTATCACTTATTAGCATTTTGTCGGGTTCTGTTGTACATTAAGCCTTTTTGTTAGTTATTAGGGCCCAAGCCTTGAAAAGGCGAAGGCCCTATTGTTTTCCTTAGGATTATTTATTATTAGGGCCCAAGCCTTGAAAAGGCGAAGGCCCTATTGTTTTCCTTAGGATTATTTATTATTATTATTATTATTTTACTACCTTTTGGGCACTTTTGGGGGCCTTAACGTGCTCAAAAACTCTTGAAACTTTGCACACGTGTCAGAACCCGCGGCCATCAGGGCCGGACGGAAGATGGTACCCGGGCGTGGCAGGGGGGCTCGACAGCGCCCCCTGGAACGGGATTCGAAAACATGTCCATATATCAACACGCTTGCATGAATTAATATGAAAATCGGTACACATATAGATCTCATCGTTTCATATATCCTTCGTACTCTTACTTTTTACGCCAGCCCAACAGGAAGTCAGATATTTTTTAAGAGGCCAATCACATGGATGTGACTATTGTGAGTCAAAGTTATAGCGCCACCAACTGGCAGCAGGAAGTGTATCACTTTCAAAATGCTTTTAAATCACCCTCTTATTTTTTCCCGATTTGCTTAAAACTTTATGTGTATAATGTAAACACACGGCAGATGTAGACCTGTGAAAGGATTATTGATATCTTAGATACTGTTGCCGTGGTAACGCATCAAACTTTAAGATTTTTTTTTTATGCTTTTGAGACTCTTAGCGTACTTGAAATTGCATGAAACTCGACAGACACATCACATTTATTAGCCAGTAGACATGTGCAAAGTTTCAGAAATGGGCGTGCTGCAGGGGCTCAGTAGCGCCACCTTTTGACAAAAGAGGGGGAGTTAGGTCTATACTTTTATCTACAATCTTAAAACTCAGTATGTATATTGTTCATATCGAGCTGGACAACTTTCTAATTTACAGTTATTAGCTCAGACCTACAGGAAGTCAGATATTTTGGTTTGAATGTGGATGTTTTGGAGAATTTTCTCTTCCTCTCTCTCTGACCCTACATCTCTCCGTGTGTTTGGGGGGAGGGGGATTTGTCTGCTGAGTGAGAATGCTTTTATTTTTGTTTTTCAAGGTTTTGGGGCCCTTAACGTGCTCGAAAACTCTTGAAACTTTGCACACAGGTCAGAACCCGCGGCCATCAGGGCCGGGCTGAAGCTGGTACCCGGGCGTGGCAGGGGGGCTCGACAGCGCCCCCTGGAATGCGATTCGAACACTTGTCCATATATCAAACATGCTTGCATGTAATAATATGAAACTCGGTACATATTTAGATCTCATCGGGCCGAACAACCTTCGTGCTCTAAGTTTAACGACAGCTCAACAGGAAGTCAGCTATTATGGGTTGTTTGGAAAATGCATGCTTTTATTTTTTATATACTTCTCCTAGAGAATTAATCCAAACACCACGAAACTCGGTCAGCATGAAGTCAAGACATTGAGGATGATAAATTGCCAGCGGATTTTTGATATCTCGAACGGTTTGGTCGTGGCGAGGAAATGAATTTATGACTAAAAAAGGACACATAAAGTGTGTTATAACTCAGTTAGTTTTACCTACAGTTACAAAGCTTGGCGTGTATATTGTTCTCTTTAAGCCGAACAACTTTCTAATTTACAGTTATTAGTTCCGACCAACAGAAAGTCAGATATTGTGGTTTGAATGTGGATTCTGAGAATTTCCTCTCCCTCTCTCTGACAGAGAGTGTTCCCTGCCCTGACACAAAATCATAAATAGGGCTATACTGCCCTCTTGTGTCCAAAATTATATTTATATATAAATATATTACGTATGTGACTGAGGATGTTGTGTTTTATAGCGAGTGTACACAAATATAAGTAAACAGTTTGCAGTCTGAATGATGTCCTGTATGAAAGAAATGATGGAGTATGTTTCCACTGTTCACACACACACACAGTTCGATCGCGCCCGCGCCTCTCTCTCTCACACGCCTGCACACACACACAGTTCGATTGCGCCCGCGCTTCTCTCTCTCTCTCTCTCACACACACACACACACACACACACACACAGTTTGTTGGGGCACGCCTCTCTCTTAAGATGGAGTGTGTGTGTGCGCGCGAGAGAGGCGCGTTGGCGCGATCGAACTGTGTGTGTGTGTGTGTGTGAGAGAGAGAGAGAGAGAGAGAGAGAGAGAGAGAGAGAGAGAGAGAGAGAGAGAGAGAGAGAGAGAGAGAGAGAGAGAGAGAGAGAGAGAGAGTTTTGACTTTTAGGGTCTCTTTATTTTACACAAATAATTTTTTACAATCTAAGCTTTTAGAAACAGGGAAAAAAAATACCATAAATATAACAATATACCCTATGCATATATATACATATACACATACATACACACATACACACACATACACACACACATGCATCATTTATACACCTTAAACATTAACTTGTAGATTACCATCAATATCCACTTCACACACACATTGATTTACTTCCCATTTACATTTAAAAGTCTCAAGATTGTCAACTAGTTTATAATAAGCATACTCTATTTTAACACGTGTTTTTATCAATCCTTTCAAAATTGCTAAAACATCAGTTGACCCCGTGTCATTCAGTTTTCCTTTACGTGACACCCATATGGCCATTTTTGCCTGTCCAAATAAGAAGTTTAGTAACACAATTACTTCTTTTTTACTTCTAATATATTTTGGCCCATAAATAAAAACCAATGGGGTGAAAACGATGCCCAACGTTTGACACCACTTTTCTAATTCAGAAAAAAGTATCTGCAATCTCTCACAATTAAAAAACAAATGGAAAACTGTTTCCTGTGCCCCACAAAAAGGGCAACCCTCCCCTACCTCTGGATCAAGGTGTGCTCTGTGTCTGTTAGTAGCTATTATACCATGCACAATTCTCCACTGAAGATCTCCAGTCCTCTTCTCAGTAGGAGGCTTGTATAGGGACCGCCAGCTACCTTTAGGGGAAGCGCTTGCTCCAAACACTTCCTGCCATTTAGACTCCTTTACACCGTCCAGGGTTTGAAGGTATAAACTTCACGGTCTGGAGTCTGAAGGCTTTGACTCTGGATCTTATGTCTACTAGTCCTTGTCCTCCCTCTTGTATAGGTAGATACAGCACCGATGCCTTCAACCAGTGCTGTCCCGACCAGAAGAAATCCACCAGGCACTTTTGCAATCTTCTTACCATATCCTCTGGCGGTTCCAGAATCCTCATTCTGTGCCACAAAGATGCTGCGGCCAAGTTGTTACAGACAAGCACTCTTCCCCTGTAGGACAGCTGGGGTAGCAGCCATTTCCAGGAAGACAACCTTGCACACACTTTTTCCACTAAACCCTCCCAGTTTCTTTTCCTAAATCTTTCCGTCCCTAAAAAGACTCCTAAATATTTAAAACCTGCCCTCCCCCATTTTAAATCACCTGGTAGTAATGGACTTTGAAGTTCTTTACCACACCACAGAGCATCGCTTTTGCCCCAATTGACTTTTGCTGAACATGCTTTATTATAACACTCTATCGCCTTTTCTAACAATTTGACATCATTATGATCTCTAATTAAAACAGTAGCATCGTCTGCATAAGCAGAAAGTTTAATAGGTTGCTGAAAAAAAGTTGCATTGACATTCAACCCTTTTAACTCTCTTCTCAGTCTGGAAGACCAGACAGAGGACAACCTTGCCTAATTCCCCTCTGTACTTTTATCGGAAAGCTGAGGCCACCAGCCATTTTTACCATACATTTTGCTTCAGTATATAACATTTTTACTGCAGAAATAAAATTGTCCCCAAAACCAAAAGCTTTTAACGTCTTAAAAAGAAATAAGTGATCAACCCTATCAAAGGCCTTTTCCTGGTCTAGGGACAAAAAGCCAACATTAGTGCAATTTACAACAGCAAAATCTATACAATCTCGCACCAAATGTAGATTGTCAGAAATACATCTATTTTTGATACAATAAGACTGATATTTGTGAACAATTCCATTCAGTACACCATTTAATCTATTTGCTAGAACTTTAGAGAGAATTTTATAGTCCGAGCACAAAATTGCCACCGGCCTCCAGTTCTTCAACAGTGTCAAATCTCCTTTTTTGGGGAGCAGCGTTAAAACTGCACGCTGACAGCTTGTAGGAAGGACCCCTTTACTTAGACAATTTTGAAGTATCCCTTAAAAAAAATCTTTTCCAATAATGTTCCAAAAAGTCTTATAAAAATCAGAAGGTAATCCATCCAGTCCAGGCAAATGGCCTGAGGAAAGTCCCATGACAGCGCTGGTAACGTCCTCAAAGTTAAGATCCATTTCTAGAGAAAGTCTGTCTCTTTGCGTTATATTAGGAAGATCTTGCAACAGATCATTTCTGCATTGTTCATCTGCAATTTCAGCAGCATATAGTTCAGAATAAAAATCAACAGCAATTCCTCTCATATTCACCGGCTCTGAGGTGTCATGTCCATTAGTGTCTTTTAAGCAGAACATTAGTTTTTCTTTCCCAGCTTTACGCTCCAAATTAAAAAAGAAAGTTGTAGGACCATCCAAATCTCTTATTGCAGTGAACCTACTCCTCACAAGTGCTCTTTTGACCTTTTCATTTAGAATTGAGCTCAGTTGATTTTTTTTCCTTTCCCACAAATCTTTATAATTTGTAGGTTCACTTTCAATCACGTCTTTTTCAATCTCCATAACTTCTTTTTCTAGCCAATCTAATGTATTTTTTAAATCCAACGAGGAATGAGATGTGTATTGCTGACAAAAATTCCTTATATGCACTTTTCCAACCTCCCACCACTGAATAATATCTTCATAATAATTCTTCTCTCTTTTCCAGGTCTCCCAAAAGCCATTAAAATATTCACAGAAATTTTTATCTTCTGATAATTTGATATTAAAATGCCAGTAGCAGCTTTTACGAATTATTCTATCTAGTGTGCATTCTACTGTGATAAGTTTATGATCAGAAATCGATGGTGGTATTATAGCAGTTTTTAAAAATCTATTTCTCATATTTTTTGATACATAAATCCTATCTAAACGTGCAGCAAAAACTCTATTGTTGGTGACTTTCACCCATGTGTACTGACGTGTTGTAGGGTTGTATTCTCTCCACACATCTGAGAAATGCAAACTTTCAATTATACTGTCTAAACAGAAAGATGATTGTGCATGCTGTTCCTCCCCATTTCTGTCTAGAGTAAAATTTAAGGTACAATTCCAATCCCCACCCATAATAATAAAATCATCATCTTGCTGCTGTTTTAGAAAGAGTTCTAATTTTTTAAAAAGCTGTACTCTATCTGCTCCTATATTTGGTGCATAAATATTTACAAACAGAAAATGTAGATTACTTATTTCAGCCCTTACAATTAAACATCTTCCAGGTTGTAACTCTTTTTTAGAAATGATTTTTGCTTTAATTACAGGGGAAAACTACAATGCCACTCCAGCACTTAAAGGGTTAGTTCGCCCATTTAAGACATGAAGTTGTATGCAATCCTTACCAGCACTATAGTGTATACACACTGACCCACTCTGTTGTCACCCCCCTGGTCCGAGTTCTGACCGCTGGAAGTTTTTGAATGAAGTAATCCCGGCTACTTTCCGGGGCCACAAAACTGTGCGTTTTTACGTGAAAAAAAGATTTGCGTTTCAAAGCTTGATTAATTTAACACAAAAAAAACACGCCGGGCAAAATTCATACCTCAGTTTTAATGCGGCACTATTTTCCTTCCGTTTCTATCAATCCGCGCTGCTGTCAATGTCAACAGTGCGCACGTGACGATCAGCTCTTCCATAGTGTTTACACAATCGATCGACAACAAGGTAAAAAATATTAAATTAACAATGGTGCGAACTTGTAAATTCCCAGGCTGTGACAACAAGGATGTGCCGGGATCAAAGTTCAAATTTCATCGTTTTCCTGTATCAAATATGAATATGAGACAGCTTTGGCTGGTTGCCATCGGCTACTCAGCGGGAGCTAAATTATCTCGAATAAAGGATTTTCGTGGTGTCAACTCCATATAATTATTAATTTATTAATGATTGTATTATTGTCCACTCAGTATAATAATAATGCAGTCAGATAGACTATAGCCAACACTAGTCAAGACAACGTTAAATTAATAAATAAAAAACTACAAAGCAAGATGAGCGATCACACTTACTCTGCCGACATCTGACCGTCAAGTCCAGCTGGTTTGGGTCGCTTTTTCCAATTTATTTTAGGGATGTAGAAGAACGTCTCCAGGACACCTGCATTTAGCATCGCAGGGAACACGTCATTGGATGTAATGCAGACAGACGGTGCGTTGGCGTCCTTGTCAATTGAAAGGTTTTGCATCTGTGGCATGATGAGTTCCCATTCGTGGCAGCAATAGCTTTCAACCTCTGTTGGCATAACTTCACAATTGGAACAAGTGCACCACCATTTGTCATTCATCCTGCCTCTTGCTACAGCTGTGGTGGGCCCACCATCAGATTGGACAACTTCTCTGTCCTCTCGCTCTCTCTCTTCCCGTTCTTTGTCCATCTGCTCAAGTTCGGCATCGGTATACTCCGGTTCATAAAGATATCCCTTTGTCGTTGAGTTAAAATTACTGTCTTCATCTGATCCGTCTGACACTGTGCTAAAATTAGTTTCATCATCTGAAGTTTCGTAGTCGGACATGTTGTCGGCGAGTCGCGCTATCAACAGCTAATCGTCACGTGCGCACTGTTGACATTGACAGCAGCGCGGATTGATAGAAACGGAAGGAAAATAGTGCCGCATTAAAACTGAGGTATGAATTTTGCCCGGCGTGTTTTTTTTGTGTTAAATTAATCAAGCTTTGAAACGCAAATCTTTTTTTCACGTAAAAACGCACAGTTTTGTGGCCCCGGAAAGTAGCCGGGATTACTTCATTCAAAAACTTCCAGCGGTCAGAACTCGGACCAGGGGGGTGACAACAGAGTGGGTCAGTGTGTATACACTATAGTGCTGGTAAGGATTGCATACAACTTCATGTCTTAAATGGGCGAACTAACCCTTTAAACTGGTACCATGACTAAGAGATTTCTCTCCTTTCCACCATAGATCCCAGTCAACTTCATTACTTTGGTCGCTATGAGTTTCTTGTAAAAATACAACACTTACATTTTTTATAAGAATTAATTCTGATAATACATTATTTTTTCTCCCATCCCTCATTCCATTCACATTTAGGGATCCCACCCGCATGCCCTTCATGAGGACACACACACACACACACACACACAGTTCGATCGCGCCCGCGCCTCTCTCTCTCCCACACACGCACACACACACAGTTCGATCGCGCCCGCGCCTCTCTCTCTCTCTCTCACACACACACACACACACACACACACACACAGTTCGATCGCGCCCCCGCCTCTCTCTTTCTCTCTCACACGCACACACACACACACACACACACACACACACATACACACACATATTGGAACGTGAGTGAAGTACAAAGCCTATAATAAAGTAGTTAGTTTATAGTTTAGCATCCAAATACATCGCAAATTTTGAAACAGTTTGATTCTAATGAGAGAGTTACGTGAGCCCAACACCACTTACTTTCACTTTCGCTTCACATTATTTCGGTTACTTCTTGTTTATAGTTTTTTAAAATTCTTGTTCTGTTCTGTATATCATTAAATTTAAAGGATTGCTTGTGTAATATTTTGAGTGTATCATCAAATCAGAATAATTCTCTTAGTTTAGTGATTCCCTAGTTATTTTTTAATTTATTTTTTCATTGTTCTAATCAGGTAAGGCAAGTAATATTCTCTGTGTCTGTATATATATATATATATATATATATATATATATATATATATCATCTGAATTATAAATAACTTATTTCTGTATAAAATAAAAATTCTAGAATAATCCAGACCAACCAGAGCGCACTATTCCTACAACATCATCAGTGCTGAAGCGGAACTACCAGAGCCGATCGGCAGATAGCGAGCAGATGCAGCATATGTGTTGTATCGAGGCAGGGTCAGGCCAGGGGAAACCATTTGCAGCTTTTTTATTAAGAATGGTCAAGACAGGCAGGGTGAACACTGGCAAACAGGGCAGAACAGAAAAGTCAGAGACAAACCAGGTTGACAGGCAAAGGACAAAGACCTCCAGATAAATACTGGGCTTCTGGATTTACACATTGAAGTGCTGCAAAACATATTGCCCTAAAAATTACTGTAAATTTAAATGATCTCATATATGTGGCTGTTGTGGTTCACGATCATAGGCCCTGTCCCCAAATGGCACACTTCATATGAATTTTCGGTCTTGTGTACTTATTTCATGTGTCCGTTAAATCCATGAGACAGTAGGCTGTCCCATTTTTCATTTTAGGTTTCAGAAGGTTGCTCACGCATACTTTGTGCCCTCGATGCGCACTTTTGCAGAGCCCACACTGATGCAAGCTCTACAGCACACTTCTTTTCAACAGTCAAAGCGGGGGTTACGTATTTGCACGTCGTGCACAATAACCCTAAAGGCACCGGGGTGGCGGCTTGTTTTTATATATATATATATATATATATATATATATATATATATATATATATATATATATATATATATATATATATAAATATAGCTGCGAGCAGCGATGAAGGGCCAAAGCTGGCGGCACCGCCACCCCAGTGCCTTTAGGTAAAGGTGCCACCGGCTTGGGCCCGCAATCGCTGCTCGCAGCTATATTTAAACTTTGTTTATCAACTTCTGTTGCTGATGAATGAGGTTTGAGGTTTATTAAGGATATGACACTTCTGTGGGTTTCATGGTCTAACTGAGAGTGTGCTGATTCTAAACTGATTTGTGTTTAGTGTCTTTAGGCACAATCAGCTTAATTCACACTTTTCCCATCCTTTGGCAGCAAATCTGCCTGGAATAGGTATTTTAAAAACTCTGTTTATGAACATCGTTTGCCAGAGGCAGCTGGAGTGAGCCAAGTGATTACAATCACCACCATCCACAGGTGTGTTATCTTCAATCTTCACCCCAGGCTTCACTTCTGCAAGAGACATTGTTCAGCTTTCTTAGAAATAAAAAAACATCAAGTGAAAACAAATTTACACAAAATGTAAAAGATACAACCATAAAAGAAGATTTAATACTCAGAAATTATTTGTAGTCATTATTATTATTAATAGATTAAATTATTTATTGAACATTGTTATCTTTAGTCATATTGCTGCTGGCACTGATTTATACCCCACAGAATCTTCGCCTGCAAAGGTCTCCACAGATTTCCACAGAATTGGAATGACAGTCATTCACAAAACCCCCACCCTGCAGTGAAAAAAGTTATATGTCTGTGTTATTTATTTAAAATAAAATGTCAGAGAATGTGACGCCATTTTCTCGAGTGCTAATTTAGTCCATACATGTCTGAATTTATCATGTATAAGTAGTAAATATATATATATATATATATATATATATATATATATACTGTATGTATAAGTGACTGATTCATTTAATTATTGTCATTACTATTAATTTCTAATTGAGTATTGATTTGTATTGTATTCTGTTTGTTTAGAACCACTCATACTGTGTTACACTCCAAACTACTCTGTAATACTCTGCCATATCCTCTGCTACTTATAGTACTACAATAGTTCACTCAACCAAATTCTATGACTGTAAATGCCTCTAGAAGCCTCAAGCCATTAAAGTACACTTCATCTCTGACTAGAAGACTTATGTCTGCTCAATATCCACTAACATCCACACTAGTCTCCCCCACAAATGGTCCTTCGAGCCGGATTGGGGAGCTTCCATAAGAATGATGCATTAGACTGAACCAGGTCCGAGACCTCACCTTCCTGAGCCCACAGTCAGACCCAGACGAGCAATGCGGCTCCCTAGTTACCTGTCAGATTTTCAAGCTCACTGATCATCAACAGAGGCTACAGTCAATACAGAGAGTAGATTCTTCCCCTGAGATGAGTGATGATTCAGAATCACGAGGAGCGGCTACAGTGTCCTACTAGTGTTCCAGAAGTTGCGGAAGGAGACTGAGGGACTGCAATGTCATTCCTTTGAGCAGATAAGGAAACTGGAGGAGAGGAATGATGTCCTGGAAGCACAGTTGAGCCTACTTGCAGTGGGTGATCGGAACAGTCGCCATCCACAGAGTACATCTTTCCTGTTCCTCAACCCCACGTCCATACTCCACATATCACTACAGATGCCAGGCCCATCCCTCTGCCTCGATCCAAGCTAGATCAGAAGAACTTGTACTGCGTACAGTCCGACAAGCCCTCCACATTCTGCTAGGTCCATCGGTGACCTTTACAGTGTCACCAGCGTCCCAACCCAAGACCTTATTCAGGATTCGTCATGCCTTTACAGCAGAGACACTGGGATTAGCCGAGCATACATATCCAGTTGACGAGTTACAACGTAGATATTGCCAACTACACAGTTGCCACATGTTGAATCCGTCCAACCACTCCTCCTTATAGGGTCGAATTACCCTCAACTCATCACCCCATAGCCATTCTGTCTATGCCCGCCGAATGGTCCTGCCGCCATAAAGACCCTGCAACCTCCCACTCAAAAGATCAACCATCGTCTTTCCAACCAGCATTGACTTTTCCCAGCTACTTCAGATTCGTATACTGACCTGTACAGACAAATTGATTAATTGTGCCAACTTCTTCCTTACTGCAGTGAGAAACTCAACGTAAGAAACCCGCTCGAAGTAAGATTTAGAGGCCATGTCACTGCTCCTGTCCAAGACTACAAGAGTTGCAGTAGATATAGTAGCCCGATAACGGGTACTGCAAGCCTCCCCAAATACCACTCTGCCTTGTCTCCGAGGAATAGAACGGCGATTAGCCAGGGATCCAGCACAAGCACGAGCCTACCATGTGGAGATGAACAAGTTGAAGGAGCAGGATATGCACAATTGATACTTCCAGATCAAGTGGACCAAGCTGAAGAGTTGGTCCACTTGGTCCCCCAAGTGGGTCCCCCAATTGGGTCTAACACACACACCACACACCACACAACATAATGGTAAGAACAGGGTTGTCTTTAACTATTCATTCTGACATGGAGGGAAGAATCTCAACCAATTGAACCTCCCTGGCCCCACACTGGGCCCTTCCCTGATCAGAATCAGAATCAGAATCAGAATCAGAAAGAGCTTTATTGCCAAGTGTGCTTGCACACACAAGGAATTTGTTTTGGTATTGAGGCTTCCAGTGGACATATACAAATACAAATACAACATGAAACATAATACTACAAATTATAAGAATAAAAAATAAAAATATAAATATATGAGAATAAAACTATCACAGTTGGGTTTAGTCAGAATAGACATTTTCAGATTTACAGATTATGAACCTATTTACAGTGTTTTGAATATTATAAATAAATAAATAAATCTACATATAAGTATCTGATGTCTGATAAATCTGATAAATCTGATGTCTGATGTCTGATAAATCTGATAAATCTGATGTCTGATGTCTGATAAATCTGATGTCTGATGATCTGATAAAATGATGTCTGTCCTCCTGAGGTTTTGTGAACATACTGTCGCATTGAGTAGTGACATTAGAGGTATGTTTCATCAGGTGCGACTACTTCCTGAAGATCGCCAGCCCAGCATTCCCAAGCTGGCCCATCTAACTTTTTCGAGACTGCGCTTGCTTCATCCTTTTCAAGATGGCAGTTGGCAAGTGTGGCAAGTGTGGTGTGCTTGTGGTGCTTTTAGCATACATATTTATTATTAACTTTTTAGAAAACGGCCCTAAAATCGGTTTCAGTGGGCATTTACATAGTTGCTATGCTCACTCAAATAAACTTTTACTTAAAAAACAACTTGGTTATGGGAAGAAAATCCTCGTGGACACATTTCTCTATCCTTGTTGGTATCCAGCCAAGCGTAATGATAAAGGTGGCGTCAAAAGGCAAGTGAATGGCGACGAAATGATACTTTGTATCTGCCTATTATTATCTGGAGATATACATCAATGCCCGGGCCCGATGTGGGAACATGGACCAAGGAATACGATGTCAAGTAGGCCCTCGGCATGTGCGAGAGTTTGCCCTAGACATCCAAACGCCCGGGACAAACTCCTATCCATGAGTGTCGCTGAAGGGAGTGGAAACGTGCGTGGAGGCGCCGGGAGAAGTGGTGGAGATCCGGAGCTGGGAGACGTGACAGTGATCCGGGAGCGCAGTGCGGAGCAGGCAAGGAGATTGGATCCACAGGCCCCCGTGGAGCAGTCACTCTTGGAAGAGATGGAGGGTGTCTACAAAGAGATATCGAATCGGGATTCTTTCATGTCGGTGAGAGGACTACACCTGCTTCATCTCAATGTCAGAAGCCTTTTCCTGAAAATCACAGAGATCCGACACCTCAGTAAAAGCAGAAAGGTGGGAATTTTTTTTTCTACCGAGACATTGCTGGATGGCTCCATTACGGACGCTGAAATTGAATTGGAGAACTATTTGGTAATTAGGAGAGATCGAAACCGTAAATGTGGAGGGGTGTATATATATATATATATGTAAGTGTGGACATTGGTGTTAATCATAGAATGCTTAAATAGTGACCAGGTTGAAGCGGTCTGGTTGGATATTTTGCTACCGAAGAGTAAGCCCATACTAATTTGCGCATGTTACAGACCGCCTGATCAAACACAGTTTTGTGAACTTTTAGAGGATTTTTGCACGAATTGCATGGACATGGTTAAATCTGAAGTTATCATGTTGGGGGATTTCAACACTGATTTTCAGAAAAGTGATGTTGTTGGGATATAAAGCATTGATGAATTTATGTCGCTCCTGTAGTTTACATCAGCTGATTAATGAACCTACACGTGTGTGCTCTACCACCCAAACCACGATTAACCTTGTCCTAGTCTCAGACAAATCTTGGATAACTGAAAGCGGGGTTATAAAATATGGGTTGAGTGACCATTCTATTATTTTCTGTACTAGAAAGATCAAGCAAGCAGTGTTCAACTGTTATACTTTTATAAAAACCCGGTCACTGAAAAAGTATAGCAAAGAAGCGCTGAATGGCTATTTAAATAAAATGAACTGGTCTAAGGTTTTGCTATGTAGTGATATGAACAGGGCATGGTGCTTATTTAAAAGCATGTTTTTAGAAGCGATAGATAAAATAGCCCTATATAAAGTAATTAGAATAAAGCAGAGAACAGAACCCTGGGTAAATTATGTCGTCCTTGAGGCAATTAGGCTATGAAATAGGAAGTATGGGAAATTCAGAGAAAACAAGGATGAGCAGAGTTGGGCTGATTATTAAAGCCATAAAATGAAATTAACAGATTAGAGGTTAATACTAAAAGGCATATTTCAATGAAACAATTGCTGAATACAGAGATGACTCAGGAAAGTTATGGAAATCCCTTAAGCAATTTGGCTACAGTAAAAGGCTAAAAACAAAAAACACTAATATTACTCTAGATCTTGGCAACAACATTATATCAGAGAAGGAGATAGTGGCAGATAGCTTTAATAAGTATTTCTCATCAGTTGCCAGGAAGCTTGTCCACTTTTCTTTCTACTATATATAAATGATCTAAAGCTCAACGGATTTTGTACCCCCCAGATTAGTATTAAATTAGTCTTTTCTTTATGCTGGAACTACCCTTTGGAACCGGTTACCTGGTACACTCAAGACAGAAAGAAGCATAGGCAGTTTTAAACAGGGTTTGAAAGTATGGCTTAGGTGCCAATCGTAGTCATTATAATATCATTGTCTATTTTTATGGTAAATTTTTCTGTATAATATGGATGAATTTGTTTAATGTATGATGAATGATTGCTGTGTGATTTGCTGCCATCTGTCCTCTCCCCCTGCCCTCAGTGGCGCAGATAGGATTTTTTAACTGGGGGGGACCACGCTGTCAGCAAATGATTTAAACTCAATTCGTTATTTTGCGTAATTTGGGCTTTAACTAGTGCTCAATTAGTTACTTTGCATAATTTGGGCTAATGATTTGCACTAAAAAGCCATTGGGGGATTCTTATTTGAAATCATGGATAAAGAACAATGAACAAATGTAAACAAAGGCCTACCTGATAACCACTAGCAATGCATGATCAGACTGTTATTTTACTAGTATGGCAATCACCCACCAACACTTCATGTCTTCTTCACCAAAGTATTTTTTGTGGCTGCCCTCCTGCAGATCCTCACCTGACTGACTAGGGCCTTACTGTCATCAGAAATTGCCTGCAGGCCAGGAGGACAACATTTTAAAATCTTATAATTTCAGTTAACTCTCTGTACCTCTATAGAATTTCACAACAATGTGAAATGAATGGCTCAAACTACTATTTCAAAAATGTCTAAGAACAAATTTTTTAATTTAAGTGTTAATTACAAGTTTGTTGCAATTTATAGATTAGAAATATCTTTCAAATGATGTATGACATATTAAGAAATGTTTTTCATGGCCCATAATTTAAAGAATTTCAAAGAATCTATATCCTCCGTTGCTCCAGTCCGTACAATAAAAAAACATGATTTCCTGCTATAAGAGGATGTCAAAAGTTTATGTAGGCCTTTATTTGTTGTTTGCATAAACCTTGAACCACACAAATTTACTTATTATAATTATTTTTATAGTGGCTTACACGACAGTGAACATACCTCAGTCAATTTATACAGTACAATGGGTTAAATTATAAGATAAAACATTATTCCCTGACAACGATAAATTGTTTGGTTTATCCAACCATTCTTTTTGTGTTCATTCATTATTTGCCTCTGTACACTCACCTAAATGCATAGTTATGGTCTCCACATTTTGCTGTGTTTACTAAGTGCAAAAGCGTTCTTGCCATTATTGTCAGACTAGCTATTCCCCTTACCAATATCTAATCTGCCACATCTGGGAAAGTCAACAGGCATAGGATACTTACATTGTTTGGTTTTTGAAAGAACGAGGTGATTGTTTTTTGTCTCTTCATTGCCTTTATGTGGCATTTATACAGTCAATTTTTTCAGTTCAGAAAATCACCGACTCAGCTCAGTCATGGATGGTATATGATCACTATGGTTACCGGTCCGCTCCTACAGGCACGATTGACGCAGCTACCAGCCCCTCATAGGACCCCGGCGACGTCACTCAGGAGTCGTAGCACACACACACACACACACACAGAGGGAGAGTGTGTAAACGTCGGTGGCATGATGGCATCGTGTGTGTATATACCACAGAACAGCGTGTAGTGAGAACGGGGGTACAAACAAAGTAATGGTGACCGGTGAGGATTATTATTGTGTGTCAGCCTGCGTCTGCCCCGACCCGATTCTGAAGCAGCGGCGGGCCGGGACACTACTTTGGCTAATGTACATAGCGAAAACACTGGTTAATCCTCTGTTCTACCGATTTTTGTCGCCTTTCGTAGGGATAATGAGGGCGAGGGACGGAGTCATGTCCCCCCCGTTTCTAGTGTCATCTGTGCCCCTGCCTGCCCTTATAGGGACCACAATGGAAATAAGTCTTTGGGCTTTATTATGTCATCCCTGACTATTTATGTATTTTTAATGTATGACACAGAGTACTGTTCCATGTTTTTTTATTTTTATATTTAAGTGTTTAAATAAAATCAATCAATCAATCAATTAACCGGCCTTTTACTCCACTGGAGTGGATTGCTTCTGCCCTGACCTCATCCAATTTTGGGCAGAGATGGGGGTTTTAGTGTCTGACAAAGAGAGATGTATACCTGGACCTGCTCTACCAGATGGACACAGATTCATTCTTAATGGTCCTCCCAAGATTCATCTCCCGCAGAGGCAATCCATTTTAAATCATATCAGACCAAGATTACAAATTTCAGAGGAGGCGATAGGTCACTGAGCTCCATACTTCCCTCCAGGTGCAATTAGCCAGCCACCAGATTAGTTTCAAGTTCATCCCCCCAGGCGCATCACACCTCGGAGGCTGCTGGGAAAGAGAGATTAGATCCCTGAAGTCTGCCCTCTGTTCTACTATAGGGACTCAAATCATGACGAAAGAAGTCTGACGTACCGTGGTCGTTGAGCTAAAAGGCAACCTCAATTCAAAACCACCCGGATATACATCCTCAGATGTAGCACACCCTGAGCAGTTACTCCAAAAATGCTACTTATGGGGCCCTGACTCATCACTACCTCAAGAAATATACCCAGAATCAGAGTTGCTGAGCAAAAGGAGGTGGAGACATAGTCAGTTTTTAGCAGACCACTTCTGGAGATGCTTCCTCTGTAACTATCTCCTAGAACTACAAGTCCGCTAGAAGTGGCACAGAGAGGCAGAGAACATTTTCACGAGTGCTAATCTAGTCCCTACATCTCTGAATCGATTGTTATATGTGAGTATATACAAAACCCATTTCCAGAAGAGTTGAAACATTTTGTAAAATGCAATAAATACCACAATCTGTGATTTGTTAATTCTCTTGAATCTTTTTTTAACTGACAAATGTACAAAAAAAGATTTCCAATGTTTTCACTGACCAACATAATTGTATTTTGGAAACAAATTTTAGATTTTTGATGGCTGCAACACACTACAAAAAAGTTGGGACAGAGGCAAAGGGAAAAAATAAAAGATTATATATTATCCAAGTTAAACAGTTTTTTAAACAGTCCACAATTAGCAGGTGAATTGGTAATAGGTGAGGGTGCAAAATGGCTTCTCTGACTTTGCAAGCAAAGATGGGTAATGGCTCACCACTTTGTGCCAAATGTCATGAGAGAATTGTCAGACAATTAAAAAAAAATCACATTTCTCAATGCAAGATTGCAAAGAATGTATGTTTTACACCATCTACCTTGCATAATATTGTGGAAATATTCAGGGAAACCAGAAAAATGTCAGTACATGTAGGTCTTGGTAGGAGGCCTCTGTTGAATGTGAGTGACCTTTGAGCTCTCAGATAGCACTACATTAGAAACTGTCAAGCTACTGTGTTAAATATAGCCATATTGGCATGGAGACATATATTTCGATTGTATAGAGACTTATACTGCCATCAAGATGACTTCTTTCCTGGGAAGCAAGACATTGCCAGGCAGTCCATATCTGTCTCTAAGTGAACATGTATGGCCCGTCATGAAAAGGAGAATCAGACAATGACCACAGACTGTTGAGCAGATAGATGTCTTATATCAGACGAGATTGGAAGAATTCCACTTGCAAAACTTCAACAATTAGTATCCTCAATTACCAAACATTTACAAAGTGTAATTAAAAGTTAAGGTCATGTGACCCAATGGTAAACCTGCCTCTGTCCTCTGTCTTGCAGCCATCAAAATCAAAATTTGTTTATATTTACAAAATACAATTAAGTTGGTCAGTGAAAACACTGGAAATATTTTCTTTGTACATTTGTCAGTTCGGGGGTTTCTGTGGCACATTTAGGCATTTACTATGTCTCCCTGGACGTGTCCTAACTGGATGTTGACGCTTAGTTAGGCTGTTTTAAGTTAAGTTGTGTAGTGTTCTGACTCGCTAAGATTGTGCTTGGTCTTTTTTCACATCTTGGTATGCAGGAATTTTTCCAGTATGGCATAGTGTGTATAAACGGTCCCCATTTGCATTAACACCATGATGCCCCGCTGAGTTCCCTCGAAAAGGAACGTTCTTAGGGTTAAGTATGTAACCATAAGAAGGGAAAGATATGCTGTCTCATGTTGCCATGCTTCGGGAATGCCTGTGTGTCTTCCTTCATGAACTTGAACTCGAAGTTCATGATGTGTAATGCATGTGCCCTTTTATGCGTAATGCATAGGCACTCCATGTGATGTCATAGGACTGCTGTTGACCAATAGAACTCCCTTGATTTCACATGTGCTTCAGACTCCGGTTCTGCAGAGGCGTTCTATATAAATCGAGAATAAAATGAAATATCAGGAATAATTAATTTCAGTTAATTCAACATTTTCAAATATTATATGAATATACCAACTCATGAAAGTAGAAAAATGTCTATTGTAATATTTAGTGAGGTTGAAACAGATGAAGAAAACACAGCAATGGTACAACATGAAGGAAATTCCTTCATGTTTTACCATTGCTGTGTTTTCTTCATCTGCAGATGAGGCTGTTGTTCAAATCAATATTTATAAAAATTTAGATATACAGTATATACTTTCTTGTCATTTAGTCGTTCACTTGTTTTGAGATCTTTCAATAGTTTAGACTGTTTGGCCAAAAACTTAACCTTCACCTGTTGCATGAGCCACAAGCAGGTTTCATGAGTAATATGACAGTGGATCACGAAATTGAAATCTAACTGGCTTGATGATAATGACGATGGTTATGTCAATTTCTTTGCCTTTTCAACCACATTTTTCATGGAAATAAATTATTATAATTGGTCAGTTAACTCATAAGAAGCAACTTAACTTAACGTCCTCGGGTTACGACTGTAACCCTTGTTCCCTGAGAAGGGGAACGAGGACTGCGTCGAACGACACTTTGGGGGAACGCCCCTCAGGGTAGCGCCTCTGAAGTATGAATGAAACTGAGCCAATCTCTAATTGGTGCTGCGTAATGACGTAATGAGTGACGGCATACAAGCAGAAGCTATAAAGGACGCCGGCACACATGAGATGTCAGCTTCTGTGATGAAGCAAGCGCTCCCAGGCAGGGGAAGGCGTGGCGAAAGGACGCAGTCCTCGTTCCCCTTCTCAGGGAACAAGGGTTACAGTCGTAACCCGAGGACGTTCCCTTTCGAGGGAACTCGGACTGCGTTGAACGACACTTTGGGGGAACGAGTACCCACTATGCCACAACGCGCCCTGCCTGTCCTAGTGTGAAGCTGCTCACAGGCACACTTAGGACGAGAGCACGAGAGTGCCAGGCGTAGACGGGATGTCCAGACTGTAAAACCTAATAAAGGTGTGGGGGGTGGCCCATCCTGCTGCATCGCAGACCTCTTGGATTGGGGCCCCCGAGAGGAGGGCTCTAGAGCAGTGTTTCCCAAACGGGGTGCCGCGGCACCCTGGGGTGCCTTCTGGCGAGAGCAGGGGTGCCGTGTAAAAACTCCATTAAACATTTAAAATTGCTAAAATGTGTAAAAAAAATAAAATAAATGTATCATCAATCTCGCATCGTCGGAAGCGTCTAATAACAACAAATAATGCACACAAATTCATAATAAAAAATGCAAATCATACGTTTTCTGCGTTCGTTGAATTGCGATTTCCGCATGATTTCATTCTCGTGCTTCATTCCCAGCGTCCACACATAAAGCTGCCTCTTTTTCATGGCTTGTTGCGCTTACGGTCAAATACACACGAAACATTGTCACAACGTCCGTCTTGCCGCATATTCACAAACACATCGGTTATGTCCGTGCTGCTGGCAACGGTAACGCGTGCGATTAATGTTTTTCAGTTTAACGCGTTAAAAAATATTTAAACACAATTAACGCAGCATCCGTTTTTTCTGTCATCCTTTGGCTAGCGTTACATTATATAATCACGTTCTTATTCATGCAAATGCTTTTAAACCATGCAACCGCGAAAAGACAAAAGAGAACGCGCTGTCTGTGAATGTCCTGCTGACACAGGACGACGCGCATCGCGTGCCAGAATCGACTTCTCTTTCGTGCTTGAACGAATAATAACACACAGTTATGCCAAAATGTCCGTTTTGTTGAGTATCCTCATGAGAGCAGTCTTAAATTAGTTAAAGTCTTAAATTAGAGTTCTGAGAAGATGGGACGCGTGTGAGATAAACAAGTGCAGCAGTGACAACAGAATCAAAGAACAGGTAACAGAGAAAATTACTCACTGCTCTTGACTAAAGAACGCTTGTAGCTTTAATAAGGATTCATCTATATTTAATTTATTATTTATTTAGTGAAGACTGTAAAATGTTTGATAACTTCATTCAAGTAGCAGTATTGGTATCAGTGATACTGGGCTTCATTCATAAAAAAGATGCCATTAAACAATTATTTAAAATATACTTCTTTATGTTGTTTATACATTAATTTGGAGATTAACTGTGAAATTATTACATTATAAAATATATTAAAAACAAGCTATCTTGTGCAATTATAACAAGATTAGCCCAATATAAAAACACAAATAGGCCTACACTGAGTGAGCAAACATTTTGGTGAGATTTGCAATGGTAATTGGGCAATGTTTTGCTGAATTATGAATAAAAGCCTTAATTAAATATGTCATCATGTAAAGTGATCGCTGGAGAAGAAATTAATGATTTCCTAGACTTTAAATGGATGGACAAAAAAATTGATAATATTAAAAAATATCTATATGACAGTAGGCCTATATACGGCAGTTATTCCCTGTGGTATTGAAAATCAATACATTTCAAGGTATAGTATCAAAGTAGTATCGTGACAACACTAGTGTAGGGTGCCACAACTTTTTTAACATTTTCAAAGGGTGCCTCGACTGAAAAAAGTTTGGGAAACACTGCTCTAGAGGACGCCATGCCTCTGGTTGAATGAGCCCTCACGGCCAAAGGTGAAGGCAGATTGCGCACCTGGTAGGCCAAGGAAATAGCATGGACAATCCAGCAACTGGTCTGACTTCCGCCATGAAGAGGACCTCTGAATGTAAATTTTTAGAGCTCTGACAGGGCAGAGCAGATGGAGTCTCTCCTCATCCGCCGTCACGTGAGGTGGAGGATGAAATGCCTGCAGAACCGTAGGCCGTGCCGCATTAGATGGCACCTTAGGCAAATAGCCCAGCCTAGGATGTAGGATGGCTTTAATGTCGCCTGGAGCAAACTCCAGGCACCCATTAGATATGGAGAGCGCCTGGAGATCCCCTAGCCTCCTCAGAGAGGTAATGGCCAACAGAAAAACCACCTTCAGGGAAAGGTTCTTGGCCTCAGCCGACTCCAGTGGTTTGAAGGGGGCCTCGGCCAGCCCTTCGAGAATCACTGCCAGGTCCCATGTGGGAACCCTGGTACGAGCCGCAGGTCTCATCATCCAAGCCCCACGGAGGAAACTTACGACCAACTGCTGTCTCCGCAGAGGCCCATCACCCAGAGGAGCGTGGAAAGCCGCAATGGCAGCCACGTACACCTTGAGTGTGGACGGGGTAAGACCAGCTGAAAAGCGATCTTGGAGGAACTCCAGAACTGAAGCCACTGGGCAGTTAACTGGATCCACCTCACGCTCTCTACACCAATTGGTAAAGACATTCCACTTTAAGCCGTACAATTTCCTCGTGGATGGGGCTCTAGAGCTGAGTATGGTCTCCACTACTCCAGCTGATAGGCCGGCCTCTAGGTACTGTGACCGCTCAGGGGCCAGACCCACAGTTTCCATTACTCGGGCCGAGGGTGAAATATTGAGCCCTCTGCCTGTGTCAGCAGGTCCCTCCTGAGGGGAATCTCCCACGGAGGGCCGTCTAGGAGCGATATAATGTCTGAGAACCATACTCGGGCCGGCCACAACTGGGCTACCAGCAGTAGGCTGATCCCGTCGCGACGGACCCTCTCTAGAACTCCCGGGAGCAGAGCAATCGGGGGAAATGCATACAGACGCAGCCTCGGCCACGTCTGCACCATGGCATCCAACCCCAGCGGGGCTGGATGAGTGAGGGAAAACCACAGTGGACAATGGGTCGTCTCTCGAGACGCGAATAGGTCCACTTCCACTGGGCCGAACCTCTGAGATATTGACTCCACCACCTCGGGGTGGAGTCTCCATTCCCCGGGCCTCAGCCCCTGTCTCGACAGGATGTCTGCTCCCTGATTTTGACTCCCTGGGATGTATGTTGCTCTTAGAGATAACAGTTTCCCCTGTGACCACAGGAGGATCTGATGCGCCAGTCTGCATAGAGGGCGAGACCTCAGACCACCCTGATGGTTTATATAGGCCACTACCGACATATTGTCTGACCTCACAAGGACATGATGACCCTTGAGGTCTGGCAGGAAGCTCCTCAGAGCTCGGAACACCGCCAACATCTCCAGGCAGTTTATGTGCCAGGAGGAATGATGGTCCTGCCATAGACCTGTCGTAAAGCGGCCGTCCATGACCGCGCCCCAGCCCGTGAGGGAGGCGTCTGTCGAAACGGTTTTTCGGCGACATGACGCTCCTAACACTGGACCTTGGGACAGAAACCAAGCTTTTTTCCACATAGATAGGGAACGAAGGCATCTGCGCGTAACCCTGATCATGCGGAACGGGTTCCCTCTCAGGGAGAACCCCTTGGTTTTCAACCACCACTGGAGGGCCCTCATGTGCAGCAGGCCAAATGGAATAATGTTGGACGCTGCTGCCATGAGCCCCAACACTCTTTGAAAATGTTTCACAGTAATGGCTTGGCCTAGCTTTATCCTGGACACTATAGCCAGAATGGACTCGATTCATACAGGAGACAATCGTGCCCGCATCGTGACCGAGTCCCACACCACTCCCAGAAACGTGGTTCCGAACCGCCAGCTCTTGTGACTGAGACAGAATCAGCCAGTCGTCGATATAATTGAGTACCCTGATGCCCTGGAGCCTCAGGGGTGCTAGAACTGCATCCATACATTTGGTAAATGTGCGTGGGGAGAGAGCTAGGCCGAACGGAAGAACCCGATATTGGTACGCTACGCCCCCGAAAGCGAACCTCAGGAACTTCCTGTGAGATGGAAGGATGGATATGTGGAAGTATGCGTCCTTTAGATCTATCGTTACAAAACAATCCTCGGGTTGAATTTGACTCACGATGATGGGAATAGTGAGCATCTTGAACCTGAATCTCCTCAGAGAACGATTCAAGTGTCTGAGATCTATTATTGGACGCAACCCCCCATCCTTTTTGGGAACTATAAAGTAGCGGCTGTAAAACCCGGACTCCCTGTCCGGTGGAGGAATACGTTCTATAGCCTCCTTTACCAGCAGGGAGTTTACTTCCTGTTCCAATACCCGACCCTGCACTGGGTCGACTGCAGTCCAGACGACCCTGTTGAACCTTGGTGGGCGTAAACCGAACTGCAGCCTGTACCCCTTTTGAATGGTGCGCAGGGCCCAAGGCGAAATATTCATAAGATTTTTCCATGCGTTGAAATATTTTACCAAAGGAACCAGGCTCTCGAGCCTGGCTTCGGGTACCAATCGGGATTCGTTCTCGACCCCCTGAAGCGGATCTCCGGCAGAGTTCGACCGAAAACGATTCTCGATGGGCGGACGTGATTGCTGCCTGGCCGCAAGCCTGTGGGGCGGACAGTGCAGCGCGCGTTCGCTGAAAACCGATGCGTCCCGAAGCGCACTTGGCGGCGGGAAGTCGACATCAATTTCCTGCGGGCTCCGCGGAGGAGGCGACCTCGATCGCTCCGCCACAGGTGGGGCTGCCCGCAGAGGACCTAGGCTGGCTAGGACCTCTTGGACGAAGCGTTTTTAGCCTCCAGGACGGCCCTCAGGTCACCCTGCTGCTGCTGAGGCTTCGCCTGAGAGCGTCGTCTATGCCCCCAGGCTGTTTGAGGAGGGGCTCTAGACGAAACGCTCTCCTTCTGCGCCTGTCTGTAGGCGGAGGAGCTGGTGGCTGGGTGCGGCTGCCCACTGGGGGCAGGCTTCTTGGATCTGGGGCGGCGAGGGAGGTACTGCTTGAAGGCTGCAGATTGTTTTTTCACCTCCTGAAACCTGTCGACGACTGTATTAACCCTTCGGAGTCTTGGGCTATTTTGGCCGTTTTTGTGTACTTTTATTTTTTTTAAATTTTGCAACATAAACAAATGTTTAGCATACCAATGTTTGGTATAATTTTTTTCAGCACAACATCACCTATATGATCAGACAATTAGTTTTTCACTTTGATGTACTCTATCAACATACTGGACCCAAAATCACACAAAAAACACAAAATCCGAATAGAAAAATTATAGCTTTTCTACTACAAAAAACACAAACATGCTCAATGAAGCATTTTAAAAGGTTTAAAATGTAAACACAAGTTGTAAATGTCAACATATACAGGTACAATTCAGATATAATCAACCTATATACAAAAAAAATATGATTTACAAAAAAAAGCTGGTGTAGCCATAGGCTTTTTTTCTTTCTTTTTAGCTCAGCCACTTTTTAAAAAATGTTGTGCACACAATTATACAGAGAGCTATATTTAAGGCCTTGCGTTCCCAGAGTATGAGGGTTCACAAATAGTGCAAATACAACATCAAAAATGTAAAATTGAGATAAAATTAAACTATATGCAGCAAAAAGCAGGTGTGGCAATAGGCGTTTTTTCTTTTCCTTTTTGCTTAGAAACTCTACAAAACACTTCATGTACAATTACACAGATAGCTACATTACAGGGATTTCATTCCTTGAGTAAGAGGGGTTCCTCAATAGTGCGAATATACCATACAAAAGGTAAAATGAACACAAAATCAAATTATACATACAACTATTTACAACAAATATCAGGTGATTTTTATTTTTTATCTGTGCCTCTCCTCAAAACAGTTGATCTAAATCTACTCCTAAACTACCTAAACTACTCCTAAACTACCTAAACTATCTTCACTACTCCTAAACTACTCTCAAAATCTACTCAAACTCTTCCAAAAACTAGCAATAATCTCTCTCTATATATATAACGTATATATGTCTCTCTTTATCAACTCCGTAAAATCCTCTGCCTTTCAATTTTGCGTCTTAGCTCAGTTGGCTCCTCCTCCATTCCCTAAAATGTGCAGCCTGAAGAGCAGAGTCAGCAGATTCACACATTTTTCTCCGTTTTGGTTTATGACAAAAACCGACGAAGTTATTAGAATAAATGCAACGCCTGTCGCATCCCATCTTGCGTTCTTTTACGAACGCGTCAGTATTTTTTTATATAAAGTTTAAATGATCATATCTCCGTTTTTACTTGGTCTATAAACACAAAACAAAAAGTAAAATAGAATTTCAAGCCAGCACTTTCGACAGAAGTGGACGGCAGTGCTCAACGTGACTTTGTTTTTATGCTTCGACGTCTTAAACTGGTCATGTAACTTGATCACGCCGGCGTGATCGGCGACCCCGAAGAGTTAACGGCGTCGCCGAACAGGCCAGAAGGTGAAATCGGGGCATCAAGGAGAAAAGCCCTGTCTTTATCCTTGATCCCCGACAGATTTAACCATAAATGTCTCTCCGAGACCACCAAAGCTGCCATGGAGCGGCCGATGGCACGGGCCGTCTCCTTGGTGACTCGGAGAGATAAATCTGCAGCCTTCCTCAACTCAGCTACATCATCTGGAGTTGGTCCCTCGCCCTCATCTATATCCTTCAGAAGGTCGGCCTGGTAAGCTTGTAACACTGCCATCGTGTGTAAACAAGCACCAGCCCGACCCGGAGCCATATATGCCTTGCCCACCAAGGAAGATGTATCCCTACATGGCTTAGTGGGCAGCACCGGGGCTTTTAGGGACGATGCCGATTCAGGAGATAAATAGGTGGCTAATGGTTGTTCCACCTTCGGCATCGTCCCATAACCTTTCTCTCGCGCCCCCAAAATATTACTATAATTCAGGACAGGGGGGTTGGACACGCGCGAGGAATGTGGCTTATTCCACGATTTACACAACTCGTTGTGTAAATCGGGAAAGAAAGGCAAGCCCCGGTTTTGAGGTTGCTCTCTGTGCTGTAGGAAGCGCTCGTCTAATTTGCTTTTCTTTACGAGCGCTTCCTGCCTCTCATGTGGCCAACTAATATTGAGACGGGCCACAGCACGAGAGACAACCTCTACCAGCTCCTCATTTGCGGGGACATGGGGTGGCGAGTCATCCCCAAAATCCTCGCCCTCGATGCTGAGCACGTCTACTTCCTCGGAAGCAGACAGCTCAAACATCAGGTCCTCCACTCGCGCGGAAGAAGCCGCGGGGCGGGCTTCCGCGCGAGGTGGGAGAACATCAGAACTGACAGAGGAATCCCGAGAATGTGCCTCAGCAGTCTCGAGATCCCCTGTCAGATCCATTTGCGAGCCCCATGAAGAGCGTTGCCGCGCCGCCTCAGCAAACGCGAGTCCCGCACCACGAGGCTCGCGAGCCTGACCATCCTCATTAAAAATGGCCAGGCGGGAACGCAGCACACGGATTGGAAGCCTTTCACAATCCTCGCAAGCAGCCCCCTCGAGAGCTGCCCGCGTGTGCTGCATTCCCAAACAATGAGTGCACAAACGATGCGTGTCCCCACCCGTGATATAGCGAGGGCAGGGATGCACACACCGAATGAAACTCGCTTGGCTCGCCATAATATATATATATATATATATATATATATATATTGTGTAAATGCTTGTGACAAACAACACCAAATAAGACAGACAAGTCAAACAGAGAGCGCTTGCTGAAGAACAGAAAGCTGACATCTCATGTGTGCCGGCGTCCTTTATAGCTTCCGCTTGTATGCCGTCACTCATTACGTAATTACGCAGCACCAATCAGAGATGGGCTCAGTTTCATTCATACTTCAGAGGCGCTACGCTGAGGGGCGTTCCCCCAAAGTGTCGTTCGACGCAGTCCGAGTTCGCTCGAAAGGGAACTCTGTCATTTTTGCTGGGATTAACACTTCTACTGCAAATAAAGCAAAAAAGGTACATTATACATTGTATGCAAGTTATGTACATTAGTGAGAATATAAACTATTTTCATTTGACTTGATAAACGTAAAATTTTGAATATAATACAGATTCTTTTTTTTTCATTTTTTTTTCAATAATATTTTGGGAGGCTGAGCCTTCTTTTCCTCCACTGATGAACTGCCACTGAAGTTCCCAGAAGTTCATCTCCCCCCGTCAACAAAAAGAGATTCCTCCCTGAAATTACTTCTTGCAGGTTGGGATGTCTGGGACGGGAGACAGTCCGTGATGTTGCAGATGATGATTTCAGTTGACACAGCTGAACAATAGTTCTATCAGGATTTACAGTCAGGTTAGTAATTGTGTTGAAAATGTCAAAGCCAGTCTAGTTCCTTACAAGGATGAAAACAACATTTCCAGTGCTTCACACAAAGAAACAAGACATCTCAAGAGATGGACAGCAACAAAGGGAGATGAAAGAATGAAAGAATGACAGAAAGAAAGTGCTTATAAGTTGAAAGAAGATGGTTGGGACAGACTTTATAAAATAAAAGGATTTATGGAGACCTATATAACCCTTAGAACTATAACAAAAAAAGGTTGGTACATAACATGACATGGCGGATTTGGGGGCTTGCGGTCACACTTTGTACTTCAGTGAATCTTTTTTTAAAGGTGAGTTTGTTTTTGAAAGTCAATTTGCTTAGAGACACAAACCAAAAAGAGCAGGGCTCTCACACTCAAAGCTAGGCCTATATAAATTGTAAATAATAAATAGGTACTTATTCCAGAGTAAGGCTGCAATATTGCGACAAAATTATTGTCTGTCATTGACCCTGATACTGTAATAATGATTATTAATGTTGATTAATAGAATACATTAAAAAACGCTTGTTATATTCTTGTAGGCTACACAAATAAAAGATGAGGACTGCATAACTTTATTGCTTTTTGCATATTAGAAAATCATATACAAGGAACAAGGAACACCGTAAAAACAATGATGGGCTAATTAACAGAAAAACTACAAACTGACAGAAAATAGCACAATAACCATGCAGGCAGAACACAACCTTAAAGTCCAAGTAACAAAACACAAAGTACACACAAAAGGAGAAAATGTAACAATAACACATAAAGGGGTCATGAACTGCATTTTTTTATTGTTTCATAATGTTTCCTGGGGTGCACTTATAATGTCTAAAAACACAAAAAAAATGCATAATTTAGAAATAAAAGCCATTTTTCCTACCGTGATTTCAACCCTCTCATTTGAACACTCTGTTTGAAGGGGCGTGTCTGTGTGAGACTTCAGTGTAAACGCCCACTGCTGTGATTGGCTGTGAGACTTCAGTGTAAACGCCCACTGCTGTGATTGGCTGTGAGACTTCAGTGTAAATGCCCACTGCTGTGATTGGCTGTGAGACTTAAACGCCCACTGCTGTGATTGGCTGTGAGACTCCAGTGTAAAAGCCCACTGCTGTGATTGGCTGTGAGACTTCAGTGTAAACGTCCACTGCTGTGATTGGCTCTGAGACTTCATTGTAAATGCCCACTGCTGTGATTGGCTGTGAGACTTAAACGCCCACTGCTGTGATTGGCTGTGAGACTTAAACGCCCACTGCTGTGATTGGCTGTGAGACTCCAGTGTAAAAGCCCACTGCTGTGATTGGCTGTGAGACTTAAACGCCCACTGCTGTGATTGGCTGTGAGACTCCAGTGTAAACGCCCACTGCTATGATTGGCTGTGAGACTTCAGTGTAAACGCCCACTGCTGTGATTGGCTGTGAGACTCCAGTGTAAACGCCCACTGCTGTGATTGGCTGTGAGACTTCAGTGTAAACGCCCACTGCTGTGATTGGCTGTGAGACTTCAGTGTAAATGCCCACTGCTGTGATTGGCTGTGAGACTTAAACGCCCACTGCTGTGATTGGCTGTGAGACTTTAGTGTAAATGCCCACTGCTGTGATTGGCTGTGAGACTTCAGTGTAAATGCCCACTGCTGTGATTGGCTGTGAGACTTCAGTGTAAATGCCCACTGCTGTGATTGGCTGTGAGACTTCAGTGTAAATGCCCACTGCTGTGATTGGCTGTGAGACTTCAGTGTAAATGCCCACTGCTGTGATTGGCTGTGAGACTTCAGTGTAAACGCCCACTGCTGTGATTGGCTGGGAGACTTCAGTGTAAATGCCCACTGCTGTGATTGGCTGTGAGACTTAAACGCCCACTGCTGTGATTGGCTGTGAGACTCCAGTGTAAAAGCCCACTGCTGTGATTGGCTGTGAGACTTAAACGCCCACTGCTGTGATTGGCTGTGAGACTCCAGTGTAAACGCCCACTGCTGTGATTGGCTGTGAGACTTCAGTGTAAACGCCCACTGCTGTGATTGGCTGGGAGACTTCAGTGTAAATGCCCACTGCTGTGATTGGCTGACAGCTTTGCATTTGAAATAGCTAATATTACATGTGGAACTCTCTCGAAAACCTTTAGCACGTTTTTACTATTACTGCTCTCAATGTTAACTACTGGTGAAAAGTGATAATTATACGAATGCAATTAGATCTATGGCATTATATTTAGATTATGGCATGAAAGGTTGCAGTGATGATGAGCATGTAGTCGATCGCAGACATGTTGAGCGCATAAATGCAGTGATCTCGTCATTGCAACTCAATTTCTTCACACTAACGAATGCTTTCATCATAACTAACAGGGCAAATACAATGTAAATAAGAGATTTGTTGATTATTACTGGATTATTATTACAGTTTTGGCGTGAGTCCAGAACTCAGTCAGTGATAAACACGTGCTGTTTGATTGACAGCTACAGCTATTGTAAACGGAGCGTTCTTTGATCGCTTTCTTTTTAAAATTCAATCAGTTTAAATAACAGATTATTTTCATCCTGCTAAGAAAACAACGTGAAGTTGACCGTTTAGTCACTGGTTTGATTTATTGACAGGACAAAGAACATCTGACATGAAAAATGTTCAACTGAGACATTCACATTGTTGAAAATAAACAACCAAATTCTTAGCATTAGGATCCTTTGGAAGATAATGTTATTTTTTCGTCCAGTGGTTGACCCTGTGCTCTTCTCTCTTCCTCATATCACTAACACCAGTGGCCTAAGCTGATCTTCTTATTTGACCTTATTACGTTATAAAGAGGCACATTCCAGGACGAGTTGTTCGCTGGGCCTGGTAACATTAAAGCTGATTTTGGACTAACAAGGAAGTTGTCAGTTATAATATGATGTTTTTATAATATGATGAACAAACCATTGGTTTTTTTTTTCTGTTTTTTTAATTTTTTTTATTGATTGAGTCTTAGATAAATCAAGGATATAAAAGGGCAAGTACTGTTTATTGTGAGAAGTTCAATTTCTGAAACACCACCGCTAAGGCATTGCTCACATAATCATTCAATGTAACCCAATTAAAAAAAATAATGAATGGATTGTCTTCTCTTTCAATTTTAAACAGAGACACTGTCTGTCCAAATCAGATTATTTTTGTATCTGAGTGGAATCTAATCTAAAATTATTGACTGTCAACATTGTTTATCACAACTGTTTTTTGTGCGATTTGTGTTCCGATTTGAATTTCAAACCACATATGGATGTAGCTCGAAACGGATTTGTAAAATTTGCATTTCATGTTATTTTTTGCTGTTCACAATATCTGATCGGATTTCAATCGGATGTGCACAAAAAATGGATTTGGACTAAAACATTCAGATCTACTGTATATAATTTCTCTTTTTGTCTTCAATAGAGAATATCGACTTAATAACGGGTCAAAAAGAAGAATGTCCTGCAGAGGCAATTTTTTGTATATCTGCAGTTTTATGGTTTGATTCTTCGTCGTATGGTGAACTCAAGCATATGAGGAGAGAAACAGTTCGAGGAGTGCGATGAGCAGCAGTTCAGTTTCTGCAACGCAGCAGCCTTGAAAATGCCACCCATCCATGACTCTTGCTATTAAATGTAAACCAACCCAACAAATGATTGATGAAGGGCCTTTTTCATTCGGATTCCATTCAGCAAGATGTCAAGGACAACCAAGCTGCTGTGATAAGAGAGCTGTCTCACACCATTTAACTAACTGGCATCATGGCCGGCTCATAGATGCAATGCTGTGATCATTTTGGCAGGAAGTCTGTTTTTGCTGCATTGCTCACCCTCGATTAAAGTGACAGTGCTTTTTTATGGTTAAAATCATCATGGTTTGACATGAGAAAATGGTAATTTCACAATAAAAACACGATGTCCGCTGTATATCGCAAAGTCACATTATGACTTTCAGAACTGTGTAAAGCAAAGGAAACAAAAACACACTGTTGCTAGGAGTCGCCCAAAAACACAAAAGCATTTTAAATCTATTTAAAGTACAAGTGTAGCTTAAGTTGAAGCATCTAAACTACACTACACAGCATGTTATATGGTGTGTGTGGGAGAAGTAGACACTTTTACTGCTTCCCCACAGCCTCCGCTTCTGCTAACTCGTGTGGTATTAAACAGCCACAAGAAATCTCTGCCAAATCAATATATTAGTTACATGTCAAAACAAACGGAATAAAATACAAATATATTTTTAATTTTTTGCTCTAAAAATACCTACATATTGTATTATTTCTATATTTTGTTTTTAAAATATACAAAAATGCCCCAAAATATCAGGAAACGTATACCTTAAAGGCAATTTAAAATACATCAAACATGTAAGCAAAGTGTCTAGCTGTATCATTGAACTGCACTAAGCAGTATGTAGGTAACGTCTCCAACATCTCTATTATTTTTTAATGTGCAGCACGCTCCATTCACATGACACTATATGGGATATATTTCTGGTCTGTACCTCCAAACTCTGGAATTTTTAAAAAAATGAAGTGAAGACCTCTAAAAACTGAGACCGCAAAAGAAGATGTATATCTTATATTGTATAACAGGCTCGAATCCATAGAGAGTCAAGTGAGTGCTGGGGCAGAGACAGAACTCTTATTAAAGCGAGATAGTTCTGGCTCTGTAATCTGATTGGATAAGCCATGAGTGAAGTTGTACAGTAGCAAATATAAACACACTAGTGTCCACATATGAATTGAATTCTATATGTTAAGATGCTTCACTGTCAGAAAGAAAAAACGTGCAATAATTATAACTTTTTTAAGAAGTACAAATACAAAGTTCTAGATTCTAGATGGCGCTTGCTGATTGGTCCTTAACTAAATCTGCTAGCAATCACATCGTTCCCACAGCCGATTGGTTCCTGCTGCATCAGCAGCCAATGAACTTGCTGCTAATCTTTCTTGTTCAGTGTTTACTGTAGCAGTTTGCAGTGCTTTCAGAAACCCTCCACCTAGATCTGCTATGGGCAATTCATATCAGATTATTTTTCGCACCCTGTGTATATACAGCCGACTCGGGTTCAGGTCACATTCCGAACCACATCACTATTTTTAGGTCCAATGCTCTATTAGACCGGAAAAGTAAACAACAGATGGTGTACACTAACAGTGTGCTGTAGTCGTACCCAAAAAAAATTGTGATCTAACCTTAATCTCCATATCATGTCTCTCAAGTTGGCCAGACAGTAATTCATCTTTTCTGAATTGGTAAAATATTGCAGCCCAGATAATGTGCTTGCATGATGTGCAAGAACAAATCTCATTGGATCTTGCGCATTTATAACATTTGATTTGCTCTATGTGTGCACGAAAGCTGGTCATTATATTGTATAAAGTCTATCCCCTTATGAAAAAGAAGTTTATTCAAGTGTTCTATTAGTATACTTCTTTTAAACTAAAAATAAGAAAGTATACTTTGTCTACATTTTATATACTTCTCAAAAATATACTTTATGTACTTCTCAGAAATATACTTAAAATTACACTTAAGTGGACTTGACTTATACTGAGAAAAAAGTCCAAGTATATTTGGCCTGTACTTGTACACAATCTTTTGATTGAGATATACTTAATTAAGTATAATTAAGTATTCGAAGTATACTTGGCTTGTAGTTTTGTTAACTCTTTTGATCGAGTACCCTTTTTAAATGTACTTTTTTACATAGTTTTTCATATATATAGTCTTATGAAACTTACATTGTTTGAAAATACTGTTTAAAATATTGATATAAAACAGATATGTTTCTAATGTTGGCTAGTCCACTGGTAGTGTATACATAGGAATTTACTTTAATTCTACTTTACTCTTTCCACACCATTGACTGAATTTTCCAGCTATCCATGTTTTCACTGTAATACGGTAGGGGGCGCTATGAATCTCTGGATCAGAATAGAGGAGAAGAAGAAGCTGAAACAAGTGATAAAAGATTGCTCACGCAAATGTAAGTTAAAGTGATCATCAAACATTAAACAGCATGTAAATCAAAACTGCTTAATGTTTCCAAATGAAATGTCGAACCCATGAGTAGAAAACGACTGTGAAGCTCGATCTACTCCATCTGTGTTTCGATCATCGTTCTGAATCTGATCAAGGCGTATAGTCTTTGACAAAAATGTGATTTTCTCAAATATTTTGTTTAAAATGTTGACTTTCTTTATGAAACTTACCGTCATGCAAGTGTTGATAAAAAACGATGCATGAAGCTAATAAAATGTTTTTAAAATTAAAGTACAGTTAAAGGTATTTTTCAAGTATAAAAAATAATATCTACATTTGAACATAATAGTGTACGGCAAGTGCAAAAATAATATATAAATAGTAAACTATAAGTAGCCTATAATGTTATGTTCACTTTAAGAAAGCATAAGTGTACAGTATAAACTACTAAACTAGAAGTTTACTGAGAGTACACTTCAGTGTGTACTTTCATAAACTAAAAAATGTACTACTTGTATTAAAATAGTGAACTACTAGTATACTTATAAGTTCACTTGTAGTACAGATGCATTACAAATGAGAAACCTAGTTGTGTACTTAAAGTTTACTACTGTTACACTTATAGTACACTTAAAGGTATACTTTTATATACTAAAAGTGGCCCAATTTAGTCCCAAGCAGTAGTACACTTACAAGTTTACTACAAGTACACATTGATATTAGAATACTTACTACTTAAAGTAGGCCTATACTTAAAAATATACTTGAACATTACTTAAGTATACTTCATAAAATGAACTTGAAGTATACTTCTTTTTCGTAAGGGTCAGAAGACATTAAAAGTCAAAGTTTGGTCTATTGGACTTTCAACGAGGGACAGGATCAATGTTCCCTCTAAGCTGCGCGCGTGTGCGGCCACGCACTTCTGATGCTGAGACCCCGCACTTCTGATGCTGAGACCGTGCACTTCTGATGCTGAGACCGCGCACTTCTGATGCTGAGACCGCGCACTTCTGATGCTGAGACCGCGCACTTCTGATGCTGATACCGCGCACTTCTGATGCTGAGGCCGCGCACTTCTGATGCTGAGACCGAGCACTTCTGATGCTGAGACCCCGCACTTCTGATGCTGAGACCGCGCACTTCTGATGCTGAGACCGCGCACTTCTGATGCTGAGACCGCGCACTTCTGATGCTGAGACCGCGCACTTCTGATGCTGAGACCGCGCACTTCTGATGCTGAGGCCGCGCACTTCTGATGCTGAGGCCGCGCACTTCTGATGCTGAGACCCCGCACTTCTGATGCTGAGACCGCGCACTTCTGATGCTGAGACCGCGCACTTCTGATGCTGAGACCGCGCACTTCTGATGCTGAGACCGCGCACTTCTGATGCTGAGACCGCGCACTTCTGATGCTGAGACCGCGCACTTCTGATGCTAAGACCGCGCACTTCTGATGCTGAGGCCGCGCACTTCTGATTCTGAGGCCGCGCACTTCTGATGCTGAGACCGCGCACTTCTGATGCTGAGACCCCGCACTTCTGATGCTGAGACCGCGCACTTCTGATGCTGAGACCGCGCACTTCTGATGCTGAGACCGCGCACTTCTGATGCTGAGACCGCGCACTTCTGATGCTGAGACCCCGCACTTCTGATGCTGAGACCGCGCACTTCTGAAGCCGCGGCCGCGCAGAAAAGATTAAAATGCCACGCAGAGGACTGACGCGAAATGTGTGGGGAAATCCATTTGATTGTAGTTTAAGTGAGAAATAATTTCAGTGCTCTGGTCAACCGCTATAGAGTGAAAACTGGTGAATGCAGTTTACAGGTTTCATAGAAAGAGAATGATGTGAGCACGTGTGATTGGCAGTGAGTCTTGCGTGCGGACCAAATAGCTCAATACGAGAGGCAACGAGAAACGCAGACATGTGAAATAAAATCACATCATAATGTTTTAAAGAAGAGTGGTTTGATTAAAGTGGTAGAAATAACTGTTGATGGACACAGAACGGCAACAATTACACACCCACCCGCGTGCAAATTCAAAATAGGCTATCATTAGTTTAAATCTATGTTTTTGTGTGTGTGTGTGTGGGGGGGGGGGGGGGGGGGGGGGGTTCAGGCATGGTTAGATTACTATAAAAGAGTTCACATATTCACTTGTCTTGAAAATATTTAGCTATTCGATCTATTTAAATGCTTCAGTTTGTTATATATTATAATAATATAGTATGTAAACAAATTGAAGCATTTAAACTGATATATTATATCACTTCAAATACTTCAATTCGTTTTTTTTATATTATATTATATTAGGCCTATATTTTATTATATTATAAGCCTAAATAAAGAATCTCACGGGCTCATTGCCATTAAAAACTTTGAAACCCCCTGCTAAAGAAAATATTGGAAATTCCTAAGAAATAAACAATCATTTAACTTTGATGGTTTAATGCTTCCTGTACACAATTAATTGACTGTACAAAAACACTTTATGTTTTTCCCAAACCATCTCAGTGTAATAGCTTACTTTTCTTTCATACTATATTCTATTATTGTAAATAATTGAACTATCCTGCAGAAGATTTTGTAAATTATTTTTCATAGGATTTCTTGGTAAAGACTGAACAGTTAGCAGCACTGTGAAAAAAATATCAGGCAACCTAAAATGTGCTTCATTTAGTGACTTCTTAATTAACTGCATGTTTTTCAAAAATATGATTTAATACCAATAAGTTAGCAGCACTGTGAAAAAAATATCAGGCAACCTAAAATGTGCTTCATTTAGTGACTTCTTAATTAACTGCATGTTTTTCAAAAATATGATTTAATACCAATAAGTTACATCAAGGGTCAAATAAAATAGAAATGCCACATTCAAGTTAAAAGTTACAACTGAATTTTGAAACCAGTGTGATTCTACGTATGCTGTACAGGTCAGGTATAAAGAATATTTTTGCTCAGGTGGCGAAATATGTCCGCCCAATAGAAAAAAGTTGTAGCAATTCTCGTACACAAGGACATTCCCTTTCAAGCTGAGGAAGTGATTTCTGATAAAAATGGGAGATTTGTCATTGTATCAGGCAGATTGTTCACCTGTCTTGTCATTTTGATCAATGTCTATGCTCCTAACTATGATGATTACAACTTTTTTAACAAACTGTTCTCTGCCATTCCCGGTGATAACAATTATAAAATGATAATAGGTGGCGACTTTAACTGTGTACTCAGCACTGTGTTAGACAGATCATCTAACAAACCCCAACCCCTCACCAAATCTGCAAAAGTTGTCAATGATTTCATAGCTCACAATGGTGTTTCAGACATTTGGCGATTCAAATTTAATAATAAAAAAACATTCTCCTTTTTCTCGAATGTCCATCACACTTACACTCGCATCGACTATTTTCTCCTAGACAATAGACTGCTGGGACATGTTAGCTCTTGCGCATATCATAGTATTACTATCTCAGATCACGGTGCGGTCTCATTTTACATAGCTCTGCCCAACTGCTATAGACCCTCCCGCAATTGGAGGCTTAATCCCCTCCTCATTGCTGATGAACAATTTGTAAATCACGTCTCTTCTCAAATTAACTTTTTTATTGAAACGAACGCCTCGCCAGAAGTTTCCCAGTCAACCTTTTGGGAGACTCTCAAGGCCTATCTTTGGACAAAAAAAGCAAGAGACTCAAAACTCTAAAACATTTCGCAAGCCCTTGCAGAGATTGATAACTACTATTCCTCTTCTCCATCTCCAACGCTTTTCAAAGAGAGACTGCGATTACAGACAGAATACGACTTACTCTCCACAGATAAGGCCATTTATTTACTCAATAAAGCACAATCTAGAGTTTACGATTCAGGTGATAAGGCTGGCAGACTACTTGCTCAACAAGCTCGCCAAGCCCAATCATCTCTCCTTATACCTAAGGTTTATAGTCAAACAGGGGAGATTGTGACAGACTATTTAGAAATTAATGATACCTTCAAACAATACTACAATAAATTATACAGCTCTGAATGTGATGGTAACTTTTCACAGCTCAACCACTTCTTTGATAACCTTCAATTCCCTTCTGTTCCAGTTGAACAAAATTCATTACTAGGGGATGCGATCTCTAAGTCAGAGATTCTAAAAGCTATCAATTCCTTGAAAGGCAACAAGTCTCCTGGTCCAGATGGGTATTCTTCCGAATTTTATAAAATATTTGCACCCACGTTATGCCCGCTGCTCCAAGCTATGTTTAATGAATCCCTGTCGTCCGGTCAGCTCCCACCAACCTTAAGACAAGCCGCGATTACGCTTCTACCAAAAAGTGGAAGAGATCCACTTCAGTGCTCCTCCTACCGCCCGATCTCCATGCTGAATGTGGATTATAAAATTTTATCCAAGGTTCTGGCGGCTAGGTTGGAGACCGTTATTCCACAAATTATTGCAGCAGACCAAACAGGCTTTATTCTAAATAGGCACTCTAGTTCAAATTTTAGAAAACTTTTCAATATTGTTTATTCCACTTCATCCTGCTCCCCGGAAATGGTTATATCTTTGGACGCTGAAAAAGCGTTCGACCGAGTTGAATGGCAATATTTGTTTGCAACCTAAAAAAAATTCGGATTTGGAGATACCTTCATCTCCTGGATAAAACTCCTCTACTCTCATCCTACAGCCACAGTAATTACTAATGGACAGCAATCAGAGTATTTCTCTCTTGGCAGAGGCACACGTCAAGGCTGCAGTTTGTCTCCACTGCTTTTCGCTATTGCCATTGAACCGCTAGCCATTGCTCTTAGACAATCAGGGGATTTCCAGGGCATAGAGCGTTGGGGCCTCACACACAAATTATCCCTATATGCAGACGACATTCTGCTATATGTATCAGACCCACTAAGTTCTGTTCCCTCCATTCTCAATATCCTAAAACAATTCGGAAGCCTTTCTGGCTATAAAATCAATTTTGAAAAAAGCGAGATGTTTCCAGTCAATCAAGCAGCCACTTCAATCTCTGCATCACATTTCCCATTTAGAATTGTCAACAAGGGCTTTAAATATCTTGGGGTAGAGATTACTCCTGCTTTTTTGTCCCTCTTCACTAAGAATTTTAATATTTTGTTTGAAAAATGTAAAAAAGATATGGCTAGATGGATGAATCTTCCGCTGTCCCTAGCAGGCCGAGTTAATCTTATTAAAATGGTCGTGTTACCAAAATTTCTTTACTTCTTCCAAAATATTCCCATCCTGATAAAAAAATCGTTTTTCAGCTCATTAGAGAGTAGTATATCTTCCTTCATCTGGAACGGTAAACCACCCAGAATCAAAAGAAGCGCCCTCCAAAGACCTAAAAAGCTAGCTGGCCTAGCTCTACCTAATTTTATTTACTATTATTGGGCATGCAATATAAAGACAATGTTACACTGGATGGGAAGAGGGGGCTCCAGTGGGAGCGAGGCCTGGATGCAAATGGAGTTTGCCTCTAGCTCATTTGACCTAGGCTCCATGCTCTGTGCCCCTTCTCCTCCCCCTCGAAGCCAATTCTGCACTAACCCAGTGGTCTATCACTCTATTAGAATTTGGTCTCAATTTAGAAGACATTTTAAGTTGCAGACAATGTCGGTGCATTCTCCCATAAAGGAAAATTATAATTTCCCACCTTCTCTCTCAGACTCTACCTTTAGTACTTGGTCCTCGAAGGGTATTAAGTCTATTTCCAATCTTTATGTAGATGGCAAGTTTGGATCATTTGCCCAACTCTCTCAACTATTCGATTTACCCATGTCTCACTTCTTTAGATTTCTCCAAATTAAACACTTTGTCCAGAAAAGTATAACCTCCTTTCCAGATTTTCCAGCGAGCAATATAGTTGACTATATCCTTTCACTATCCCCATCACTCAAAGGTTTAATCTCAAATCTCTATAATAGTATAGGCAATGTCTCCCCGCATTCTTTGCAGGAGGTCAAGAGACTTTGGGAGGACGATCTTGGGGAGGAATTTACAGAGGGTCATTGGAAGGCTGTACTTGATTCAGTTTATAAATCTTCTCCGTGTGCCAGACATAATGTGATACAACTTAAAATAGTTCTGAGAGCACACTTGACCAAGACAAGGCTGGTGAAAATCTTCCCTGATATAGACCCTACGTGCCCTCGCTGTAAAGGCCAACCAGCGGATTACATACACATGTTCTGGTCCTGCCCTAAACTTTATACATTCTGGGCCAACATCTTTAGCGCTAACTCTAAGATACTTCAAAAAAACATTACCCCCAACCCAGTATGTGCCCTATTTGGATTTACCTCTGAAAATCACCCCCAAACATGCCCCATTACAGCATTCACTTCTCTGATTGCCAGACGTCTCATTCTGCTCTCCTGGAAGGAGCAAACACCCCCCAGCTTCACTAGATGGGTTAAGGATGTAATGCATTTCCTGAAGCTGGAGAAGATCAGGTATACCCTTACAGGCTCCTTGCAAACATTCAGGAAGGTTTGGAGCCCCTTCTTAGAATACTATGAGAGCTTACAAACACCCTTAAATACGGATGAATAAGAAGTTATCCTCAAAGTGAAGCGGCAATATCCCCCCCCTTTTTTTTCTTTTTTTTTCTTTTTTTTTTTCTTCCCTCTATAATTATTATTTATTTATTATATATTTGACTGGACTTATTTAGATATTGTATTTGTATTATTATTATTCTATTCTCCTCTTATTTTTTTCCCCCACTCATTCCTTTACTGTATTGGTAAGGTTATTATGTATTGTATTATGCTCCTGCAATCCTTAGTTGGATCAGCACTTCAAAGGACAATCATTCTAGGGGAGATCTGGATTTAAAGGGACAAACTGGGATGGTTGGGTGGGGTGGTTGGGAGGGTCGGGGTGGGGAGGTATCTTCATAAGAATTAATATTTGTATAACACAGCAACATTTGGTTGTATACATTCGGTCCAATATGTGTTGTAAAAAATGTTACATTGTTTAATATAAAACCAATAAAAATTATTTAAAAAAATAAAAAATAAAATAAAAAAGTTTTGCTCAGCAAAAAAAAAAATTAGAGGGAACATTGGACAGGATTCTCTCAGATTTCATAAAAATTATATTTTATTTGTGTTTATAAGACGAATAAAGGTCTTATTGGACTGGAACGATATGAGGGTGTGTAAATGATGACTATTAAACATGTTGGGTGATCCTGTTAACTTGAACAAAGACTATCCCTGTCTAACATTTTGACATTGAATTTGAACATGTTTATATTCAATATCATTTTTAACATTTCAGGGCAACTGTTCTCAAATATAATCTAATGCACAACTAACCGTTATTTTACTAAAATAATACATTTGGTTGAATAAGACTTAAATGTGCTGGTTTATTTTGGTAAACTAGGACGACTTGAACTATGGTCAGATTAACACATGCACTCCACTCCGTCTTCGACCTGCTAATTGTAGACTGCTTATTTTTATCTGTTGTAAAATACTTATTTTTTAAGTTCCTACAAATTTTCCTGTATTTTTATGGTGGTACTTTAAAGCCAAAGGCTAAAGTGATTATAAGCTTTCTCACTCACTCATGGCTGTTAGTGAGTTTGGCTGGATGCTTAAACCCTTTCCTTCACTGGAGCGATAATATTTTCCTACAGGCTACCTCTGAAGCTCGGATTCAGTTGCCCTCTTTTATGGTACATTACTGAGGCTCTGACTCTTTTTCTTTTTTTACATATTGTGATTCTGTTGTGCTGAAGCTGTCAAATTCCCATATTGAGAATTTGAGTACATGTTTTTCATGAAAGTTCCAGGAATTAGAAATTAAAATTTTGCAGACTACTACATTTACTGCAGGAATAGGACATGATTCAGCAAAATAAGATAATTAGTTAATAGAGCTAAACGTACAATGAATTCCATTTTCATACGTGACTATGCCCTTTTCTTTCATGTTATGTAGCTGCACAGATGGGCAGTTAAATTATGATGGTTGAGTTCATTTTGATTGAGTGTTATTAGAGTGACAGAGAAGAATAAATTGGGGGGATTTATGAACTGTGGTGTTTCTGAATAAATGGTATCTATGGTTGTCTTTATTTTGCACATATACTGTCAGTGTTGTTTTAGCTCCGAATTTCACCCAAGGAATTATGCAAATCAAACACCAAACCAAGGTCGTGTGACCCAGTGGTAAACCTCTTTCTCAACTTTTTAGGAGAGTTTTGCAGCCATCAAAATCAAAATTTGTTTATATTTACAAAATACACTTAAGTTGGTCAGTGAAAACTTCGAACATCTTTTCTTTGTACTTTTGACAGTTAGATAAAGGTAAAGGAGAATTAAATTGCCCCTATTATGCTACTTTAAAGTTTACTTTATTTACTAAGTTTATTTTATTTTCTCCTACAACAGGTTTACATGCATCAAAGGTCAAAAAACACTTTCATTTTCTCATAATATACATTACACATCACCATATTGTTCAATGATTCTCAAACGACTCGATGGATGAATTCATCTCTCTAAATCCCTCCTTTCCGTGAGCTACTCTGTTCTGATTGGCCAGACAGAACGTTCCCACGTGGTCTTCTGTTGGTCATATAATAGCATTCCCAATATGACTTTTCTCTTTCAAACATTCGCTCGGTATCTCACTATGGGAACGCCTCTGGGCGTGACAGACCCTGGAAGCACCAATCACACCACGTCTGTCAGTTGACAGACTAATCACGACAGTGATGCGGGAGTCCCACCTCCCTAATATAAACCACTGCCGGGTGGTCCCTACTTCATTCTCGATCTCTTCCCCGTGAAGATTAAATTGGAAGCTATACTTCAGCAGGACCTGTATTCAAAATAGTTGTTTAACTGTTCTGAGACGACCCGTCAAGGTACGTCACCGAACGCAGCTGTTTTGTTAGCGGGTCTTTTTTCACTTTAACGGTGATATTTTATTTGATTCTGGTATACTAAGAGAATTAACGTGTTACGGCGAATTCTCTTATATATCCCCTTTTCCTGAGTTGCACGTTTTGGTGAGCTTGGATAGGCTACTATTATTTGCTATGGCAATTACTAGTTCTGCAAGCGGCGGATCGAAAGCTGAAACTTCACATCCGTGTGCGTGCAGTTCAATGATATCAGGCAAGGAACCTCACCCGTTGTGCATGCCTGGGGGTGAGACACGCTCAGGCAGCCCTTGCGAACTTCGAGGGCTGTCCGCACTGTTCTCTCTTCCCATCAAGGGTGCTAGAGAGAAGAGTGCGTGTCGCGGCCACTAATAAGGGAGATCCCTGTTTTTCTCCGCCGCCCGCTGAGGAGGCTAAACAGCCCCCTGCGTCATGCAGCTGGGGCAAATGTATGGACGAAGTCTCCCCCCAACTACCTCCCCTCTTTGGAACTTTTACGGATGTAAGAGAGGAGGACGATGATGACGACGAGGCCATTGCTCGTCTGTTGGAGGATGAAGGTGAGGAGGATGATGATGACGCGATCCTCCCGCCAAATCCCTCCCGGACTGGCAGCGCGTTAAGCGAAGGTTCACCCTCCCCAGCTCAGGGGGAGCTCAACCTACTGGAAATGTGCCGTAGGGCGGCGGCAAAACTCTCCATAGACTGGCTGTCGCAGCAGAGATGAAACGTTTCTGGGATATGCCTTTTTCACACAGGGTTCCTGTAAAAGTTTTTTCCAGGCTGGATGTTGATAACATGGAGGAGTTAGGGATGTCAAATTCCCCTCCTGTTGAGCTGTCAGTTGCACATCATATCCACCCTAACCGCGGTACAGCCTTTTCCTCGGCTTCAGCTTAACTGCCAGGACGCACTGATCACCTAGCATCCTCAGTTTTTCAGAAGATTTATCGTTCTTCTGCACTGGCAGTGAGGGCTCTTAATGCCACCTCTCTCCTCACTGCTTATCAAGCGGAGCTTATGGAAGAGATGGGGAGACAAATGGATGCTGGGACACCAAACCCAGCCAAAACTGCTTGTGTCTCACTTGGAGAGCTTAGGCTTCAAGATAAACGAGACAAAAAGCTGTTTGGTGCCCACACAAGAGATAATTTACCTGGGTCTCAGACTGAACTCGGACCTCTATCAAGCTTTTCAGTCCGAGGAAAGCATCAGGTCAATTCGCGGCTGTCTTTCCCTTTTTCAGAAAGGAAACAGAGTTTCATTCAGACTTTGTTTACATTTTCTGGGGCTGATGGCATCGACAGTGTCTGTCATTCCACTGGGACTGTTGCGAATGAGGGAGTTTCAGCACTGGACGGCGGCGCAGGACTTGTGTCCAAAACGCCACCTCAACCACAAACTGACAGTGACGTCACTCTGCATGCGCGTTCTCCGTCAGTGGAGAGATCGTTTTTTTCTCGAGTCAGGGACTCCGCTGGGAGCAGTCTCTCTGAGAAAGGTGGTTACAACGGATGCGTCGCTCACAGGTTGGGGTGCAGTGTGCTAGGGCAGGGTAGCGAAGGGGAAATGGCCCGTCTCGCTACAAAACGAACACATAAACTTCCTGGAACTGTTAACAGTGTTTCTGGCACTGAAACATTTTGTGCGGTTCCTAAGGAACCACCACATTCTGATCAGGTCAGACAACACAATGGCGGTGGCATACATAAATCGCCAGGGAGGCACACGATCCCATCTGCTTCACAGCCTGGCACGGAAACTAATTGTATGGGGCGTGAAACATTTTCAAGATTTTTCACCAGGCCCCAGACAAAGTGGCTCTTTGGGCCTGGTCCGTGAGAGGTTAAACTTGAGAGTGAAGGGTTTACCTCTGAGGGTGAAAACATTTCAGAACGCATGACCAGCTTCAACGCGCTCTGCTTATGATCGGAAATGGACTGTGTTTGAGCGATGGTGCGCACACGGACACATCGTTCCTTTTCTATGTTCTGTCACGGATGTGTTATGTTTTCTGCATGAACTTTTGGACAAGACCAGAGCCTTTTCAACAGTTAATGTTTATCTTGCCGCAATTTCTGTGTGTCATGTGGGGATTGACGGAAACACTACAGGTCAACACCCGCTGTATACAGGTTTATGAGAGGTGCACGGCGTTTGAACAGGGTTTCAAAGCCATTGATTCCGCTGTGGGATCTGTCTGTGGTCCTTAACGCACTATCTCAGCCCCCTTTTGAGCCTATAGAGAGTGTTGAATTAAAGCTCCTTTCGCTAAAGGCTGCTTTATTATTGGCTCTTTCGACCGCAAAGCGGGTTAGTGAACTTTACGCGTTATCGGTTCATAACTCCTGTATGCGGTTCGCTATGGATTACTTGGGAGTAACTCTCAAAACAAATACAGCATTTGTGCCTAAAGTTAGCGAGTTAGCGAGTCAGCTCTCGCTTATAAACAGGTGGATTTACTGGCTTTCCATCCGCAGCCTTTTTCCTCGTCAGAGGATGCGCGGCTTCATTGCTTGTGCCCTGTCCGTGCTTTGCGTCACTATGTGGAGAGAATGAAAGAACCAATGAAGAGTAATCAGTTATTTGTTTCATGGGCTGATTCTCATAAAGGGAAACCTATTTCGCGTCAGCGCCTGTCCCACTGGGTAGTGGAAGCTATTATATTAGGTAATATATAATCCAATCAAGTTTAATTTTTTTTTTTTTTGATGACTTAAACAAGTGACATAAATGAATGAATGAATATGAATGAATAATTCAAGACAGGAAAATTCTGATTTCATGATCAATATACCTGCCAACAACTGCTGCTGTGTCTGCCAGCGTTTAAGTCATGCGCATAATCTAGTCACCTCGCGAGTGCATAGACAATTCGTGCGCAACTGCGCATAGTCACGGTATCGGTTTAAGTTGGAGAAAATAGCCGCAGGGAAACTTAACCTTCTTGGTGTAAGGTTAGCAGTTTGAATAAATAATAAACATAGCAGTTTGAACTCTTCTCCACTTTATTATACCACACATCAGATCACTAACTCCAAAAACCCTCGACACTCCAGTACCAAGTGCACACGACCCATTCCTATCTACGGCAAGCCCCGAGGGGAAAAATAGATTACATACACACATACAACGAGAGCCAGTACATTACCGTTATTATAGTAACAGACTTTGTTGGATTCTGTCATGTACAATCCAACAAAGTCTTTTACAATAATAATAATAAAAAAGATTTTGAGGACAGTTACACTGTATTGAGACAGTAGAGAAATAATAATAATATTTTTTACAGTTTTCAACAATAATTGTCATTGTTGAACCCTTTTCCTTATTATGTTTCTGATTTCTCAGTTTTGTCATTATTTTTTGCAAATAATTTATTTTATATATGTTTTGAGACAGTTTGTTTTAAGAAGTTTCAATGAGTTAGTAAAAGAGTAAAGTAAAAGTTTCAACTTTTTTATTTAAGTAGGCATCTATTTTTTATTTAGTATTTATTTTGTATTAATACATAACCTCATTGTATTCATTTATAATGTATCATTATTGCGTGACATTTGTGTCAATAATTGTCAAGCACAGGTGACTTCGCGTAGTGGGAGGGGGCCCCCAAATCAAATTCTGCTTAGGGCCCCCAAAAGGCTCGGGCCGGCTCTGGCTGCCGGAGAGCGAAGACGTTACCTCGGGATCTCCAGCTCTGACACGCTTGTACTCGGCCATGCCTCCAGGGAAGCCCTGTGCCTCGTGATCGCCACGCCCTTGGCCTGGGTTGACTGAAACAGCCAGCTTAAGGAGCAATTTGGACTACTGTTTTTTTGTTTTTGTTGTTTGAGAATGGATTTTTATTCTATTGTAGAAGATTGTCTATTTACTTATTGTGGAAAGATCTGCCCCAGTTTTACTGAGTAAATTATAAATAAATAAATTGGTTTTAAGGTTTCTAATACATCTGTCTGACTCTAGTTCCTGGGATTCCGCTAGTGTGTAGAGGGGTATTTCTGACACTTCCAGGATCTGTCACGCCCAGAGGCGTTCCCATAGTGAGATACCTCATTCATGTTATCAGAGAACCGGGGTTACGTAAGTAACCTAAAGTTCCTTTATGGTTCAGATAAAGTCAGATGGGGACGTTTTATTAGAGACTGCACTGGAAATGAAAATCATAGTATCTTAGTGATACAAAAATGCTCTAAACATTAACAATTTCTGCAGTGTAGTATTTTTAATGTACATGCAAATTTCTATGACTAGCATGTTAGTATACTGTTTTGATAATTGCCATTTGTGTGTGTGTGTTTCATCAGGTAATAAATTTTCCTCGTCCCATGCCCGTTTGCTGGTGGTTGGAGTGTGGTGTTATGCTGCAGTGTTTGCAGTTGGTCCGCTTTCAGGCTGGGGTCAGTACGGGTCAGAGCCTTACGGCACCGCCTGCTGTATCGATTGGCACGCGCCCAGCTACAGCACACCTGCCATGATCTACATCATCTGCCTCTTCTTCTTCTGTTACATCGTACCCTGCACCATCATCATCCTCTCCTACACTCTCATCCTTGTGACGGTCCGGGGGGCCCAACATGCAGTGCAGCAGCACGTCTCTCCTCAAAACAAAATCTCCAATGTGCAAACACTTATTGTCAAGGTAAGAGTGACACATAGAGTTGAGGAGAAGGAGTACTCCACTGCTTTTGAATCTGTTGGAGGTAATGGTAGTAATACTGGTTCCTCACTGGTGTGATTGCATTAATTCCTTGTACAGTATTTAAATGTAACAACTTTAGAATTGTCAAGTGGTATAACCAGGGCCTAAATTTAACACTCGCCACTGTTAACATCCGAAAGCTGTGTCTCTCTTAAACAGTGCGCAAAGTTGAGCTCTCTTTCATGCCCTCCTGTGCTTCAATGGACAAATTCGCTCAAAATGATGTCATAAAATGCCTGTCTCTACGAGTATCCTAGTAAAAAATAGCCTGTTATGTCTTATGCGTTGAACGCAAATACTAAACGCATGATCCGTGAGTGCATTCGGTCCTAAAGTGACAGCATCCTAATAATCCTGCTACTGTCTGTGTGTTTTTAATGTTAACTAAACAACAAAGAACAAAGAAAAAAACATTCACTGCTCTTGAACTTTAAAAAGCATATGAAGACTATGCCGTATTATTTATTTGATTAGCCTGATTTATTAAATTTTGGTACCTGAAAACTATTAGACCTGCCAGAAAAACACAGATTATTTCATTTGTATGTATTTTATTGTATTGTATTTATTTGTGCTATTGCTTTTAATTAGATTTTTTGTTCTTATTTTATTACTGACTGTTTAAAAATTTTTATTTTATTATTTTATTATTAATTAAAATTGTATTACTTGTCTTTAAAAATGTAGGCTATTCCATTTTTATTAGTTAAATAGTAGTTTTAGCTGGGGTATCAAATTGGAATAGAGGAATGTGAATTTTCACTGGTATCTAAACTAAAATGTTGGTGTCATAACTGGCTGTTTTTGTGTCATGGCTAGTAAAAAAAAAATTTTGCCTGTAAATTTTCTTACGTCACCAGCAATTCATACTTTGCAGTCCTGTGACTACCATGGATACCTGGCGGGCAACAAACTCTGACAAAATGGCGACAAACAGTGGCCAGCCAGGGGAATTGCAGCCTTGCAAATTTCCAATACTACAATCAATTATATAGTGAGGCTATTTTGTTTCCATAGCACATTAACAAAACGTTTAATGACACTAATAACACTAAAAACAATACAATTACTAAATATTAATAATATCACTAAAATGATATAGGCCTAAAAACAGTCTTTAGTTCACGAACAGCACAACTCTGCCATCTGTGAAAATCAAAAGCAGCTTCAAAAATCTTGTTTAAAAAGAAATATTCTTCTATTTTTTTTGCAGGCGACAGATGCTGAAAGCTCAGTCCGTTTCGTCCGTTTCTACTTTCACTTTCAGGGAATGAGCGCGTTCACATGCACATTCTTAACCCGATTATGCTGAATAATAGTGAATCCAATCGCACAACTACTATCTGGCATGACGTTTACACATCAAAACACCAACTTTTGTATATTAAAACTGGCGACGTCCTGGCAAGATCCTTGATTAGTTTACTGGGTTTCGTTGCTAGAGAACGACGTTCTTGCCCGCCAGCCAGTACTTGTGACGTCACGTGCAAAGTATGAATTGGCCGGTGTGGCAAAACAATTAGTTTTAGGCCCTGGGTATAACTATCAAGTCAAAAGAGATAACATAATTTCCTTAAATCTTGAACCATATGAGTTGACACACCATTATTATTAATTTTTATAAAAATATTTTTTCTATTTAAATAATTTATTTTTTAATCATGAATGGCAGAGATATGAAAAAATAAAAAGTGTGTCATTGTTTCATATGTGGATTATTGTGAGTCCTTTGTTCTATTAGTAGTGATTACTAGGCAACCATCACTTTCACACTAAAGCCCAATTTATACTTCTGCGTCGAACTTACGCCGTAGCTACGCCGTAGGCTGTGCGTAGCGCGCATACCCTTCGGCGTACCCTGACGTGCACCTCTCCAAAAATGTAACAACGCGTCAATTCTACGCGGACGCAAGCGCTGTGATTGGTCTGCTCAAACCGCTTCCTCGGGTTTTACATGCTCCCTCTGCGTGCGTCAACGCGGACAACGACGCAGAATTATAAATTAAAACCAAAGCGTAGGCTACGGCGTAGAGGCTACGGCGTAGAGGCTACGGCGTAGAGGCTCCGGCGTAGGTCCGACGCAGAAGTATAAATCAGCCTTAAGAATGATAACTATTACTGTGACGTTGTAATAATTCTTGTTCTGTGAGAATAGCGAGGAATAGCTATAACAATAACGTCTCGGTTATGTATGGTAACCCTCGTTCACTATCAGTCGGTCACTCTCGATATACGTTGTGACCAACGAATAGGAATCCCTACTAAAGCACCACAGATGCTGACCCCATTCAGTGCCCTGTGCGAGCCTCTTGCCTGGAGAGGACGATAGGAGAGGGCTTACACAGAGTGTATCTGTCACTATTGTTCCGATATAACCCATACAGTGAGATTATTGGATAACACTGGGAAAGCGTGCCCTTTCTGTTAGGAAGAAGAACGCTGCGGAACCCACATTCTTCCTCGAATGAGCATATGCATATGAAAAACTGCATATGAAAAACTGGGTGACTTAGCCCAAAGGAAAAACACGGGCTTCCATTTAGGAGCAGCCGCGGAAGAAATACACATATGGGATCCCCGCAGGGTCACACATATGGGACCCAGCCTAGACCCGGTTCTCAAGGATTCAACAGATAAAGGCCTGGCGCCGGACACTCCACCACGTCCAGGCCGAGGGTGATGGAAGGCTTGACAGGTTTTTCCCACTGGAGTAATAAGGATGCACAGTAGGGCGCAGCAAGCCGACAGAGCCGTGGCTCTCAGTGCTTCTACCCATTTAGGGTGAGAACACGGGAGGAGACTGGCTCTACACGGAGGCTATAATATCTAGCGAACGTGTTAGGTGTCACAGCCTGCAAATCTACAGATATCTGTTAGTGAGGAGCCATGTGCCAGTGCCCAGGAGGATGCAACACCTCTCATGGAGTGAGCAGGCAACCTGAGCGGGCAGGGCACAACTTGTGGTTGGTAAGCCAAGGTGATGGCATCCACTATACAGTGGGCCATCCTCTGCTTGGAGACAGCCTTTCCCTTCTGCTGGCTTCAGATAAAGAGCTGGTCTGAGGTCCTGAGACTTTGAGTTCTGTCCACGTACAGACGCAGAGCGTGAACGGGACAGAGCAAAGACAGGGCCGGGTCTGCCTCCTCCAGGGGCAGCGCTTGCAGGTTCAGCACCTGGTCCCTGAAGGGAGTGGTAGGAACCTTAAGCACATAGCCAGGCCGGGGTCTCAGTACAACATGGTTGTCACCCGGCCCGAACTCTAGGGGGGTCGAGGAGGATTTAACCGTCTTGCCCGCCTAAGGAACATGACGACCAGCTCGTTTTTTCCTACTGTTTTGCCATCTATGTGGTCGTGATATGCTGAAATAGCGGATGCATATACTTTGAGGGTGGAGGTAGACAGCCTTCGCCTCAACCCTTGCTGCAAGAAGGAAAGCACGGACCCAAGTGAACATCTTTGGGGGTCCTATCAGGGAGAAGAACACCACTGGACAAACAGGTTCCACTTCAACGCATGTCTCGTAGACGGCACCCGTGCTGAAGTGATGGTGTTAAGTTTCTCTGGGGGTAAGTCACCTAGAACCTCCGTGTCCCGTCCAGAGACCACACATTGAGTTTCCAGAGGTCAGAAAGTCCTTCCTCAGAGGAATTGGCCAGGGAGGGACTGTCACGAGGAGCTGGAGTTCTCGGAGCCAGGTCCGGGTGGGCCAATAGGGAGCCACCAAAAGGACCTGCTCCTCGTCCTCCCTGACTTTGCACAGGGTCTGTGCAAGTAGGCTCACTGGGGGAAGCGCATATTTGCGGAGGCCACGGGACCAGTGGGACTACGATCTCCGCCCGCAAGACATGGGCATCGGCTGCTCTCACTGTAGTGTAGCCGCAGGCGATGGGGTGAAAGATTATTTTAAGATTATATGGGCAGTTAAGAAAGCATCTGATTATAATTATGTGGATATGTTTATACAAGCTCTAAAATTCGGCACTCCAATCAATTCATATCACTTTATATAAATAGCAATTTATACAATAGATTGCTTTAATCCAAGTAGTATTAAACTACAGTTCTAACATAAAAAAATGTCATGTCAGTATTAAACAAGTCTCTCTTTCAATAACCCTTTCGGTTACACCTTATTTCAACAGTCCACTTTAGACATTTTACTAAATATAAGTAATTTTTTAACTACATGTCAACTAACTCTCATTAGAGTATTAGAAGACTGTAGTAGACTGTTAAGTAATGGTTAGGTGTTAGGGTTCGGGTTAGTAAAATAAGTTGACTTGTAGTTGCCAAGTTACTTATAGTCAGTAGAATGTCTGTTGGGGGACCAACACTATAAAGTGTTAGCAGATATTAAGCAGACAGTCTACTAATACTCTAATGACAGTTAATTGACATGTAGCTCCAAAGTTACTTATAGTTAGTAGAATGTCTAAAGTGGACTATCAAAATAAAGTGTTACCATACTTTCTTTTCTTCTATAAAGTAGCTCCCCTGTGTGTTCATGTTTTTACTTACATCTGACTTAACAGAATAAATTAACCGGAGAAGATTTTACACATCAAAGAAGGAGGAGCCCCAGAGCACACCTACCTATTACGTAATCACTACAGACCAATAGTAGTTTATAGGTGTTTGCTAGCTGGAGCAGCAGGCATATCTCAGGACAGCCCATATGAGTGAAAGTGGAGGAAAAGCACATAGCATGAGATCTGGCCATTTGTAATCCAGGGCATCCAGACCTATTGGGCCTTGTTCCTCCTCTACTGCAAACCACAGGGAACAATGTGTTCCCTTTCGAAGGGAACTCAACAATACGTCAACGACGCTATGGGGAACGCCTCAGGCGTGACAGGTGTCTGAAATCACTATCAAATCACGTCAATCATATTGACCGGCGACAGCCCGTGAATCATTAGCGTGAATGATTAATCATCTCATCGTCTTCAGGGACTGTCTGTTTGAAAACGCTACTCAATGAAACGGTAAGAAAATGAAATGTACAGCACACGAGTGTGTTTTTTCCTGCCTGGGAGAAGAGCGCGCACGAGAGGTTCTCGAGGGAATCCTCTGTGTGAACTGTGAGCGTTTTTCTCTTAAAACGCTCCGCTCTCGTCTGGCCCTCTTCTCGAGTGAAGGGGGTTCAACGTCTGGTCCGCGTGGTCCCGCTCGTGCCGAGGCAGAGCGGCGACTTGCATCATGGGCTTCCAGATAGAGCTCATCAATCATCTTGAGAGTCCTGTAAACCTCTCAAATGATTCGACGGCTGACGAGGGCGAACTGCAGGCACCAATGGTTTCCTGCAGTTGCTGCTCTTCAGGACGAGCAGGAGATGGCTGAGGAGGTTTATAATCAGGTAGATCCTGAACCCTCTCAGCCACCCTGCCCCGTGTATGCAGACCTGGTGGATGTTGTGGAGCGCGCCGCCAACAGGCTGTAGCTGCCATGGCGACGCGCTAGAGGAGAGACCGCTCGCGGTAGGCTTGGCGATCGGTTTCTCCCCTGCCATACACACCAGCTCAGGTGAGCCTTCCATTCCTTCCTGATCTTCACACGGAGATCGAGAGGGCATGGAAGAGCCCATACTCTGCCCGTATTCACCGACATCAGCGGGTTAATTTCGCTGATGTTGAGGGGATCGCAGAGCATGGGTATGTGTCGATGCCGCCCATTTGACGAGTCGTTTGCGAACTATCTCGTGTCTGGGCAGGCGTCGACACTGAGAGCTCCAACCCTGCCATCCAAACCGCTATAGTCAACAGCACGTTTGAATGGCAGAGCATACACGACAGCGGTTCAGGCTGGTGCTTCCCTGCACACTATGGCGGTGCTGCAGGCATATCAGGCCGACCTGCTGCAGGATCCTGCATACCGCTGAGATCCGGTTCCACACCCAGGCAGGCGGGAGGGCCTGGCCCTTCACGGTCCGAGGACCGTAGACAGGGCCAGAGAGCCAGTGTCGCCTCTCGTGCGCCCCCTCCGTGGAGGAACAGGGCGCAGAAGAGGCGTGACTCCCGCAAGAAGAGGGATCTGAGGGAGGTTATCCAGCACAAGCGCACACAGTGTCGCTGATGGATAATCTCCCCGGAGGGCTTCATTAAAAAGAAATCCAGCCCTCTCCTCACTTCTGACTCCCCAGACGTTCATTACATCAGGCCTGGGGCTGGGCCTATGATAAGAACGATGTTCCAATGGCCCGCCTAGGCTTGGCTAGTAGAAACGCCTCTTTCAGGCATGTAAAGTGGTGGACCCCAGGGTCATAAAGAACTATCTGGCGAGTCTTCACTCCGCACGCCGCAGGTGAGCTGACTGGTCTTTTAAGAGTAATTTTTTGTGAATTAAAATTCCGAGATGTATCTCTCTACAGACCTCGTTCCCTGTATAGAGCTATGGGGTCATGTCAAGGTAATAAGGTAAGAGAAGTTTCCTGGATCATTAGGGCCCTGAAGTTCCCCGTTAGGTGGCCAGAACGATAACTATGTTAGCCTTCGGGCTGTTAGCCACCTCAGGGTAGAGTAGTTGGTCTCTCTCTCAGAATTTTTTACTTAGAGTGTTGACTGACGCTAGAGCTTCAGATAGATCTTATGTCCGGCCCACGGGTCCGTTGACTTCTTCCTGAGTATTTCGCCCCTTGAGCTCTGTTTGGGTTTCATTAGGCTGAGCGATTCTGCAGCCCTTTGTATGGAATAATACAGACTATATTCTTTAGTAAGGCTGTGGCTCCTCCGAGCCCTCAGATTGATCTATGCTTGCAGGCTGGCCCTCACCAGGGCCGCCTCTGTAGCTGGCCTAGGCTGTGCCAGGGATAATAGAGGCGCTCTGCTAAAAATTTTAGCATTTCTTCCTCTGACCCTTCACTGTGTGAATGTTGGTTTCTAGCATCCCTGTATAAACAGCCTCCTCCCGTGGGAGTCGTTAGGCCAAGGCCCGCCCCCTTCTCTGCATTCTGGGGTGCCTAGAGTAATGCAGCGTGGTGCTGAGGATGGTTTGTAAGGACATGGTAGGCCTCAAACAGGCCTCCGTGGTATATATGTCTTTATTGAGCAGGGTTAGGCCGTCTTTCGCTTCACGAAGAAGACTGGGTTTCCTGCCCGACTCTGCCATGCAGAACTGGCCTACGGATTTAGGCTGCCAGTTTAGGCTTCACTCACCTCGCTGAGCTACTGCTCGAGCGCTAGGTTGTAGGTGGTTGGCTTTCATTCAAGCCCCACTCCCCTAGGTTGGGCACAGATACATTTCTGTCACCCCTAGAGCCGCTGGCAGGCCCGCACCCTGGTAACCTCAGGGTGAGGTGTGAGTATTCCCCTGTGATACAGGGTAGGTCTGAGCACTTCACTCCCAGTTCTGTTTTATCCCACCTCGCACCACTATGGCTCGGGTCGAGTATGAAGTAAGCTTCACTTCTTCTTTGGTCGAAGTACGCTCCCCTGAAGCCAGAGCATTGCCCTGAGCTGACGCCCATACATAGATGGTAGGCCCCTGACTAACTGGGGCCTCCGTTGAGGCAGAGTGGCGTATGTTGTACTCCCCTTGTTTTAAGGGTGCTAGCTTTCTTGCGGAGTACACTGCCATGGGCAATGTGATTAGGCACCAGGATGCTGTAGGCGCTGTGTAAACAGTTTTTCTGCCAACGAAGGCTGCGCCATTAGGTAGTAGGCCTCAGCAGGCCTCCTTGATTGGACAGCCCCCCAGAGGGCACTGTAGGCCAGCTCACTTTACGTGGTTGGCCTTGGTGGTTCGGGCAGTTGACTCACTGATGGGTAGTAGGCCTTAAACAGGCCTCCTCGGAGGTGAGTCCCAACATTGTGGGACATACCTTATAGCGCTACTGGAAGCCCATTAGTGAATTATGCTGTGTAGTATGGTTTCCAACAGTGTACTTTATGGCAGAATATGACTTGCTATTAGCTAGTAGGCCCGACCAGGCCTCCCTGATAGGCGAGTCCCCAGCTGGCTGGCCTTAGCAGGCCACCTTATACTTTCACCCGGACTCAGGGCTCAAAGCTACCAGTGGTTATCAGGTAGTAGGCCACTCAGGCCTCCCTGAAGGTGAATTCCCACTTAAGATGGTTATCAGGTAGTAGGCCTCACCCGGCCGCCCTGAAGGCGAATTCCCACTTACGTTGGCTATCAGGTAGTAGGCCTCTCTGGGCCTCCCTGAATGTGAGCTCCCAAATATTGTGGCTGTCAGGTAGTAGGCCGCTCTGGGCCTCCCTGGATGTGGGCTCCCAAATATTTTGGCTGTCAGGTAGTAGGCCTCACCAGGCCTCCCTGAAGGTGAGTTCCCACATGCTGTGATTATCAGGTAGTAGGCTCCTCCAGGCCTCCTTGAATGAGAACGGTCAGGTAGTAGGCCTCACCAGGCCTCCCTGAAGGTGAGTTCCCACAGATAGTGGTGACCAGGTAGTAGGCCTCACCAGGCTTCCCTGAAGGTGAGCTCCCCACATACTGTGGTTGTAAGGTAGCAGGCCTCACCGGGCCTCCCTGAAGGAGGAGTTCCCACGTACTGTGGTTATCAGGTAGTAGGCCTCTCTTGGCCTCCCTAAAGGATCAGGTAGTAGGCCTCTCCGGGCCTCTCTGTAACGCTCCCTAGTGGTGCTGGGTTTATGAAGCTAGTGGTCTCTTGCTATCAGTTTCAGCTAGCCTTAATAGGCAGCTGTTGAAGGCGAGCTTGCGCCCTGGCTCGCTAAAGTGTTCATTCTCTGCTAAAGGTTCCCTCCCGGAACCTTTTCTGCCTACAGCCTGGTTTGCCTACCAGGCAGACCTTGTGCTCCCCTCACGAGGGTCTCTTTGAGCATGCGGCTTCCTGAGTCTGGTCAGACGGTCGTAGGCCTCTCGTGAGGCCTCCCAGTTAGATCAGCCCTTAGGCCTTCACAGGCCTCCTCAGTGTTTTGAAACACAGACACTGGGTTGATCCGTGGATCGAGTAGAGAAACTCCCCTCGCTAGCAAGGGTCGGAAAGCACTATGCTGAGTCATACTCTCCGGGATATCCCGTCTCTGAGATCCGGGCCGAGTGGTTCACTGCCAGCTTCGCAGTCCCTCGGGTTGGATGCCTTACTTAAGGCATTTGTCCAGAGGCTCTGTCTTCAGACAGACAGGATTTGGCCAGACTAAGTGTCTATGTACTGGCGCCAGGTCAGGCCGTCCTGGTGGCATTTCGGGGTGAGTACGTTCCCCTGAATAGTGACTGGCTGGGGTTCCCTTGGGTTCCCTAGCCACATTCCCTAGAAGGGACCCCTTCTAATTGGAAGCTGAGGTTCCAGGCCCGGAGCCGGCCCAGGTAGACCTTTCATTTAACCATGTTTATGAAGGTTTTTCTGTGAGGCTGTAGCTTGGGCTATGACCGTAGGGAATGCTGTCACTGACAGCCCAGTGTGACCTGAGGGTGAGTGGTTCTAGCGTTTCATTTGAAGTTGCTGGTTCTGACAGTTGTCACTGCCACTTGGCATGCACTCCCCTTAGCATGGCGGCGTTGGTATATCGTTCCCCATAGCGTCGTTGACGTATTGTTGAGTTCCCTTCGAAAGGGAACGTCTCAGGTTACGACTGTAACCTATGTTCCCTGAGAACAGGGAACGAGACAATACGTCTCCCTGCCATGCCGCGGGGCTTGCCTACCGTACAGTCCCTTCAGACGATAAGGTGATTTGTCATTTTTGCAAGGCGCCCCTTTATACTTCCAGGTCGCACGTTAATCATTCACGCTAATGATTCACGGGCTGTCGCCGGTCAATATGATTGACGTGATTTGATAGTGATTTCAGACACCTGTCACGCCTGAGGCGTTCCCTATAGCGTCGTTGACGTATTGTCTCGTTCCCTGTTCTCAGGGAACATAGGTTACAGTCGTAACCTGAGACGTTTTATCTGTATTAATGTATGTGTTCATGTTTTTGTCTGTTTCCTCTTCATATAGCTATCGGTGGCAGTATGTATTGGATTTCTGATGGCGTGGAGCCCGTATGCTGTGGTATCCATGTGGGCAGCCTTTAGTGATCCAGACTTGGTACCTCCAGTAGCATTTGCCCTGGCAGCTATGTTTGCCAAGTCATCCACCCTCTACAACCCAATGGTCTACCTCGTCTTTAAGCCTAGCTTCCGAAAATCCCTGTGCCGGGATGCAACAAAATGCAAGAGAACACTCTGTCCCTGCATGTGCAAGACAGACAGCCAACGAAAAGGAACAGCAAGCCTTTCAAACCTGAACACAAAGGATAAGTGTAACCACACATGGGTCTCTAATGGACTGAATGAGAGCCAACAGACATGCAGACATTGTCCAGAAGGACAAACAGGGCATTACCTGGACATCACACCCCCCCTACGGACAGCACGCATCCTCATTGGCTCTGCCCACAGTGAGGTGGCAGTCAGCCAGCTCTCCAACGAGATAAATAGCGACTTCTTATAGAGGAAGAGAAACTGATCATAGAAAACATGAAGGAAGGAAGTCATAAAACCTTCTTTTCCCTCTGTACAATAATAGGGGAAATAAGTACTTGGTAGCAAATCTGAATGGCAAACTTGGACATGGCATACATGCCACCCTCAGATATGCCCAAAAAAGAAAATTCTGTCATTTTGCCTATTACGTAATCACTACAGACCAATAGTAGTTTATAGGTGTTTGCTAGCTGGAGCAGCAGGCATATCTCAGGACAGCCCATCAATTTCTTCCAAACCCGTATACATTAAATATTTTTCCATAGAACATAATAAAAATGATATCAATGGTGCACAAAAATCAATTATCCATTAAGTCCAACATGACAGTATGCCTCAAAAGGAGACATATTTGACTTGATCTACAGTGTATCAGTGAATAAAGATTTGAATTTTGGTGTGTTTCTTATACAAAGCTGTCATATGGATGTGGAAGACTTGATGTGCACAAGATATATGTTGTACTAGAGATTTTTGATATTTTGGTGATTTTTTTGGTTTCCATCAACTATGAAAAAGAGCAGCATGAAGATTCTTCAAATTCTTCTTTAAGTAACATTTTAAAAAATAATAGCATACAGGTTTGGAAGGTGACATAAAGATGACTGTAAATAATGACAATTTTCCATTTTTTTATTATTATTTTGTTAAGCAACTGGGCAAAGCTTTTTGTAGCCAGTTACTGGTTTAAAATGCATGTTTTCTTTTCTTTTTCTTTTTGTGATAATTTTACATCTACTGACTTTAAATTCTCTTGGTGTACTGATGAAAAACTTCATTCCCATGACTTTTCCAGTGGGACATTGGTTATCGGTGCATGAGCTCACCACCACCTATGCATTTATTTAAGTATTTATTTATTTATTTAAATCAAGCCTCAAATGCAAGTGATTTATTATGGATAATAAATGTTTTAGTGATGGGAATCTGTTTTTTCCTCCTGTTAATGGAATTATATTTAGACAGAATTTAAGCTTGTATATTTTGATATTTAAGTATAAAATGTTCTGATATCCACGAATGTACCCTTTATTTATTAATCAATTAAATGATTTTATTAAAGGTACACTATGTAACTTGTGGCCCTCTAGCGGTTAAAAAACAAAACTGCATGAATTTTGCGGAAGAACATTGTTTTGGTTGTGCTTTAGCTCTGCATGACTGTGGGTGAATATGGTTTTCCCGCCTCTCATAAAACATTCACTACTAGGCTTAAGAGATATAACCAATTTAGATGGAAAGGATCTTAAGCTGACTAGCTGAAGACGTTATAGTAGCTTTACCCATTAACAGACATGGTAGTTCCTTGAAAATAAATTCCTGCACAGAACTACAACAACCATAATGAAATGACCTCTGTTAGAAAGCTTCATATGGCAATTTATCAATTCAATAGAATAAATGTTGCGTAATAAAAACTTTAAGTAAAAAAAAAATTATATCCCTCAGTTCTCAACATCTCCGAAAAGCCAAGTCAATGTTGATTATAGTTTTATTACGAGCTCTGTCGCATTCTCTTTTTGCTAGCAGCAACTTCTCGGTTCAGCATTTTGATTTAAACAGGCGATTCCCCTGAGGTTTGAGATTTAGCATGCTCCATGTCAACCTTTCTCGCTCGTTGTGACAACAAACCTCTGCCACTCCCACATGTATCAAAGTAGCAGGAGAAACTTTTCTCAATGAATGGATATGATGAGACCTGCACAGATGAGTGACATAAGTATGAAATTTCACCTGAAAAACATCCCACTCGGTCACGTTATGGAAAAAGGATTGGGGTATTGACTCACTCTTTAAATTTTGATAATTTTGAACAAAAAGTTACAAAGTGCACCTTTAAAGAAACAAATAAATCAAAATTGTAAAAAAGTAGAACATTGTATGAGTTATATAAAACTTTTACCCCCATTGTGAAAAAAAAAAAAATGTGATTAGCCGAAGCAAGTCGATCACAGGCATGTAGGAAGTATGACAGCGCAATGGAGCATATTGTTCTCCTCACAGGGTTACAGTCATAACCAAGAAGTTCCCTTTCAAGGAAACTCCATGCTGCGTCAGGTGTTGACATTATGGGAATGTTTATACCCACTATGCCATACTGAGTAGTGCCTGTCCTAGTTTGAATCATGGCGAGAACAAATCTAGGGCATAAGAAGGTGTGGAGTCCAAGTCCAGGTTATAAAACCTCACAAATGTGTTCAGAGAGGACTAGCCCGCCGCATCAAATACTTCCTACAGGGAAACTCCTGTATATAAGGCTTTCAAACCCGCCATAATCGCTGTCGAATGTGCTCTGAGAGCCATATAGGTGAAGGTTGTCTACAAGCCTTATAAGCAATAAAGATAGACTAAACTATCCTCTTGCTTATTTTATGTGTACTTGCTAAGGAACCTCGTCTGGGTGACCAAAGCAGACTAACAGTTGATCTGATTAACGCCACAGGGCAGCTCTGTAGACATAAGCATCCAGTGCTCTGACTGAACACAGCAAGTATAGCTTCTCCTGGTCCATCGTCTGAAAGGGAGGTGGGCAAAAGGCCTGAAAGATTATAGGTCGTGCCATGTTGGTGGGAACCTTCGGAACATAACCGGGTCTTTTGACCCCCGAAGGTGAACTTTTGGAAAGGCCTGAGATGAGAAAGGATGGATATGTGGAAGTATGTGTCTTTGAGATCTATTGTGACAAACCAGTCTTCGGATCTGATTTGAGTCATTATTAACTTATTGATTAACATCTCGAACCTGTATCTCCACAGAGTTACAACCGATTCAAATGTTGTAGATCTAATATGGGACGCAACACTCCATCCTTCTTTGGACCAATGAAATACTGTCTGTCAAACCCGGAGTCTCTCTCTGGAGGAGGAACACATCCTATGGCCTCCTGTACCAAAAGAGACTTGACCTCATGTTAAACCACCTTAGCCTGCTTGGGACCAACCACTGTGGATAAAATCATTGAGAGATATTTCTCTTTTATTCCTAACAAATTCAACCAAAAATGTCTTTCCATGGCCTCCAGAGCAGCTGTAGATCGGCCTATAGCCCTGACCGTGTCCTTAGTGGCACAGAGAGACAAGACAGATCAGGTCCTTAAGCAGTCCAGCCTGGTATGCCTGCAAGAGGGACACTGTATGCAGACACTCTCCACCCTGACCTGCTGACGTGTACGGCTTACCCACCAAGGCTGAAGTTATTCTTCATTGTGTAGCAGGGTATGTATAACCCTTGCCGTTATTGGTTGGTGTCATGCTAACCCTGTGAGCCTGACAGTGCCGAATGTAGCAGGGTGATGTATAGCCCTTGCTCTGATTGGTTGGTGTCATGCCAACTCTGTGAGCCTATCAGTGCCCAGTTTGGGGAGTATAAAAATGTGACTGGTTTGTTTGCCAGGTATGCGTCACTATGGGTCCTGCCCCTTGTAAACTTCATGTTGTGAGTAATGGTAGGTGTAGTAGCGTTGGGTTTGAACCTCAAACTTTGAACTTGATTGAGATGTTTACATCAGTATATTTGTGGCTGGCAGGAGAGTTTGATGCATCCTCTGGTTTTGCTTTCTGGTGTGCACTGGCTCTTGCAATAGCTGCTAGGTAAGTTTATGTATGTAAAAAAAAGTGTTCTTTGTTAATGGGAGACTGAATTGCTTGCATGTTTTTAGTGTGTTGTCTCGTAAGCGGCGGCATTCTCATAAGGCGAGTGACGATGTGTAGTACAGTGCTGCAAACCTCCTGTGGTATGTATGATTTTAAGTTAATTTAGTTTGTTTTTAATTCTAAGTAATTGTTTCTTATCTTTGGCAGGTGCGACAATGTCCAAGGGTCCCTGTGATTTATTTTAGGGCGGGATTTAAACCTTCTACTGTGACTGCACTGCTGCTTTGCCTGGGTCTCAATTGAATGCTCTTGTTGGCGAAGCTTGCTTTATTTTTATTGTTGAGTTTTGTCTAAACTTGAGTTAATTTTGTTTCTGAGTAAATGTATTTGTTATTTTGGTTTATGAATGTGTACTTTTGTTTTACAAGAATAGAATCTTTTGTATGTCAGTATTTTGTGTATTTTCTTTCCATTGTTTCATTGGATCGCTGAGTGGGAGGGGTTGGCCGTGGTTATAATTTGATTTTGTGTATTTGCACGTAGTGCGTTTAATACTTTATCACTGTGTGTGTTGGATATTGAGTGTGGGGTGGAAATCCAAAGTGTCTCTGCTGGCCATCTTCCTCTCTGTGTCTTAGTAAATGTTGTTATTTGGTACGGTTTACTAGTGAGACTGTGGCATTAGGTATTGTATGTCTTCATTCTTGTTCTTTTGTATTTTAATAAAGTGACTTGTTGTTTGTGTATTTTAGTCCACCCATCCTTGCTCACCCTTGCATTTGGCAACGGACCTGTGTGCCCTGGTATAGGGCTGTTATTTTCCTGGTGTATTCCAGGTGGCGTAGTCTAGCATTGATTATAGGATCTTTGGTCCCCTTGCGGGTATTATATATTTATTTTCAAATGTCCTCCGCTTCGCCACAATTGCATGGTGGGTAAGGTCTGGGCCTTTAGGGATGATGCAAAGTCAGGGGAAAGATAGCTGACAAGTGTCTCTTCCACCTTAGGCATCGCCCCATCAACCCCAATATTGACCAGTAGTTTGATACTTGAGGGCTGAAGACATGGGCAGAAAACGGTTTACTTCAGTGTGGAGATTGGGAAAGAACGGACAGCTTGGAGGTTGTGATTTGCTTGTTAGGAAGCCCTTCAAAAGCTGACTGTGCATGCTCTGCTCCCAAACAAACGACACATAAATCGTGTGTTCCCCACCCATGATGTGGAGTGGGAATTAAAATGTTGTTTGCTCAACTTATTATGATATATAATGCATTGAGATGACTATAGGACAAAATAACAATAAATATGACAGCAAATTCACAATTGTGGAAAGCACAGAAGCTGACATTGTTTGGTCAAGATGTGTTTTATAGCTTCCTGGTCATGACGTCACATGCCACGGGATGATGAACCACTATGCCATTGGACTGATTTCACGTGTGCTTCAAGAAGCAATCACGTTACATATTGTTACAACATCTGATGCAGGATGGAGTTCCCTCAAAAGGGAACAACCAACACAATTTCACATCATTGCAATACATTGTTAAAACGTAAATTACTGACAAATTATATAAAATTGCGGAGATTTCTATTGACAGAAAGTTTTATTGATTTGCTGCTTTCTTGATTTGTTGCAATGAAAGTAAAATAATACATTTCTGTATAAGCCAACTCATACAATGTTATGAAAAAGTAAGTAAACCCCTTTTTAACGTGGGCAAATCAGAATTACACACAGAATTAATTAATGGGTGAAGTTTATAATTTATTTAATAACACAAAATTGCTTTGAAACCTTTTTGTTTTCTTTTATAAAAATGTCTACAGAAATTCTATTGTTGTCTTTGGGAAAAATAAATACACCCTTATATTTAGTAGGTGGTATTGTCTCCTTTTGACAGAAACAACTTCTTGTTCTGCAAGTTCACTTACAGCTTCAACCTTTTTACAGATGGCCTCATTTATTTACCTACATTTATTCATTTTCCAGACGCTTTTATCCTAAGCGATTTACAAACGAGGAATACAGCAAGCAATTCATAGTGAAGAGGCAAATAAACACAGGAAGTGCTCAAAATACAAAGTTTCAGTCATGCTCGGAGTAGCATAAACTAGAATAGGAAGGGATTAAAGTGAAAGTGATTTATTTTTATTTTGTTTATGATGAGGTTAAAAGCTCTTGGTATAGATTAGGGGTATTTTTTTGTATATTGTCAGGGATTCTGCATTCCAGATGAAGGTGTGAAGCTTGTTCCACCAGCAGGAAACAGTGAGCAAAAATGTGCTGGAGACTGCACTCTTGATATAACGTCAAATTATGATGTCAGGTTTTTCCAGGCCCTTAACCCTCTGGGGTCGGCAAAAGCGCCGGCGCGTTTTGCTCGATTTTTTTCACATAGCAGGAAAATAGACTTAAAATACTCTTTCATTTTGGTCATACAGACTTAAGAAATATAACAAAAAAACTGTTGAATGTCTACTTTTTTATGTGTCCACTTACAATTGAAATAAAACATTGTGCTTTTGTAAAATAAAGAAAATAAACAGGGTGTGCTTTATGCCTCTCTGTCTCTGTTAACTTTTTTTCTGGAGCACGTCTCTAAACTTAAATAAAACTCAGCGAATACTACTCACCCAGGCATGAGCAATTTCCCTTTCAAGGGAACTTCGAGCTGCGTCAAACGCTGCGGGAACGCCCCTGCGTTGTGCGTCATGAAGCACGTATGGAATCAGCCCAATGGAGAGATGAAACGTCATAGGCGGGTGACGTCATCGACCAGGAAACTATAAAGCACCCCAAAAACACAAGCGCATTAGCTTCTGTGCTTTCAGTCGCGCTACATGTGAATCTGTCCCTGTGTGATATTGTCTGTCTTACATACCCTGCACCACACAAACAATTTATCCCTATATATATATATATTGAGAGATTATGGCGGACGAACAGCAGTTTAGAAAGTGTGTTCCTCCCTGCTCGCGTTATTTAACGAGCGGGGATACACATGATCTTTGTGTTGTTTGTTTGGGAGTTCAGCATGCCCAGTTTGCTCTCGAGGGAGCAGACTGTGAGCATTGCGAGCGTTTGCCGTTAAGGACGCTCCGCTCCCGCCGATCGCTCTTTGAGGAGAGCGGTTCGGTGCGCGCTCCCCGCGGTTCGGGTCCCGCTTCTGCCGAGGCAGAGCGGCGGCGCTTATCGTGGGGATCGCAGATGGATCTCACAGCGGGGTTTGAGATGGGCTCTGCCTTATCTCTCCCTTCACCTGTGAGATCCAGTGCCTCAGTCCCGGGTTCGGAAGCACGCGCTGCGGTTTCTTCCGCTCGGGCTGAGGCACCAATGCTGCAGCTATCCAGTTCTGAGGAACTTGATGTTGTTAGTGTTGAGGGAGATGTGGAGGATTCGCCACCCCACACTCCTGAGAGTGATGAGCTTATGGAGGTGTTAACAAGAGCTGTTGAAAAACTTAATATTGAATGGCCAGTGACTAGACAGGAGTCTGTTTCTAAATCAAAGTTGGATGAGAGATTTTTGCCGTCACGTGTGCAGCCTCCACGCCGGTGCCTGCCGTTTTTCCATGATCTCCACACCGAGGTGTCGAAATCATGGAGAAAACCGGTGTCATATAGAGTGTTTAGTCCCCAGACTTCAACATACGCTAATATTATGGGAGCCAAGGCTCATGGTTATGGTGCTTTGCCTCGTGTGGAAGAGACGCTTGCGAGCCATCTCTCCCCCGAAGCAGCATCATCTTTTAAGGCACCGGCATTACCCACCAAGCCTTTAAGAAACACTTCGGCTTTGGTGGGTAAAGCATATTCGGCAGCAGGTCAGGCTGCGTCATGTCTGCATACTATGTCAATCTTGCAGGCATACCAGGCTGATCTGCTAAGGGACATGAGTGAGAGTGAGGAGGTCAGTACTGACGTAGTTCGCGAACTGCGTCAGGCTGCTGATTTATCCCTGCGTGCCACCAGAGAATCGGCCAAATTAATGGGTCGTTCTATGGCAGCTCTGGTGGCCGCAGAAAGACATTTGTGGTTAAATCAGACTAATATTAAAGAGAGAGAAAAAGCTTTTCTTTTAGATGCTCCTCTTTCTCCCATGGGGTTGTTTGGTGATGCTGTGAATTCAGTTATCGATAAATTCCAAGAAGAAAAGAAACAAACTGCAGCTTTTAAAAAGTTTCTTCCCCTTAAAGTTCATGTCCCGGGGGCTGCTGGGCGGGAGCAGCCCCGGCCGTCTTCGAGCTCATCACATAGAGCGCAGCAGAGGCAGAGTGTCGCGTCTCGTGCTCCCCCTGCTGGACAGTGGGCTCAGCCGCGACACTCTCAGCCGAAGCCTTCTCCCAGTAGAACTGATCTGAGGACAGTTATATTGGCTAAGAAGGCTTCGGCTAAGAAGAAGTCCTGACGCCAAGCCGTTCAGGATGCTGAGGGTGGTCCCCACCGAGGCGGAAAGGTGTTCACCTCTTTTTACGGTGCCCATTCCTCCTCGGTGCCCTCAGGGGCTCGTTCTGCCAACCCCGCCTTTATGCCGGGGCACAGACGATCCCAGCGAGCGCTTTCCCGAGGGACGCTCGCTCCCTCTGAGGAGGGTCTCAGAGCGGTCAGACCAGTTGTTCCCTGCCGGTGCGCCGTTACAGGGCGCTGCGTCTGCTGCTCAAGTTACACCAGAGGCCAGTCTCGAGAGGCTGGTACCCTTAGTAGAATTTCTGGCAGAGTGGAAAAGCCTTCCAAAAAATCTCATTGGGTCCTGCAGACAGTAGAAAAGGGTTATGCTATCCAGTTCAGGTGTCGTCCACCAAAATTCAGAGGGGTTCTGCACACAGTGGTGGGCCCCGAGCAGGCTCTGGTATTGGAACAAGAGGTGAAAACGCTCCTTCAAAAAGAGGCTATAGAACGGGTTCCTCCTCCCAGTTTGGAGTCAGGTTATTACAGCCGATATTTCATCGTTCCAAAGAAGGATGGGGGGTTGCGTCCAATTTTAGACCTGCGCATATTGAATCGCTCGGTAGGGAAGCTAAAATTCAAGATGCTCACTATCAAGCAGATCGTGTCTCAAATCAGGTCCGAGGACTGGTTTGTCACGATAGATCTGAAGGACGCATACTTCCATGTGTCCATCCTTCCACAACACAGGAAGTTCCTGAGGTTCGCCTTCGGGGGCGAGGCGTACCAGTACAGGGTTCTTCCGTTTGGCCTAGCTTTATCTCCCCGCACTTTCACGAAATGCATGGATGCAGCACTAGTGCCTCTGAGGCTTCAGGGCATTCGTATTCTCAATTACATCGACGATTGGTTGATTTTAGCTCAGACCGAGCAGATGGCGGTTCGGCATCGAGATGTCGTCCTCGCTCATATCAGAAAGTTGGGGTTGAGGCTGAACGCAAAGAAAAGTGTATTATCTCCTTCCCAGAAGACCACTTTTTTGGGTGTCGTTTGGGATTCGGTATCGATGCGGGCGCGACTCTCTCCGACCCGCATCGCTTCGATTCTCTCAGCTGTGAAACAAGTGAAGCTAGGCCAGCTACTCACTGTCAAGCAGTTTCAGAGACTGTTGGGTCTGATGGCAGCAGCGTCCAACGTTATACCTTGCGGCCTGTTGTACATGAGACCGCTACAGTGGTGGCTCAGGACCAAGGGATTCTCCCCGAGGGGAAATCCGCTCCGCACGTTCAAAGTCACGCGGCGCTGCCTTCGTGCTCTGGTCATGTGGAGAGAAACTTGGTTCCTATCCAAAGGTCCTGTGCTGGGGGCTCTTTGTCGTCGCATAACGCTAACGACGGATGCTTCCCTCACAGGGTGGGGGGCGGTCATGAGTGGTCGCCCAGCCCAAGGTCTGTGGCAGGATCATCATCTTTCGTGGCACATAAATTGTCTAGAGATGTTGGCTGTGTTTCAGGCTCTGAAACACTTCCTAATAGACCTGAGAGGCCATCATGTGTTAGTTCAATCAGACAACACGTCGGTGGTCTCTTATATAAATCATCAGGGGGGCCTGCGGTCTCGCCGGCTTTACAAGTTGGCCCGTCAGATCCTCCTGTGGTCCCAAGGGAAGCTACTATCTCTGAGAGCAATGTATCTCCCTGGGTATTTGAATGTGGTAGCAGACTCCCTGTCGAGGCAGGGGCCGAGGCCAGGGGAATGGAGACTCCACCCCGAGGTGGTGGAGCTCCTTTGGTTGAGTTTCGGTCGCGCCGAGGTGGACCTATTCGCTTCCAAGGAGACCACTCATTGTCATCGGTGGTTCTCCATCACTCTTCCAGCCCCCCTGGGGTTGGATGCTATGGTGCAGCCATGGCCGAGGTCACGTCTGTACGCCTTTCCCCCGATTGCTCTGTTACCAGGAGTTCTGGAGAGGGTCCGCCGGGACGGGGTCAGTCTACTACTAGTAGCCCCGTTCTGGCCGGCCCGAGTATGGTTTGCGGACCTGATTTCTCTCCTGGACGGTTCTCCTTTGGAGCTCCCGGTCAGGAGGGATCTACTCTCCCAGGCGGGGGGCACGATACTTCACCCCCGCCCAGAATTGTGGAAACTGTGGGCTTGGCCTCTGAGGGGGCCCAGCTCATAGACTCCGGTCTCTCAACCGAGGTTGTTGAGACCATTCTTAACTCCAGAGCTCCATCCACGAGGAAGCTTTATGCCTTGAAGTGGAAACTTTTCACTTCTTGGTGTGGAGAACACCTGCAGGACCCAGTTAACTGCCCAGTGGGTGCAGTGCTGGATTTCCTGCAGGAGCGCTTCTCCACAGGGTTATCCCCCTCCACACTAAAGGTGTATGTGGCGGCACTAGCTGCTTACCACGTCCCTTTCAGTGGAGTTTCTCTTGGGAGACACCCGCTTATAACTCGTTTCCTCCGTGGCACTTTGAGGCTGAGGCCAGCAGTTCGTACGAGGGTGCCGACTTGGGATCTGGCCATTGTATTAGAAGGTCTTTCCCTAGCTCCTTTTGAACCTATCGAAGAAGTTCCCGAGAAGTTTCTCACTTTTAAGACTATCTTTTTGCTTGCTATCTCTTCACTAAAAAGAATCGGAGATTTGCAGGCTCTGTCGGTTTCACCCTCGTGCCTGGAATTTGCACCTGGCATGGTTAAAGCTTTTCTGCATCCTAGACCAGGTTACGTTCCTAAGGTTCCTACTAATATTGTTAGACCTACGGTTCTGCAGGCTTTCTGTCCTCCTCCATTTATGTCATCGGACCAGGAGAAACTTAATTCACTCTGCCCTGTTAGGGCATTAGACGCTTATGTCCACAGAGCTGCCCTGTGGAGGAAATCAGAACAACTTTTTGTATGTTTCGGGCCACCCAGGAAAGGGTGTCCGGCGTCTAAACAGAGAATGAGCAAGTGGGTGGTTGAGGCTATCTCACTTGCTTATGAGTCGGCTGGCCAGCCTTCACCTTTGGTTGTCCGAGCTCACTCTACCAGGAGTATGGCTGCTTCTAAAGCTCTTTTGTCGGGGGTTTCCCTGAGTGATGTTTGTGATGCGGCTGGATGGTCTTCACCGCATACTTTTATTAAGTTCTATGACCTAGACTTAAGCTCTACCCCTGGGGCACAGGTGCTCTCGTCCTCTGTGCGCTAGTCTCACATGACGGTCATTTGGTCCTATGGCGACGTGGGTATTCGCGTTCCCGCAGCGTTTGACGCAGCTCGAAGTTCCCTTGAAAGGGAACGTCTCGGTTACGTATGTAACCCTAGTTCCCTGATAGGGAACGAGACGCTGCGTCGCTCCGCCATACTCCCGGCACTCCCGTTAGCGCTTCCTTCAAGCCTATCAGAAGCTAATGCGCTTGTGTTTTTGGGGTGCTTTATAGTTTCCTGGTCGATGACGTCACCCGCCTATGACGTTTCATCTCTCCATTGGGCTGATTCCATACGTGCTTCATGACGCACAACGCAGGGGCGTTCCCGCAGCGTTTGACGCAGCGTCTCGTTCCCTATCAGGGAACTAGGGTTACATACGTAACCGAGACGATATCTTTATAATCATTTAAGTTTGTATTTTTAAATTATCTAACTCAAAACTAAAATAAATATTCTCTGTCTATGTAATCTATAAAAAAAGAGAGAGGTGTCAGCCGTTCTCATTATCGTTCACTCAGCTCATTATTCTGCTAATTTGACACGCCCATGGGCCTATTGACACTCTCCACGGGTGCGCTATTCAAACGCAAATGATCTGAGGCAACACATGCAAACGTGTCAACGCCCCTCATAAACTCGATAACACACCAAATTTAATCATCAGATTAATGTACTATTTCTTCTTGCCAGGCTGTGAGGAATAATCCTGGGACATTTACCTCAAACATGTGCTGGTTTATTTTCATTTCGAGGAGCGACGGATCTAGCTGAGAATTGTGAATAATACGTTTTTTATTGTTGTGCTTTGTTCTAATCGCGATATGGAATAGTGTCTGTAAACGCAAAAAGTTTTAAAGACTTTTTAAGTTTTAAGACTGTTTAAATTTGAATCACGTTTCCGTGTGTGAATGAATTAAGGGCACATATGGGCGCTGTTGTTTATGTTACAGATGAAATATGAAAGACAACATTTCGTAGTTTTGGATAGATTATAACGTTTTAATTCTAAAGTAGACATCAAATAAGCTTTTGTTAGCCAGTTTCTGCTCATATGTTAAATATATAGTATGTTCTGTCAAAAATAAACTCATCAACTAAGATGTTATTATAGTGTTTGTTCCAATGTAAGGGTACTTTAAAAAAGAATACTTTATAAGAAATTTATGGGAAAATACAATTTTCTTTTCAAGATGTTTCCAAATCTAACTTTGAACAAATTCTGTAGAATGGCCCATATACCCTATTTGAACAGGATATGTTTCCAGGTATGACTATGTACTAAAAAAGTGCTTTTGACTTGCATTTATATTTGGATTATATATATACACTGCCGTTCAAAAGTTTGGGGTCGGTGCGATTTTTAATGTTTTTAAAATAAATCACTTATGCTCATCAATGCTGTATTTATGTCATTAAAAAAACAAAAAAAAACAGTTATATAGTGAAATATTATTCCAATTTAAAATAACAATAAGTCACAAATTCAACTTTAAAATCACAGGAACAAATTATATTTTTAAATATAATAAAATCGAAAACAGTTATTTTAAATTGTAATAATATTTCACTATATTACTGTTTTTGTTGTATTTTTAATTAAATAAATACAGCATTGGTGAGCATAAGTTACTTCTTTTAAAAACATAAAAAATCATACCGACCCCAAACTTTTGAACGGCAGTATATGTGACCCGTCACGGAAAGCAGTGACACAAGTCGGCAGCACAACTTGCGAGCAAAATGAGAAACAAGCGTTTTTTTCCAAAATTGGTGATTTCCGCTTTTTTGCAGAATCTGTTAGTTGAGATCATGAAGAAGCCTCTCCATGTTTGAGATAACAGTATTGGTATATTCAAAAGCGTACATTTTGAGGTTGAAATCGGCTTGTTTTTCGGAGATTCTAGCATGCAGTAGGGGCGTGTCATTGTCTGTGTGTATTTCCATACTGAATAGCCGCCGGCGCTTTTGCCCCCGCCCCCTAACAGCGTGGCTACTTAATTATGCAGCGCTCTAGCCGGCTCTATCTGATATCAAAATTCAATGAAGATGGACGCCGCAAAGAATGTCGCAGACGAGCTGAACCGTGGCCGTTACAATGAAAATGTTTTGAAGTACTTCTTCGACAAGCCGGATGCTTATGAACAAGCGTTCACTGATTCTGAAGACGATCTGAGCGACGATGAAAGTGGCATGATAAGACTGAATAATATCCCTAATCTACAACTGAGCGAAGATGAAGACGAGGAAGAATGTATCGGACTGGCGTCAGACGAGTTGGACCGTAAGATATCAGAGGCTATATCGATAGTAACATTTGATGGGGATATAGATAGAGAAATGGGGAAAATCCGTAACTTTGACTGTAAATGTTACACGAGGAGAAAAGAGAACTCTCTGCATGGAAGACAGTCTTGTAGCCAGAAGCTTTCTCCAGACATTATGTACAACATACGGCTGGATTCTTTAGCTGCGGAAAAAGAGTGGCAGGACATGCAAATTATTGGACATTTAGAGGCAAACAGACGCACAGTGCAAACTTCGGAGATGGTTACATCCACAAAGAAGACCCCGACAAAGAGAAAGTGTGCCCGAACGACTTATTTCATTGGAGGCAACGAGATCTGCAAGAATACTTTTCTGTTTCTTATGGGGTGAGTTTCCATAAACATCAAAGTTTGTCGTTTTAAGTTCATTCTAAGTTCAGCTCATGTTTAGTCCATGTTTAGACCTTCCAATACCTACCTATTGTTTTTAGCTAGCTCAGGACTGTCGTTTTAATTGTAACGTTAGCTGCTAATCGTTAGCACCATATCACTTGCCAAAACCCCCATTACTATAATGAGCTTTAAGATGGTAATGTGAGCTTCTGCTATTAATTTGAATAATGCTTCAATTGCTTGAATTGACTGGTGTTAATGACTTAACTTAGCCCAGGTAAACCTGCCTGTTAGCATTCTTGAATTGATTGTGATGCTAATAATTTTAGCCAGTGGTGGAGGAAGTACTACTTAATATTCTTACCAAGGATTTACTAACGTAATCGTAAATGTATCAGATTAAATTCCTACTTAAGTAAAAGTATAAAGTATACGTAGCCGTAAAATGTGCATTATAAGTCAAAAGTAAAAGTATTTATGAAGAGTTTAATGTACAGGATTTTTTTAATACTTTGACTCGAACCAGGTCTAACCACTAACTGTGAGGTCTAAACCAGGACTAAAACAAGACTAAACCAGGAAGTACAGATACAAGCTCTAAAGTAAGTAAAAGTAAAAAGTATTCATCATAAAATTTACTTCAGTAAAGTAAAAGTACCTATAATTTGTACAATACATTTTGATATAGGTGACAAGATGCCTGTTAGCAAGACCATGATGTTAAACGTTTTTTCTTTTTTCCCCCCTTTTTTCAGCATTGGCAGAGACACCCTGGCTGATATAGTCAAACACTATGAGGAGAATGGGGCAAGACCACGTTTGAGGAAGAAGCACTCACTGCCACGTCCACCAGCCAGGTTCATCAGCCCTGAGGATATCAACAGTGTTGTGGACTTCATAAAAAACTATGCAGAAGACAATGCCATCATGCTGCCTGGCCGACAGCCTGGGCATAAGGATTGGCATGTGAAGTTGCTGCCAACTCATGTGTCCAAGGCCTCAGTGTGGCGTCTCTACGTGAAGTCTGCTAAGGAGCTTGGTATGTGTAAACATTGATTTAAAATTGAGTGCTTATAAAGTGAAATAATGCGGAGCACTATTAGCAATTACAATACAATTAACCATAAGCAATATCTGTTTTTCAGGTGAGCGTGCAGTTTGTAAAACCAGCTTCAAAGCACTGTGGAACCGACTTCTCCTTCACATCAAAAGTTGCCGGCCACGCACAGATCTCTGCTTGCAGTGCCAAAGCAATAACGAGCAGCTGATACGAAGTGCAAACCTCCCAGATGATAGAAAGTCTGAAGCAGTAAAGAAGCAACAAGATCATCTTTCCCTTGTGCAGAAAGAGAGGGCTGTGTACAACGACATGACTGCTGCCTGCAGAAAGATTTGCTCTGGCTCTAACCTGTCTTTTGGACCATCCCTACCAGCAAGCAAGAAGATTAGGATGCATTACAGTTTTGATTTTGCTCAGCAGGTAATATTTCACACACATTTACTTCACTTTACTTCATTAATGTCCCTTAAAGGGCGATTTGGTGCATGAGAATAAATAGTGCAAATGCAGAATAGCATCAATATAGTAAGGTTTATCTTTATTAGACAATTATGAATAGATGCAAATTTAATTTAATCTAATCCAAGTTCCCTCTCTCCCTCTGTCTCCTACAGTTACACTTTCCCTCAAACCCTCTCCAGCCAGGACCAATGTACTTCCTGACCCCACGGAAATGTGGCCTATTTGGTGTTTCATGTGAAGGGCTGCAGAAACAGGTGAATTACCTGTTTGATGAAGGCATGTCATCTACTAAGGGAAGCAATGAAGTCATCAGCTACATGCATCATTTCTTCGGCAACTTTGGAGTTGGAGAAACAGAGGTGGATCTTCATTGTGACAACTGCAGTGGGCAGAACAAGAACAACTTCATGCTCTGGTACCTTGCCTGGCGGGTTGGACACAAGCTTCACGATAAAATTGAAATCCACTTCCTTATTGCTGGCCACACCAAGTTTTCCCCTGACTGTGGCTTTGGACTCATCAAGCAAGCCTACATGAAGACAAGAGTCAACACTTTGGCAGACATCGCTGAGGTACTTTAACTTTACTTTGCTTTAATGACTTCAGTGCTGTTTTCTGTTCTGCTTCAATGAAACATTTAACTGAAGATCTTTTTTTTTCTTCCTCTCTTCTCTTTTTTGTCATCAGGTTGTGGAAAACAGCTCTCCTGTGAGTCGCCTCAATATCCCACAGCTTGTTGGAACGGCAGAGGGCAAAGTTTTAGTCCAGACCTTCGACTGGCAGCAGCATCTGACTCGCCACTTCCGTAGACTCCCACAGATCAAGAGTTATCAGCACTTTAGGTAATTGAAACTTTCACATTGTGTACATACAATATAACATAGCAACAACATACACATGACAGTTTTTTATAAGAAAATACTTTGCCATGTTTAAAATGTCTTATGTGCTTTTTCTGTCACAGCTTTGAAGCCAAGAGACCAGGTGTGGTGCTTGCAAAAAGTCACCGTGATGCACAACCTGTCGAATATCAGCTACTGCGCGACGGAGCAGATCTGCCCCCTGTCGACGGTCTTCCTGTCCTGGCCCCACCTGGACTGAAAATTGACAGGCAGACCTATCTATATGAAAAAATCAGGCCATTCTGTGCTGACGAGGCAAGAGACATCACATGCCCAGCGCCAAGGGTCACAACACAGAAGAGTCCACAGAAGAGGATGCGAATGTAATTTCATTGGACTGTGTCACAAAGACCTTTTTTCTTGTTTACAACACCTGCAATGTCACTTTATCAACCAACCACCTGAATTTAGTTTTACATTCTTGTATGAAAAGCACTCTAAACAATGTTTGATTGGTTTGATTATGGAAAATAAAAAAAGAATATATCAATCAACCAGTTTATTGCTTATTTTTTATCATTAGCAAAAGTTTGTGTTTCATGTTGCATGAGTACACCGAAGAAAATTCCTAGTCTGTAAAACCTTTCATTGACAATGGCAATAAAATCTATTCTGATGCATACTCCTATACTGTATGTAGGGACGGACGGGGACTAAAAAACAGCCCTGGACTTTGACTAGGCCCGGCCCAAAGCAATCGGCGCGCAGAAACTCGACAACAACAACAATAACGCCTGCCATGAGTGTCACAAGACTTTAATTGTGGCTCATGGTACTATACCATCCAAATTATAGCTAACAGCATATTCTACAATCTATTCCATGCTGTCTTAAAATGAATTTATTACTTAATAATCTTAATTAATTTATGCAGTAATTAATCTTAGCTACTGCACAAATAATAATACCACATCTAAATGAAAATACACCATTACAAATGTAACTTCTGTATTAAAAATCTTCAATGTTTGTAAGCATTAACTGTAACGTTACCAACATTTTTAAAAGTAAAAGCACAACATATTTCTTAATATTAGCTACTGCCCAGCATATATATATAAATAAAATCACATAGCACATCCTGTTTCTGATTTTAACATTCTCTAGAGTTTATCTTATTTTTTAATCAGTGTACATAAGAGTTGCCTATACAGTTTTATCGGTAGATGCTAAGAGACCTTTATTTATTACCTGTTTGCAAACTTTTTTTTTTCTTTGATGGCACATTTTCCTGACCTTTTTGCTCCCCCCTGTGCTTTACAGCTTTACAGGGGGTATGGCTTATCTAAATGAGATGTAAATGAGCCCTATTGTCACTCCCAGCAGCAGAGAGAGGTGAGAACTGCACAATCTTTTGAGGCTGTTTTCTCCCCTTTTAGCTTTTTTGTGTGCCTACCTTCAAATGGCCACAACATCTCCAAATATTATCAGATTTCCATGTGTTACACATCGTTGGAAAGCTTTGAGACTACACTTTCAGAATCTGTGAATAACTCAAAATGCCCCAAAACCGACTTGTGTCCCTACTTTCCGTGATCGGTCACATATATATATATATATATATATATATATATATATATATATATATATATATATATATATATACTTTTTCCTCCTCACATTCTTTCTTGTGTGACACACCTGAATGAAAGGCCCATTATGCGAGTCATTGTCTTCGTATCTTCGTATGCTCGTATCTCAGCCTGCCTGACAGACATTTCTGGCTGGATGAAGGACCACCACCTTCAGCTAAACCTTGCGAAGACAGAGCTACTTGTGGTCCCGGCGAACCCAACAGTTCATCACAACTTATCCTTTCAGCTAGGCTCTTCATACATAACTCCATCAAGGTCAGCTAGGAACCTTGGGGTTGTAATTGATGATCAGTTGAACTTCACAGACCACATTGCTAGAACTGCCCGGTCCTGTAGATTTGTAGATTAGGAGGATTAGGCCCTTCCTAACAGAGCATGCTACACAACTCCTTGTCCAAGCACTTGTTCTATCCAGACTGGGCTATTGCAATGCTCTCATGGCTGGTCTTCCAGCGTGCTCTGTCAAACCTCTACAATTGATCCAGAATGCTACAGCCAGAGTAGTCTTTAATGAGCCAAAGAGAGCACACGTCACTCCTCTCCTCACAAAATTGCACTGGTTGCCAGTTGCCGCTCGCATTAAATTCAAGGCACTGACGTTTGCCTAGAGAACAACCACTGGCACTGCTCCCTCTTACCTAAACTCATTACTTCAGACTTATGTGCCATCCAGAAACCTGCACTCTGCTAGCGAATGTCGTCTTATGGTACCATCTCAAAGAGGCACAAAATCTCTTTCTCTGACCTTTACCATGACTGTTCCCTGTTGGTGGAATGATCTGCCTAACTCAACCAGAGCTGCTGAGTCTGTAGCCACATTCAAGAAACTGCTGAAGACGTATCTTTTTCGGCAGCACTTGATTCAGTAGTACTAACACTTTCTCTTCTCTTCTATTCTATTCTATTAAAAAAAAAAAAAAAAAAAAAAAAAAAACAGCACTAAAGTTAAACTGAGAGGGGTTATAGCACTTACGTATTGTTGTCCTACTGTGAGTTTAACTGCTTCTATTGTTCTCATTTGTAAGTCGCTTTGGATAAAAGCGTCTGCTAAATGAATAATTGTAAATGTAAATGTTCTCAGGTGTGAATTATTCATGATAGGGGTTGGACCATTCACGCCCACACGCATATTGCCTTTCCAAACAAAAGGTGTTTCACAAAATGTAAATCAATGTATTGTTTTATGTGTATGATTAGGCAGGATGATTTTAAGATCATTTTGAAGCAAAAACTCTCGGCCACAACACCCATTTGTCAAAAGTATTGTGGACACATATTTAGTATGTGTTTTGTGGCCTTATTTCAGAAACTTTAATTTTTTGTTATCAATAACCATGCATAAACAATATTCTCTCAAAAATACAAACATGTACATACATGTTGCTCACATATTATGGTAGCCCTGTTTGTGCTATATAGAGTGTAGTGACACCTTTGCCATTAATATGTTTATAAGCAACTGAAAAAAGCACAAGTGTCAGGGCATGTCAAAACATCTCAAGGACCCCAAAAACACCTTAGACCCCAGAAGGTTAGGTAGCAAAATAGCCTCAAAACATGTCCACAACCATGCTTCAAATCTGTTCTGTATGAGGTTATTTTTCTCAAACATTGGTTCTGTTGATGATTGTATGATGATCTTTCAATACTTATTACAAAACCAGACCAGTTTTTTTGAGGTGTGGCCTTCCCCTTTAATGGTCTTCTTGCACTTGATTCTACTAATTGGTCAACTTGATTCTAATTTTAGGCCTTAACAACTTTGAAGAAATCCTTTGGGTTATTTTGAAAAAGCTTGGTCTTATGCAGTAGAATCACAGAGATGCTGTTATCAACAGTATAATTCTAAATCAGAGACTAGGCTCTATATGAGTTCGGTGATTCAGGTCAATGATGATTATGTCAAAACAGACCACCTTTTCTCTTTGATCATCTGGCTGTTATAACTCAATTACAGCAGCCAAACTGAATCTAATGTTAATCATTTAAGGGTCAAGAGCCCAAATAAAGCAAACACGGATCACCAAAATGATGACTTAAAATGTTTGATTTTCTCATTTGGTGATTCTGCTTGTTAACATCAGGTGTCTGGTCAATCATCACTCAATTAATCACTTAATTATCTCTTTAAGTTTACACTGCTTCGGTGTTCATTTAACACTCATATGTTAACACTTTAAGACTCTTGAGTGTGGAGCCAAATAAACTCCCAGGAGAGTTTATTTAACACCGGAGTTTTTGCTGTGCACAATGCAAATAAGAGATTCATTGATTATAACGGGAGTTTTGGCGTGAGTTCAGAACTCAGTCACTGATAAACTTGCGCTGTTTGATTGACAGCTCCATCAGTTGCAAAGGTAGTGTCCTACATATCGCTTTTTCCATATATATTTTAATCATATTTTAAATAACAGATTATTTTCATCCTACTAAGAGAAACAATGTGAAGTTGACAGTTAAGTCACTCACTGTTTTGATTTACTGGCACATAGACAAAGAACCTCTGACTGTACATGAATCATTACATATCCAAAATCCCTGGTCACAGATCAGGCATTAGAAATAACACGGTTACTTGCATGTTGTTGCATTACTCTCGAGTCCATATCATAAAAGTCTGTTTGCAAAGCCTACACCGAAATTGTAACTGATTTACCAAGAAACTTCAGTGAAATGTACCGAACAAACGTCTCGGGTTACGACTATAACCCTTGTTCCCTGAGAAAGAGAACGAGAACTGCGTCAAATTAAACTACTAGCGTAGCGTCTCTGAAGCATGAATGAAACTAAAGCAATTGATGTTGCGACTTGCGTCATGATGTAATGTGTGACGGCATAAGCGGAAGCTACAAAAGGACGCCAGCACAAAACACTGTTAGCTTCTGTGATGAAGCAAGCGCTCCCAGGCAGGGGAAGGCATGGCAAAGGGATGCAGTTCTCGTTCCCTTTCTCAGGGAGCAAGGTTTACAGTCGTAACCTGAAACGTTCCCTTTCGAGGGAACTCGAACTGCGTTGAATGACACTTTGGGGGAACGAGTACCCACTTTCCCAAAACGGAAGGCCAGCCCTTCGAGAACCCCCGCCAGGTCCCATCTGGGAACCCTGGTACAAGCCGCAGGCCTCATCTTCCAAGCCCCACGGAGGAAACGTACAACCAACTTCTGTCTCCCCAGAGGCCCATCACCCAGAGGAGCGTGGGAAGCCACAATTGCAGCCACGTACACCTTGAGTGTGGACAGGGTAAGACCAGCTGAAAAGCGATCTTGTAGGAACTCCAGAACTGAAGCCACTGGGCAGTTAACTGGGTCCACGTCACACTCTCTACACCAATTGGTAAAGACATTCCACTTTAAACCGTACAATTTCCTCATGGAGGGAGCTCTAGAGCTGAGTATGGTCTCCACTACTCGAGCTGATAGGCCAGCCTCTAGGTACTGTGCCCCCTCAGGGGCCAGACCCACAGTTTCCATAACTCGGGCCGAGGGTGAAATATTGAGCCCTCTGCCTGTGTCAGCAGGTCCCTCCTGAGGGGAATCTTCCACGGAGGAAGTCTAGGAGTGATACAATGTCTGAGAACCATACTCGGGCCGGCCCCAACGGGGCTACCAGCAGTAGACTGATCCTGTCGCGACGGACCCTCTCTAGAACTCCCGGGAGCAGAGTGATCGGGGGAAATGCATACAGACGCAGCCTCAGCCACGTCTGCACCATAGCATCCAACCCCAGAGGGGCTGGATGAGAGAGGGAGAACCACATTGGTCAGTGGGTCGTCTCTAGAGACGCGAATAGGTCCACTTCCACTGGGCCGAACCTCTGAGATATTGACTCCACCACCTCAGAGTGGAGTCTCCATCTTTTTTCCACATAGATAGGGAACGAAGGCATCTGCGCGTAACCCTGATCATGGGGAACGGGTTCCCCCTCGGGGAGAACCCCTTGGTTTTCAACCACCACTGGAGGGTCCTCATGTGCAGCAGGCCAAATGGAATAATGTTGGATGCTGCTGCCATGAGCCCTAACACTCTTTGAAAATGTTTCACAGTAATGGCTTGGCCTAGCTTTATCCTGGACACTGTGGCCAGAATGGACTCGATTCATGCAGGAGACAACCGTGCCCGCATCGTGACCAAGTCCCACACCACTCCTAGGAACATGGTTCTCTGGGCTGGTGTCAACGCGCTCTTTTTCGTGTTGAGTCTCAACTCCAGGCTTTGAATGTGGGCGAGGACGACATCTCGATGCCGAACCGCCAGCTCTTTTGATTCTGAGCCAGAATCAGCCAGTCGTCGATATAATTGAGCACCCTGGTGCCCTGGAGCCTCAGTGGTACTAGAGCTGCAAGTGAGAGCGATTCAAGTGTCTGAGATCTATTATTGGACGCAACCCCCCATCCTTTATGGGAACTATAAAGTAGCGACTGCTTTCGAGCCTGGCTTCGGGTATCAATCGGGATTCGTTCTCGATCTGAAGCGGATCTCCGGCAGGGTTCGACCGAAAACGAATCTCGATGGGCGGACGCGATTGCTGCCTGGCCGCAAGCCTGTGGGGCGGACAGTGCAGCGCGCATTCGCTGGAAACCGATCGATCGCTCCTCCACAGGTGGGGCTGCCCGCAGAGGACCTAGGCTGGCTAGGACCTCTTGGACGAAGCCTTTTTAGCCTGCAGGACGGCCCTCAGGTCACCCTGCTGCTGCTGAGGCTTCGCCTGAGAGCGTCATCTATCCCCCCCAGGCTTCTTGAGGAGGGGCTCTAGACGCAACGCTCTCCTTCTGCACCTGTCTGTAGGCGGAGGAGCTGGTGGCTGGCTGCAGCTGCCCACTGGGGGCAGGCTTCTTGGATTTGGAGCGGCGAGGGAGGTACTGCTTGAAGGCTGCAGATTGCTTTTTTACCTCCTGAAAGCTGTCAACGACTGTATTTACGGCGTCTCCAAACAGGCGAGAAGGTGAAGCTGCGGGGCGGGCTTCCGCGCGAGGTGGGAGAACATCAGAACTGCAAGAGGAATCCCGAGAATGTGCCTCAGCAGTCTCGAGATCCCCTGTCAGATCCATTTGTGATCCCTATGAAGAGCGTTGCCGCGCCGCCTCAGCAGACGGCGGGTCCCGCACCACGGGGCTCGCGAGCCTGATCATCCTCATTAAAAAAGCGCTTTGCTGAAGAACCGAAAGCTAACACTGTTTTGTGCCGGCGTCCTTTTGTAGCTTCCGCTTATGCCGTCACACATTACGTCATGACACAACACCAATCAGGATTGGTTTAGTTTCATTCATGCTTCAGAGACGCTACGCTGAGGGGCATTCCCCCAAACTGTCATTCAACGCAGTTCGAGTTCCCTCGAAAGGGAACAAATTCAAATTTTTGAAAATAAATAAATAACCACATACCTAGCATTAGGATCCTTTGGAATGTGGAATTTGTAGTCCATCCTGTATTGCTCTTCTCTGAAATCTGCCGGCAAACTTATATACCTGTATATCTGGGGGAGTGGCTTGCCATGCAAATCTCGCCCCAGCTTGTACTCCTGAGTGAGATCTCACAACGACACTCTTTCGACGTAATATCTCTGTAACCTCCTTCAGAGAACGAGGGTTAGAACAGTAACCGAGACGTTTCTTGTGAATGTCCCCCAAATTCTTTATGGTTGCAAAATTTTAGTTCTAATTTCGAGTTTGTTCAGACATGTAATTGTTATGCCTTCAAATTAAATGCCATATGTAGACTACCTTGACATTTTTTTTTTTTTGTATTTATACAAGTGTATTGTATTTTTAAGGGAGGTTGATTTAAAATGGACTTAACTGAGCCTTTGTGTTTCTTGATTTGAATATAAAGCTGATACAGAACATCAGAAAGCTGATATTTTATATTTATTGTATCTTGTGAATGGAATATAATTGTAATGTAAATGTAAATGTTCATATCACATGTAATTGCATGGTGTTGTAAGGCCTGTTATGTTTTTATGTGATTCCATTCCATTTATTTATTTAATCCTCAGGTCGTGTCTGGGTCATTCTGACCTTTTCCCGAAGATGCTAGTTAACGTTATTGCATTTTACTAAAACCTACAGACTTTACTCACCCATGGTATAATTACTTCCCCAAAATCTTGTTCCAGCCTACAAAAGATGCTTATAAGTCTCTCATTACTCAAATTATCAGACCGACTCAGGTAAAGACCTGCGACTCTACCTGCGCGACTCCACCGAGCAAGGACACCTGTAAGGCACTTAATTATCTTCTTCTCCCCTTTCCTTTCCCACTTTTATCTTATTTCCCTTACTCAACATGTGCTTTCAAACCATTCCTGTTGTCTCTCGACAACGCTCTCTCATCACGCACAGAAGGCAACGCAATACTGCTTATTTGCATCCCATTCTCTCATCCTCACACACACCTATCTCTTTCTGTGGGTCTATGGAATTGTCAATCAGCAGTCAATAAAGCTGACTTCATTCCAGTCTTTGCATCTCATTCTACTCTTAATATATTGGGTTTGACTGAGACCTGGATCCGTCCAGACTATGCAACCCCTGCTGCTCCCTCTAACAGGCTGGGAGGCGTGGGGGTACTGGTGTTCTCATTTCTAACAATTGGAAATACTAAACTCTCTCTCCTCTATGCAATAACAACTTCTTTGAATATCATGCTATTACACTTACAACTCCCATTAACATCCATATTGTAGTTATTTATTGCCCCCCAGGTCAACTGGGAAGCTTTGTAGAAGAGTTGGATGTGCTGCTGTCCTCTTTCCCTGAGGATGGCACCCCACTTGGATTTTGAGATTTTGAAACACCTTAAAGGTGCAGCTTGGACACATCTTCAGTGAAGGACCCAGGGTCACAGGGTGTTTCGGGTCTTTGATCTTCAGACACCCTCACCTGGGCGACCCAACCGGGGTTGATCAGTCCCGGTTTGTGTCCAACCAGCGCGCTACTCCATGCTTCTCCCCTTTTAATCCATAACCACCTTGAGGCTTTTTCGGCGGCCTCACTGATGTTTTTACTGGCTCTTCTGTCACGCAACCCTCTGATGCCAAGGAGCCCGAATGCCCGATGCACAGATTGACTTAGAAAGCCCCTGCAGCCCACTTCTATTGGCTCACAGCGGGCCATCCTCCATCCTCTCCCTCTGCATGCCTCAACCAGCTCAAGATATTTGGCCTTCTTCCTAACGAAAGCCTCCTCCATCCTGTCCTCCCAGGGGACCATAAGCTCCACTAACACAACTTACTTTGTTGACTCAGATGTTAAGACCAGATCTGGCCTCAGTGACGCCCTTGCTATGTGCTCTGGGAACTTTAACTTCCTCCCAAGGTCCGCATGCAACTGCCAGTCACAGACCATGGCTAACAGTCCTTGTAGTCTTTGATGATTTTAACATTCATCTAGAGAAGCCGTATGCAACAGACTTCATCTCTCTCCTAGCCTAATTCGATCTCAAACGGCTCATCACCACAGGTACTCACAAATCAGGCAACCAACTGGACCTGGTTTACACACGCAAGTGCATCACAGACAACATTTTGGTGAAACCTCTGCAGGTTTCAGATCATTTCCTCATTACTTTCAATCTACAACTCCCTACCCATGCACCACCAACCCCCCTACCTGTTACTTTCAGATGAAACCTCCACTCACTTTCTCATTCCCATCTTTCCTCTGCTGTGTCATCTTCTCTTCCCTCACCCTCACAATTATCATCACTTGATGTGAATACCGCAATGGATACTTTATGCTCAACTTTAACCTCTTCTTTAGACAATATCTGCCCTCTCTCCTACAGGCCAGCACGCGCTACTCTTTCTAACCCCTGGTTATCTGAGGTTCTTCGTGAACACCGGACCAAACTCAGGGCAATGGAGAGGAAATGGTGCAAATCAAAAGACTCATCTGACCTGAGTATGTATCAATCTCTACTCTCTTCCTTTTCTAGAAGTATCTAAACTTCTCTTCTCCAGTCCTCCTACCACCTGCCCTCTAGACCCCATCCCCTCACACTTTCTACAAGCCATCTCTCCCACACTTCTACCAGCACTCACACACATCATGCATTCCTCCACACTGGCATTTTTCCTACAGCATTCAAGCAGGCTCGGGTAACTCCACTGCTAAAGAAACCATCATTAAACACATCACTTTTAGAGAATTACAGACCTGTCTCTCTCCTACCATGTATTGCAAAAACACTTGAACGAGTTGCTTTCAACCAAGTATCATCTTTCCTGTCTCTGAACAACCAGCTAGATGTAAATCAATCTGGCTTCAAGAAAGGACATTCAACCGAGACTGCACTACTGTCGGTCACAGAAGCCCTGCAGATCGCAAAAGCTGCTTCCAAATCTTCAGTTCTCATTCTGCTGGATCTGTCTGCTGCTCTCGACACTGTGAATCATCAGATCCTTCTGGCCACCCTCTCATCACTGGAACTTCCCTCCACTGGTTTGAGTCGTATCTCACAGGTCGGTTCTTCAGGGTCGCATGGAGTGGCGAGGTATCCAAAGCACATCAACTGACCACAGGGGTTCCTCAGGGTTCAGTTCTTGGACCCCTCCTCTTCTCCATCTACGTTAGAGTTGTGACGTTCGCTAACAAACCGATTCTTTTGAACGGCTCATAAACATGAACGATGGGAGCCGAGTCGCAGCTGGAGGGGAGTCGTTCTTTCTGTCGTTCTTTTTTTCCTATGCGTGTTTCACACAGATGCACACAAATTAGCTCCTCAGTTATAGGGGAAGGGGCGCACCAAGCGCAGGGCTGCTACTGCCTAACAGCATGATGATAGTAGTTGTGCACGCGCACGCATCCTTTACGTGAGTACTCCAGTGGAAAAAAAACCTACGTGCCTGCCTCTGTCATTGGGTAGGAGCGGAGCCAATGACTTGTGCACGCTGCCGTCACATGTTACTCCAGTTACATTTTTTTTTTAAAAACACAACACACGTGCGAGTGTCTCAGTGCCAACGTCATAGCGGATAGCGGGTCGTTCGAAGGAAGAGGACACGCACGTGACACGTCTGAAAATGAGCCAGAGGACAAGGGTGCACTTTTCTCACGAAGAAAACAGTAAGGCTAAATGCAGCATTTGCCCAAAAGTAATTTGATTTAAGTCTGGGTCAACAAATAATTTACACAGGCATTTGAAGACTCAACACTGCAGCTCACAGGTTTGAGAGCAGAGCCAGACTCAGACGAACAACAGTGACACTGATGTGTCCATTGCCTCCTCTGCCTGCACATCTAGTGCAACTGCAGCCACAGCAGCCTCTGACCCCTCTGGGCCCACCACATCGCCTGGCCAGGCACGACCAAAAAATAGGCAGACATCCATCAGTCAATATTTACCTCCTGTATTGACCCCATTAAGACAAGAGAAGATAGATGAAGAGCTGGCAAAGATGATAGCCACTGACTTCCAGCCTTTCTCAATAGTGGAGGACACAGGATTAAGAAAATATTCACAGGCGCTCAACCCCTCCTACATTCCTCCAAGTAGGAAGGCACTAGCCCACAAGGTCACGGATATGTATGACACGGAGACAGCATCTTTGAAGAGAAGGGTGTCAAAAGTACCAGCTGTCTGTTTAACCACAGACTGTTGGACTTCAAGAACGACAGTATCATATATGTCAGTAACCTGTCATTTTATCGAGGATTTCCGTGTGGCCCCCTACCTCCACCTACTACATGTTGAAAGCTTTATTGCCAGTAAAAATGCCATAATTTCCACCCTGGCCATCACCAATGCACCTGTCCGCCACCTGTCCCAGGAGGAATGGACCACAGTGCAAGAAATGTGCACAATCTTGCAACAATTTGAGGAAGTCACTGTGGAACTCAGTGCAGAAATGTATGTAGCTCAGTTTCACAGCAGTATATTTCTTTAGCATGCATGCATAGTACCTGATAGTAAATTATGAATATTTTGTACTATATTAGAATTATATCTATTATATCTGTGTAATACAGTGGAGTATATATCATTGTCAGTAGATTTCTGTAGCCTGCATGCCAATTTCCTGATAAAAAATATGGATATTTGATACCACAATAGATATCTGTTTAATACATTGTAATATTTATCATTGTTTCAGCTTTAAAATTGTTACATTCAAGTTTTTTGGGGTTTTTTCACCAGCTACTTGACAGCCTCGAAGGTCATAGTGCTCGCCAGGGGACTTCAAAGAGCCACCGCTGATTTCCGGCGAAAAACTACAACAGCGGCAGCGCAAGGTGTGATCGACAGTCTGTGTGCGAGTATGTCATCGCGATTCCACAAGATTCATGCCAACCACATACTAGCAGAGACTGCTGCACTTGACGCGCGTTTTAAGAGGATGGCCTTCCCTGATGGCAGAACAGCAGATGAGACGTTTCAAAGGCTGTCAACTGCAGCAGCAAGAATTAGCAGTGGCACACCCATCCAACAGCAACCAGCTGTGGAAGCACCGGAAGGAGCAGGCAGTGATGCTGGATCAATAGTTTGGAGCTATTTCCATGAGGAAGTAAGGGTGGCAACAATAATTCACGTTTTTTTCTCTAAAAATCTCTAGAATGAAATCAGTTTGATATCTCAGTCTAAAACTTCCACTAGCTATAAATCTCTGCATTTAATCTGTACATACTGCACATACTGTATATATGCAGATCTACTATTGTCACTTCTAATTAAATGCTAAACTGCATTTCATTACTCTGTTCTCTTACACTGTGTAATGACAAAAGTTGAATCTAATTTAATCTAATCTAATCACAGAAAAATTGTATCTCCCATAGTTATATCTCCCACCCCTATGAGCAGGCAGCTGGAACAGTGGAAGCCAGGAATCCAACCACCGATGCTGTCATGGAGGTGCGAGCCTACCTGGAGGAGCCTCTTCTTCCAGCACATGAGGATCCCCTCAAGTGGTGGGAGGGTCGATCCCCTGTTTACCCCAGGCTTATCAAGCTGATGGCCAAGAAGCTTTGTGTTGTGGCGACATCAGTTCCCTCTGAGAGCATATTCTCGAAAACTGGACAGATAATCTCAGAGAGAAGCCGCCTTAAGCCCAAAAAGGTCAGAGCTCTTGTCTTCGTTAATGCAAATTTGCGCAAGGACAAGAAAGAGAGGCAAAAAAGCCATAAAGTAAGGAATTGCTTTGTATTTATTTACATTGCATTTTGTGTTCATGTTCATATTCATGTTATTGTATCTACAGTATATATTTGCAACTTTAAATATTTTTTTGTTTTTTATCAAAATGTTCTTGTGTGATAACAATGTTCTTGTGTGGAAGTGTTTATGTTTGTAGTAAAAGCTGTTTTGCACAGAAATTCATTGCAGCTGGCTTTGTTTTTGATGTTTATTTGTGAGTAGGTATTGTATGAATAACATAAGTCAACATAGCTTTACACATACACAAACTTTGTACTAAAGGAAAATCCAAAATAGTGATGTCACTTTCTAAGCAGAGGGATGTTGTGCAACCCTATGGAATATAGTCCACACATGACAAATGAGGTAATAATCAATATTTCAGAATAATTCAAACTCAGATATTGGTGTGTGATATCTGAGTTTTAATTATTTGACTACAAATCTCACCTCATCATTCCTCCCAGCGATTATTTCCAGGATAAACTGAGATGCCCCCAAACTGGCTTCTTAAAACTGACTAAATATTTAAAAAGAGCCAAATGAGCCGTTCTTTTGAACGGCTCTTTGAAAGGAACGGATCGCCAAGATCCGGATCCCCTCAAAGAGTCATAAATCCCATCACTAATCTACACCACATCACTGGGACCCATCATACAGGCACATGGTTTCTCTTACCATTGCTATGCTGATGACACCCAGCTCTACCTCTCATTTTAACCAGATGATCCCACAGTAGCTGCACGTATCTTAATGCTCACTGGCGGACATCTCGGCATGGATAAAAGAACATCACCTGCTGCTCAACCTGGCAAAGACTGAGCTTCTCGTCCTCCCTGCCAATCCGTCTCTACAGCACGACTTCACTATCCAGCTAGATTCATCCTCAATCACCCCATCAAGGTCGGTCAGAAATCTTGGAGTAATGATTGATGACCAGCTGACCTTCACAGACCACATTACAAAGACAGCTAGATCATGCAGGTTTGCAATGCACAACATTAGGAAAATCAGGCCTTTCCTAACTAAGCATGCAACACAACTTTTCGTCCAGGCCCTGATTATTTCTAGGCTTGATTACTGCAATGCTCTTCTGGCTGGACTTCCATCATGTGCAACTAAACATTTACATTTATTCATTTAGCTGACGCTTTTATCCAAAGCGACTTACAATTTCTATATTTCAGAGGTCGCACACCTCTGGAGCAACTAGGGGTTAAGTGTCTTGCACAGGGACACATTGGTGTCTCACAGTGGATTCGAACCCGGGTCTCTCACACCAAAGGCATGTGTCTTATCCTCTGCGCCATCACCATCCTTGACCTAAACCTCTACAATTAATCCAAAATGCAGCAGCCCATCTTGTCTTCAATGAGCCCAAAAGGGCCCACGTCACTCCTCTCCTCATCTCTCTGCACTAGCTACCACTCGCTGCTCGCATCAAGTTCAAGGCATTGACGCTTGCTTACAGATCGACCACAGGCTCAGCTCCCTCCTACTTTCACTTGCTCCTACGAGTCTACACCCCTACCAGAAGCTTACGATTGGTCAATGAGCGACGGCTCGTGGTACCATCTCAGAGAGCCACAAAATCCCTCTCCAGAACATTCTCATTCACGGTTAAATGCTGGTGGAATGAAGAATCCCTGACAAAATTCAAAAGACAACTGAAAACTCAGCTCTTCCGTGAGCACTCAACATGTGGTCAATGAGTTGAACAAACTAACTGAACAAATCTAAAATGAGTGTCCGCAATAAAATTAAAAAATGTGGAAGTTTTTATTGACAGGAGAAGGGATATTCTGATGTTTACTGTTTGCAGAATTTTCCAAACACATCGGAAAATGAAGTGTTAATGCAAAACAAGCCGATCTGAGAAAGCTGCGGCTGTTAAAAATAATTTATTATTTTACCACAGGGTGTCAGTTTTCGTTAGTAGTGGGAAGTTTGGATCATTTTACTGACTCGGATCTTCGAGTCTCGTTCAGCAAAATGAATGAATCTTTTTTCGTTTCATGTCGTTTATTTCAGCATAATATAATTAAAATGGCATGTTAAATATCCCAACACATCTAGTACTTACGAAAATGTTGATTACATTTGTAAAAAGAATAAAAATAAACTATAGTGTAATGCAGCCAAAGCCAAATTATAAGAAACCGAAATGTTTTATTTTGATTAGTTGTTGGGTCTTAAGTTCAGGCTATTGCAGTCTGATTCTGTTGGTTCACCTCACCTCCTGATCCGAGACGTTCTTTCCTTTGAAAATTCATATTTATCAGGTTAGTTTTCCTCTCGTGTCTTAGAGACGTTAGTTGTCGACTCGTCAGTGTCTGACTCTGATCTGTCTCCTGGGCCGACCGTGCCGTGTGTGATACAGCAGGGCCGGAAAGAGAAATGATTAGTTAATCTTTCGAATCTCAAGTTCAGGTTCGGACGGGTCCGAGTCTTTCGTTCTTCCTGTCAGTCCATAGAGGCTATGCTGTCAGTACCGGAAAGAGAAATGATTAGTTCATCTTTCGAGTCTCGAGTTCGGGTTTTAAATCCTTCGTTCTTTTGTGACCGCTGGTATCTCGCATCAAATACAACATTAGATTCGTATTGACTGCGTCTGAATGTATATTGTTTTATATTTAGGAATTAAAATACAAAATATGTGCAATAAACATTATCTGAAAAATAAAAGTACCATCTCATTAGCCTATTGTCCCTGTCCGTCTCTTTTCTAAATGTTTCTTGTGCATCTGTGATGTGTTTTATTATTATACATTAATGAACTACTATTATATTATACATTAACTACGTGCTTGTTTGTAAAAAGGTTGTGAATTAGTAGGCTATTCAATACGTTTACAAGTCACGGGACAACAGAACGAAGGATTTAAAACCCGAACTCCAGACTCAAAGAAAATGAACTAATCATTTATCTTTCCGGTACTGACAGCATAGCCTATATGGGACTGACAGGAAGAATGAAAGACTCGGGACCCGTCCTATCCCGAACCAGACCAACTAATCATTTCTCTTTCCGGTACTGACAGCATAGCCTATATGGGACTGACAGGAAGAACGAAAGACTCGGACCCGGCCAATCCCAAACCAGACAAACTAATCATTTCTCTTTCTGGTACTGACAGCATAGCCTCTATAAGAATGACAGGAAGAACAAAAGTAGTCCAATGAGCTGTTGCTGCAGCACAGAGGGCGGAGCCTCACGAGCTCGCAGGACGTGTCAGGACAATCTCATCTCACGGAATGATAACATCAAAACATAAACTCTCAGTAGCCGTGTTCATTTAGACCCAGAGTCGGACAATAATGCCCAAAGAACCAGATAATATGCTGTATGTAGACAGAACAGGTATAGTCTAGTTTAATTACGGTTATAACTTAATTTCCATCTTGCTTTTATCAACTATTAGAACAAGCCTGTTGTAGCGGACCGTGTCTGAATGATGGCCAAAAATATACTGATGAGTTCAATTAAGTTTATTGTACATCACACAAAAGATGAAGCGTCAATTTTACTCCAGAAAATCACTGTAAGAGCTGAATAAACACTGTATAAGAAGTCCGCATTTAAGTCTTATCTTTAAACTCCCTTTCATTATCATCAACATCACAGAAGTACAAAAAATCACTGTTACAACTAACAGTAAACAATATATATACACACCTTTTCAGGGGGTGCTTAATAAACTGGTAAACTGTATATCCGTAAAACAACTCCTATGACCTGTAATAAAGTGCGCGCTCTCACTTTCATTACTGCCATGAACAATAATGTTAGGCCCAGTGTTCGAATTATACCGTGAGCTTCGGGGGGTACAGCTATTTCGACTTGTGACGTCACTCTCCATTTTATATAGGCTTACACACGAGAACCACTAATCTATATGCGAAATTCTGCGAAAGCTTCTGCAGCAGTTCAAACACACACATTTGAGCACGTTTCCATCCGACAACCTTGTCCGTCAGATAATAAACAACTGCTTGCATTAATGCAACCATTCTTGGCTTAGTTTCACCAAGATACGGACAATATTTGCTTGGTACAGAGAGCTTCAGGAGTTGTGTGAACTTTAAGCTAGCTATAAATGAGAGAAACACTATGTACAACTAAATTAAAACAGTTCTGAAAAACTGTTTAGATGACGAGCTGTTCATAACATTTACCACAGAGCATAACGCATGATGATATACATGGCAATCAAAACTATAAGCAGAGATTAAAGTTGATTCAGCCACTTACTCTAAATGTTTTGCTTACACACCAGGTACGTACGTTTTGATAACTAGTAAAGTGATATCAAAGAACTATAGCAAAGAACAGTCTGAACGTACCAGAAAAATGGTACAGCCCAATGGAGAGTGAGGGTTTGAAAATCATATTTCATTAGATTATTTCCTGAATTGTTGGTATGTGATGGTAATACTGATGTGATGATCTGCGGCTGGAGTGCCCGCTTGAGCCTCTGTGGGGCACTTCTTCCTAGTTTATTGTTTCCATTATGTTTGACCCTGGACTGATTATGGTTTATTTTATGCACCTGTGTTTGATTATCTTGTTTAGCGCACCTGTCTTAAGCCTGAGTGGCCGTTTGTAGCTTTGGTCAGTATTGTAAGTGTCTTACTGCATCCTGAGCGTTTTCCTAGTTCCTTAGTGTTTTCTAGTTTCACGGTTCCTGGACTTCCTGCCTGTATCTGGTCTTCCCGTTTGCCTTATCCCTGCATTGTATGATTGCTGATCTGGACTGCTTACCTGGTTTTGACTTCTGCCTGTTTCCCTGTACCTGTCTCTGGATTCTCTTCATAATAAAGCCTGTGTTTGGATCACCTCTGTCCTTGTTCCATGTGCAGTTTCATGACAACTGAATTTAAATACATACAATTTTGGATAGGCTAACATTATATTTTATTACATTGTTTTCAGTACCCTTCCAAATTATTATTTTTATCCCTTTTGGGAGGGTCCAAGTCTCATCTAGGGGGGTCGGGGGGCCAATACCCCCCAGAATTCGAACTATGGTTTGGCCTATCGCTCCAGTAAATAAATAGAGCTATGTGGATTAATACATCCAGCTACACAACACCGATAACACTTGGGAGACATTCTCGTCAGTGCAGCAATGGCGGATGTGTACAGCTCTCAACCATAGACAGTAAAAGAAATGGACACAGCGACCCCCTTGATATCAACGGAGAAAACTGAAGCCCGATTGTTGCACTCTCTGCCTGGTGATGGCTGAGCGACTGCGGCTGCGCAGGCCCAAACTGAGCTTGACAACAGTCGGACAGTTGTAAATCTTCTAATAGCTGTGCCAAGTCAAATCTGAATCACCTAATTCCTCAAAAACGTTGAAATATTTTGTCCTGCTATTGCTTTTATGGACTCTCTATCTATATGCTTCTCCCTCCATGTCCCCCCGATTGCCTCATAGACAGTTAAAAATTTCCAGCAAGCTTCTCCTCCTGTCTATACGGTAATGTCTCTAAAGTGCGACACAGAGTCGTGTGGTTATGATGCAATCGTTAGCCTATTTTTACAAAATCGGCTTTTACGGGGCCATAACTAATGATACAAAGTAAAAGGAGCCTTTTATACATTGTTTTGTTTCTTTAGAAATAAATAATGGACAAATTAAGTCTTTGGCGCCTCAGATGTAAAGTTATTCCCTGTCAAAGTGACGCCAAAATGAATGGGACTCAATGGAATACTAACAGCAGGCGAAGTTCTGCTACAATGGCGCCTCCCGCGAGGCTTCAGTTTCAGCTGATGGATTACCCCCTTGCTTTCAAGTCGCTTTGAACTCGATCAGTTCTATGTTAAAACGGCAGTGTCTGTCAACACTCGTGGGCAGGGCCTGTGGCTTAGTGACGTCACTAAACCCGCATTCTGAAAACAGGTCGTTGGGAGACACTGCTTATGATTTATGGGGATTAAAAAAAAGGAGTGGGTGGATTTTTATCACTGCAGGGTGGTTGTGTACAGACACTGCCATCACACATGTATGTCCAAACACCATGCAAAATGAATTTTGTATAATAGGTCCCCTTTAAAATAGTTAGTGTTTAATGTTCTGTTGGGATTTGAAGTGTTTCCGTTGAGTTTTGAGTGTCACCATTAAACTGAAGAGTAGAGCCTGAGTTTCAGTCCAGGATGAGCAGAGAAACACTGATGATATGCTGTGTGTTGCTTTAACTGACAGTAACTGTGTTTCAGTCCAGGATGAGCAGAGAAACACTGATGTTATGCTTTGTGTTGCTTTATTTAACAGACAGTAACTGTGTTTCAGTCCAGGATGAGCAGAGAAACACTGATGTTATGCTGTGTGTGCTTTATTTAACTGACATTTACTGTGTTTCAGTCCAGGATGAGCAGAGAAACACTGATGTTATGCTGTGTGTTGCTTTATTTAACAGACAGTAACTGTGTTTCAGTCCAGGATGAGCAGAGAAACACTGATGTTATGCTGTGTGTTGCTTTATTTAACTGACATTTACTGTGTTTCAGTCCAGGATGAGCAGAGAAACACTGATGTTATGCTGTGTGTTGCTTTATTTAAAGGCAGTGATATTTTTGTTTAGTTCTTCGTCTCATGCATGTGTGCTGTTGTTAACTAACAATTACCTGCAAGATGATTGAGTTAAACTGATGTTTTGTTAACTCATTTAAATTAATGTTATGTTTTTAGAAACATTCTTTTTTAAGTGGACTCAAATGAAATAAGATCACAGTATAAATATGAAATGGCAATTGACCAATTTAAGATAATCGGTTTCCTCAAATGAGTTTACACTGTTTTTAATTCACAATAAAGATTACAGTAAAGAACTGTAAATTCACAGCTGCTCTTGTTTTGCTGTATTTTTACAGTTTAATTGTAGTTGATGATTTACGGTAATCTTGTGAATTTACAGGCTTATTGGCAACCAAAATTGTCAGTAAGTTGCTGTAAATTTTACAGTATTTTTTACAGTGTATTGTAATTCCTAAATTAATTCAGGTAGTTATAAAACATTTAATAGTTGTCAGTTAACTATTTTTGAGAGCTCATCTAGTCAAGTCAAGTCACCTTTATTTATATAGCGTTTTTACAATACAAATTGTTTCAAAGCAGCTTTACAGAGATAACAGGAAAGTAAAGTTGTAATAGTATTGTTAAATTAAAAATTAAATGTTAAATGTGCCCAACTAAGCAAGCCAAAAGCCAATGGCGAATAAAGGCGAAAAAAGGCGACAGTGGCAAGGAACCAAAACTCCATCAGTGACAGAATGGAGAGAAAAACCTTGGGAGAACCCAGGCTCAGTCAGGCGGCCAGTCCTCCTTTGGTCAATGAACGAACAGTGTATGATTATTATTCAGGCATAATCAGGTCAGAAGTCAAATGGGATCAGAACTTTCACAATATTTATCCAGCTAATCTGGTTATGGGTCGGAGTCATCACGCTGTTATGGAGACGAGTTTATTGAGGTGTCCATGAGGCCTTCACAGTGTTGATGAGGCTGGCACTTCAGGGATGTGATGTTGTCGTTTCCATGTGATGGTCCTTCATCAGATCTCGGTAAACCTCGGGATAAACAGAGAGACTAATATTAGCGTAGACGCCATCCTTCTTATGATGTACAAAGTACATCAGGATTTATGGGAAGTGTTCCCGGTTCTGGCTGATCTAAACTATACAGCCTAACATTGAATTATAGAAGTCTATAGAGTGTTATGTGAATGCTAGGTCAAAGAGATGTGTTTTTAGTCTATATTTGAACTGACAGACTGTGTCTGCTTCCCGGACAATGTTAGGAAGATTGTTCCAAAGTTTTGGTGCTAAATAGGAAAAGGATCTACCGCCAGCAGTCGATTTAGATATTCTAGGTATTATCAACTGGCCAGAACTTTGAGATCGCAATAGACGTGAAGGACTATAATGCGTTAAGAGCTCGCTCAAGTACTGGGGAGCTAAACCATTTAGTGCTTTGTAAGTAATCAGCAATATTTTAAAATGTATACAATATTTAATAGGGAGCCAATGCAGTGTTGACAGAACCGGGCTAATATGGTCGTACTTCCTGGTTCTGGTAAGAACTCTAGCGGCTGCGTTTTGAACTAGCTGTAGTTTGTTTATTAAGCGTACAGGGCAACCACCCAGTAGAGCATTACAATAATCTAGCCTTGATGTCATGAACGCATGAACTAGTTGTTCTGCATTTTTCATTGAGAGCATATGACATAATTTAGATATATTTTGAAGATGAAAAAACGCAGTTTTACAGATATACTAGATACGTATCTAGTATAGTATCACGTATCTCATCTAAAGTGAAGACTATTTATGCTTTGTAAAGCTTTTACAGGCTTTTACAGAGATTTAAAGGCTCAGATATCTTCTAAACAGAAAAACGAAACAAACACAACAAACTTTGCAACTGTACACTTCTCTGCAATGCCATAGAAAATAAAGATTCCTGTACACCTCCAGAAAACATAACTGTGCAGTATATGTATATACACTATAGTTAGGGAGTGGGGGAAGTTATTTGTTGTTTTTTTTTTCTTTTCTTTCTTTCCTTTTAATCTTAGTCAAGTTAATATTTATTCCCCTTTAGGTAGAGGTGTTTAGTTTTCTTTTGTTCGGGTCCTCCTCCTGAGGTAATATTTTCTTTTCATCTGTTTTTATAAAAAAAATAAAAGGCAAACACGCCACTTTGAACTGAAAAATCAACATTTGGTTTTGTGATTCTGGGGCTGGAGGTCCTCAAAGTCTCTCCATGTGTTTTTTGTTCCCCCTTCCCTGTTTTCCCTAGACTAGGGGAGGACGTGATCATATTGTCCCTGTATAACCAGAGGAGAACTGGCCTCCTGTTGCCTGTTTGTTTTTTAATCCAACATCAAATAGAGTTGTTTGTGTCTTTGACTATTTAACACATACATTTGGCACATACATTTAACATTGTACTTATGTTTAAAAAATACCAGCATGTAATTACAGCTGTAATTTAGTTCTGTAATTACATCTATACTTTGTTAACCTTACCCGTATCACATCAATAGCAGCACAAGTGTTTTGCAGTACAAAAACACAATAAGTACATTTTACCAAGCTATTTTTTTTTAATTTAAATAGTCATTAAAGACACCTAATATAACCTGTGAGCGGGTATTTTGTAATATATACTATCTCTTTTGTCTAAGTATTATATATGAAGTTTTCAAAATAAACTGCTTTGGGATGGGCAATATAACCAAAATTTTAAACTTTATGTTTATAAAGTCTCAAAATCTTTATGTGACAGAATAAATTTAATACAATAAATCTCAAAATCTAAATAGTACGATTAAATAAGACAGTACATAAATATGACATTTGTTTATGTATTTTAATATATTTCTACTAATTTAATAACTTATACTCCAAATTAAAATGATTAATGATAACTAAGGATTTTAAGTAAAACTACAAACGTAATCTTGATTTGTCTACCTAGCGTTTTATGCTAATACAGTTTAATCGGTTAAGAGTGAGTGGTTGTGATGTGGCGGTTTGTGGTTTTAAGCTGAAAGGATTCACACATCTTAAATGTGTCACAGAAACTGCTATGTTGCAACGACAGAAACAGCCAAACACCGAAAAGCAAAAATACAAAACATAGCTGCCTATCACAACACAATTAACTGATTATTTCAATGTGTTTAATTGCATTTCCTTTCAAACAGTTCGAATCGGTTCATTAGTATTGGTCCAGTTGCAGAGTGCCCTCTTGTGGGAACATTTTGTTTGTCTCCCAATAGACAGAGTAAATAACAGTTTTTCTACACACATTAACAATTTAATATCTTACATGTGAGCATAGCAAGTAAAATTAAAAATTGTAATCAGCCATTATTTTTATTTTTTTTAAATGTATGATGACAAATAGCCTAGTCTATTAGGCCTAATATGGCACTTAAAGGGATAGTTCAACCAAAAATGAAAATCTTGTCATCATTTATTCACCCTCAAATTTTTCCAAACCTGTATGAGTTTCTTTCTTATGCTGAACTTTTATTTTTAAGTGAACTATTCACATCACTTGGGTCTCTTTCTTTCTCATAATTCATATAGATCACCCACAAGATGGCAGCAAAACTTAGCTAGAGACCAAAGGCTTTCAGTCCTGGTCCAGAAGACCCACGGCGGTGCACGTTTTCTTTGTCACCCTTATGAAACTGTAGTGGGACAGATATAATTGGATTCCGCCAAAAATGGGAAACACTAGTAAAAAAAACTAGTGTATGGAAAGAACCATATTACTAGTAGCCTATGTAGGCAACACCAGTCATGCTGGTGCGCAAAGAGATCACAAAAAACAAACAAAAAAACAGGCTGGCTATATGTCCACTTTTGTCGCAGTGAAAGAAAGTTAAATTACTGCGCGTCCTTTATCGGCTTTATTGCCGTGTGCCTTGATCTTTCGCAATTATAATCCAGGTGTCATGGAGATGATTTGCATTAAAATCACGTTTGACAAAATAAACGGTTAGCATACTTGTGTTACGACTTTTCCTTAAGGCTAGGCTACATTAAAGTAAACACTGGGGTGCCTGCTATCAGTCGACTGTCGACACACTGCAAACGATGTAGGCTACATAAAATTATGAAAAACTAAATATAGCCTTCTAAATACGTGTGGGTGAATGTTTGTGTAATTTTACTATTCAATCGCTAAGATGCGGTCAAGAAAATATAGCCTACGCTTCTTCTGCCTCTGGACTGCTAAAACGGAATGGCTATCGAGTTTCGAACCTTTTCAGTTATACGTTCTCAGAGGTCACGCGCAGCTCGTCATCATGCTGAACGTCACTGTTCTGAACCTGTAGTTGTAGAACAGATGCTTTTGTGCTGTTCAAACTGAGCAGTTACCGACCGTGAATCGCAGAAACATTAGGGCGCAGCTTTGAGGTGTTTATTTACATCTTTGTACTTTGGTTTACATATGTGTACTATGATTTAGTATAAACATGCGCGAGTTCATTTGTTCTGAGAGGATCACAGTTTCCTGTGACTCAGAGTTGACTCAGTATGAGTGAATCAGATTTGAAAAATGGCGGGGGATTGTTAAATAGTTTCTGTGCTCCACTTCCTTCCTCAGGCTTCATTCAGAAATACAGGTGAAACTCGAAAAATTAGAATATCGTGCAAACGTTATAATTTTGATGATTATGGCTGACAGCTTATGAAACCCCCAAATTCAAAATCTCAGAAATTTAGAATATTACATGAAATCGATAAAAAAAAGATTTTAAATACAGTAATGTCGGCCCTCTGAAAAGTATAATCATGCATGTATGAAGTTATATGTATACTATTATATTAGTTTCACCTTTTAATTTGAAATACTGAAATATATAAACTGATATTCTAATTTTTCAACTTTCACCAGTTAATAAATGTTTGCTCTCTTCCACTCTCTCTCTCTGTCCGCGTGCCAGCACAACCCGTGTGTGTGTGTGTGTGTGTGTGTGTGTGTGTGTGTGTGTGTGTGAACGAATGATAATGTTCAAGTGTCCGTGACTCAGACTAGAGTACCGAAACACACACAGAACTGGGGATGTGGTTCTGCATCCGTCTGTGTTCAACTCTTAGTCCAAACACGAATAAAGAGAGGGCAAGAAAAAATAGATGTGGTGTAGTAATCGATGGAAAAGCCTAACAGGAAAAGCGGACCAATTTTCTTAAAGGAACAGTTCAACCAAAAATGACATTTCTTTTAGCGTCTGCTCCCATTATATAGCCTTGTTTCCGCCACAGAATAAAAAAGGTAATTGCGACTTCAATCTAAAAAAAAATCTTGCAATTGCGATTTACATCTTTTTTTACATAAATTCTGACTTATTTTCTCACAATTGCATGATATAAAGTCACAATTACGAATTATAAAGTCAGATTTGCGAGGTAGCTATAAACTCGCAACTATTTTTTTCTTCAGAATTGAACTTTATTACTCGCAATTGCGAGTTAATCTCACGATTCTGAGAAATTAAGTCAGAATTGCGAGTTATAAAGTCAGAATTGCGAGATATAAAGTCGCAATTATCTTTTAAAATGTTTATTCTGTGGCGGAAACAAGCTTCCATACGTGACGTTCTTTTGCAGAATATTCAGGTGGATCTTAAGAAAATCATTTCTGACTGTGAAGCTCCAAAGATGACAAAAAAGTATTTTACATGTGGTCCATATTTCTATATTTGGTCCATATCTCAAGTCTTTTTGAAAACACACAATACTGTGGATCTTGCAGGATCTTGACATTTCTTGCAGTTTCTAATGAAATTGTGGAGAGCAGGAGAAAAACAGTTCACAATGCAAGTAATAAAATGGAACTAGGCCCTATTCATACATTTATGCATAGGATAGCAACAATATACGTATTTATTCGTTTTCTAAAAGGAACACTCTAAGCCCCCATTGGTCCCAATATTGTTAAAATTGAGGAATTTTCTTTTTTGCAGCTATTTACCCGTACTTTGAATTATGCATTGCA